>NC_138999.1:357500-939678 GCF_964374135.1 Grampus griseus
CATCATCCGTCTCCACTCCCTGGCCAGAAAGTGAACTCTCCATGGGTCTTCTTGCCCACAGGTGTCTCCCAAATCCCTAAAGCAGGTGCTAATGGATGCTTGTTGAGTCCACGAGACCGGAGGGTCTTGGAAGGACCCTTTCTGAGGGGCCGACATCCCAGCTCACTCACTGTGAGGATGTAGCCCACCCAGGGAATGGGCTACATTCCCGCCTCACATCCCCGGGAACAACTCCAGGACACGTCTTCGGGATGAGTCATTTCCTAAAGCTACACAAGCACAAACGTTAACTCTGGAGCAGGTCACTTTAGGGTGACGTGGCTATTGTCTTGTGAAAGGAACGTGGACCGTATTCACTGTACTTCTAACGTCAGCCTTTCTGAATTGCTTTTTCATGGAGATAGCCACCTCCCCTATGGATCAGGAACCTAAGTGTCTGCATCCCCATCCCCGTATAACAGGAGACTATTCTCTGCGGGGTCCTGAGTCAGGGCCGCCACCTTCTGTCAGAGGTCAGGTGGCTTTCTTCTGTGGCTTTCAATGGGGAGAATTAACCCACTTCTTCACCCAGTTCACTGGTGAAGAATTCTTACTCAGTGTGTCAGTTTCTGGGGCTGGTGTCACAAATAACTGCAAATCCAGTGACTTAAACCACAGACATTCATCCTCCCCCAGTCCTGGAGACCAAACGTCTGAGGTCAATGTGTCCCAGGGCCGCGCTCCCTGCAGAGGCTCCAGGGGAGGGTCCTCCCCGCCTCTTCCAGCTTCTGGGGGCTCCAGGCATCCCTGGGTTTGTGGCCACCTCTCTCCCGTCTCTGCCTCTCTCTTCACGGGGCTTCTCCTCTGTGCCTGTGTCTTTGCTCTTTTGTGTCTTAGAAGGACCCTGTCATTGGATGTAGGGCCACCCTCCTCCAGGAGGACCTCATCTCAGACCCTTCACTGCATCACATCTGCAGAGACCCTGTTTCCAAATAAGGTCCCAATCACAGACATGGGGGTCAGGGCATAGACACTGAACTCATTACACCCCAGAACAGACATACCTGCACCCAAGATTCCCACTACTGTGTTCTGTCCAGTTCTCAGCAAAGACCGCCCCACCTCCCCAATGCCAAGAGGCCTCATTGCAGGGGTGACTGGCTGAAGTATAGGATGTCCATCTGTTTTCCAAGTGGTGCCCTGGGGAGACCTAAGGTCCTGGGGGTGCTGAGAGTCATCCTCAGAGCCCAGTGGTCAGGAATGTGGTTCAGAGGGAAGGGGGCCCCCGGACGGCCCACCTGGAAGTTTCACATTCTCGACTTGTGTGAAGACCTGTTCAGACAGAGGACTCTTTCACTCCCTCACTCATTTATTCACTGCAGTGCGTATTTGGAAAGCGTCTGTTCTGGGAGCGCGCTGAGCTGCAGCATTGAGCAGACTCAGCTGCATTCCGTCAACGTCCCCGCCCATTCCCGAAATGGTCAGATGATTGGAAAACAGAGGGTTGACGGGACATCCCTCTGCCCCCTGGGAGACTGCTGTCGTTATATAGTGTGAGAGCTTTTGCAGGAGACTCTTGGAGACCCTTGGGCTGACGGCTTCTCTGTGCTTGTGAAATAAATGGAGACCTGCAGCTCTGGAGATGCCCAGCAACCCCTGGGGCTGCGTATGGAGTAGCCTCGGGGGATCCTGAATAGCGGCGTCCCCACCTCGTGCCTCCTTCCGGTCACTCACATGCCAGGTGTGACCAGTCAAACCACAGGGGTCAGGGAGGAATTCCCAGGGAAGACGGGCCAAGGGGCTTGGGTGTGGCCGAGCCCCCAGCAAGGAGGGCAGGTGCACTGGGCGGGGCTTGCCAGGGAAAAGTGTGTGTGGAACTTGTGGGTCAGTAGGATGGGCGGGGCAGGTGAGGACAGTGGGTTATGAGCAGGGAAGCAGGCAGCTGCCAGGCCAGGTGGAGGATGTGTGTGCGCAGGTGTTCAGCTTGGCCAGGTGTGCCAGGCATGGCATGGAGGGTGTTTCCGGGGAGGTCAGACTCCACGTGGAAAAGACTTCCTTGCACTTACCTCTGTGCTTGCCCTCGAAACCCATCACCCCAATCTAACCAGGAGGAAAACATCAGACCCCGTTAGAGGGGCAGCCTGCAATATACCTGACCAGCCCTCCTCAAATCTGTAAGGTCACCAAAAATAGGGCAAGTCCGAGAAACTGTCACAGCCCAGAGGAGTCTAAGGGGATGTTAGGACTAAAGGTCATGGGACAGGACATTTGGGGAAAAATGAGGAAGTCTGAGTATTAAAGTGTGAAGTTAATTAATGATGATGTGTCAGCCTTGGTTTGTCGACTGTGAGAAATGTCCCATAATAACGTAAGAGGTGAGGCACAATGGAAATGTGTATGGGTCATAGGGGACCTCGGCACGACTTGCAATTTCTCTAAAAATGTCTCTTTTAGATGCACGACTTTGTATCTAAAACTCTTCCAAAAGGAAAAGTTTGCTTTTAAAAGCACACAGTGAGCTACCCTCAAATACCGTTTTCACTGTCTGTAAGAGGACGATTCAGTCGCAATTCCTCCCGTTTTATTCAAAGCAAAGAATTGAACACGACCCTGTTTCTGAGAGGATTGTCCCCCGTCCGTGGCTGATTTAGTGTCTCATGTCCAGGGATTCTGCTCACAGGGATTTACCAAATCCTAGAGGCCAGGCTTTGATTTTTACGTCTTTCACTTAAAGGCACCTTATGTAAATGTCATCACAAAGCTTCCAGGAAACGAAAACATGTGAATTTTAATAAATCTTTACCAAGTGATATGGACTGAATTGTGTTCCCTAAACTCATATGCTGAAGCCCTGATCCCCAATAGGATGTGTTAGGAGGTGGGGCCTTTGGGAGGTGATTAGTGGTTCTTTCTTTCTTCCCTCCTTCCCTCCTTCCTTCCTTCCCTCCTTCCTTCCTTCCTTCCTTCCTTCCTTCCTTCCTTCCTTCCTTCCTTCCTTCCTTCCTTCCTTCCTTCCTTTCTTTCTTTCTTTCTTTCTTTCTTTCTTTCTTTCTTTCTTTCTTTCTTTCTTTCTTTCTTTCTTTTTCTTTCTTTCTTTCTTTCTCTCTAGCAGAAGCTAACGCTGGAAATAAAAATGGCCTTTGAGTGTTTCCATTTCCCACCTTTGGGAGGACGTACCTTTATGCGTCTAGAAGGTAATTTCCTACACACATGCCGGATGGTTCCTGGGCTTTTCCCAGCCCAGGACAGGAGCTTGAAGAGCTGAGTACTGTGTGTGTGGAGCCAGGGTTCCCGTCTGCAGCGTCTAGGGATGCGTCCTATCCATCATGGACACATACCTCGTGTCTTGCGAGGTGCGTGTGCGGAGATGGTGAATCGAAGTTGCTCCTGTGTCCACAGATGTAAGCAAGGGGGGGAGGAAGAGAAGAGGAGGAACACGTGGGTTCTGTGTCCTTGTCCGCATTTTAAAGGAGGAAGAGGACGGAGGGGCTGGGTGTTGGGGGAGCCTGAGGACAGAAACCAGTTCTTCGTACAGCCTGTCTCATGATAATTAGGACATCATGACTTTTGAGGCTGAGAAAATGTGAAAATACATTTCCCTTTCCCCCGAGACACTCTGCAGCCACATTCGTGAGAGCCTACCGCTGGCCAGATGTTTCAGGGGCCTCTCTCCTGCCCTCGTGGCCTCCACCTGGGCAACCCGTGGCCCCTTAAGGGGATACTCAGCTCAGGGTCCTAATGAGCTCCAGTCCCACCCCGAGACCTTCCCAAGTCTTCATTCCTCCTTCTTTCCCCGGGGAGCCTTCCCACTCCCTCCAGACGCCCACCCCATCTTGGTCCTGGTCAGAGGGTCTGCAGAATCACAGCTGGGGTCGACTCTGAGCTGTGGGGTCAGATCTCTGTGACAATAGGGAGGCCATGCCTATCTCTGGGGGAGACTCGTAACAGAGCCCCATCCATGGTCCGTGGGTTTCCCCCAAGCCGGCCGAGCCTGTATCACTGGAGGACAGACACCTGGCGTGTGCCGGCCCCCCACCCCGGACCCCTGTCTCCTGCCATTAATGCTTCCTGGACAGAAGGAGCTGCTCTCGGGGCCTGTAACTGGGCAGGCGCCTGATGTGCAGAGGTGGACGGCGTCCGTTCCAATTTCTGTTCTGCTTCCAGCTCAGGACGTGACCCTCTTTTGGAATGCTGATTTTCGGATTTTGCAGGTGGCTCTGCCCCAGATACAATTTCCACTGACATGAAGAATACATTGAGAAGCAAATACTTCTTTTTTTACAAGTGTACTTAATAAGATCCATGCTTTTAAGAGAGACCATCACCTCTTCTGGAACACACCAAATGCAGGGGGCACAAGGTGGCAGACCCCTTAGCCGTTCTCAGTAAAATCACCCAAACACGTGGCATTGGCACCATGCACCTGGCACCTCTCTTATCTACACATATTGGGGGTTGGGGTTTTTTTTGCACTTTGTGGGCAAAATATTTAAGAAGAATGCTACTCAGAGGGGAACCAACCTCCCAGTCTGCCCGGGTCTGAGGGGCCTCCTGGGTCTGGAACTTTCAGGGCCAAAATTGGGCGGAGGGGGGCGGTCCCAGGTTGCCCTCAGTGTGAAGGTAAGCCTGGCCATACCTGCACTTCCAAAAGTGGCTGTTCTGTTTCTTTCTTTTTTTTTTTTTTTAATAGACTCTATTGTATTTTTTTGAGTTGTTTTACATTTGTGGAAACACAGAGAAGAAAGTACAGAAAGTTCCCAGGTATCTGTTCGACCACCTCTGCCCTCAAGCATCCTGCACGAGGGGGTCACAGCTGTTGCAAAGATGAGCCCATACTGATACACTATCATTGACTGAAGTCTACAGTTTCCACTAGGCTTCATCTTGGTGATGTACCTCCTGTGGGTTTGGACGCATGTATGATGACATGTATCCAGCATTATAGTGTCATACAGAGTAGTTTCCCTGACCTAATAACCCTCTGTCTTCCTTCCTTCCATCTATCCCTCCCCCCCAACCTGTGCCAACCACGGATCTTTCTCCTGTCTCCCACAATTTTTAATTTTTGGAGAATCGTTTGTTTTTCTAAATTGAGATGACATTCACAGACCCTAAAATTAACGATTCTAAAGTGGACAATCCAGGGAAATCCCTGGCGGTCCAGTGGTTAAGACCCTGCTGTTAGGGCATCCCTGGTGGCGCAGTGGTTGAGGGTCCGCCTGCCGATGCAGGGGACGCGGGTTCGTGCCCCGGTCCGGGAAGATCCCACATGCCGCGGAGCGGCTGGGCCCGTGAGCCATGGCCACTGAGCCTGCGCGTCCGGAGCCTGTGCTCCGCAACGGGAGAGGCCACAACAGTGAGAGGCCTGCGTACCGCAAAAAAAAAAAAAAAAAAAAGACTCTGCCGTTAATGCAGGGGCTCCGGGTACGATCCCTGGCCGGGGAGCCAAGATCCTGAAAGCTGCTGGGCAGCAGGGCCAAAAAATAAAAAATAAATAAAGTGGAGGATTCAGAACACTCACGGTATGGGACAGCCACCACCTCTATCAAGTTCTACAACGTTCTCATTCCCCCAAACGGACACCCCATCCCCATGAGTTGTCCCTTCGGGTTTCCCGTCCCCCAGCCTCTGTCAACCAGAGTTTAGCTGTTCTGGGTTCACACAGTGTTTTCATCATGAACGTGTGTGCAGAAAAGGCCATGGAGGGAGAAAAGGAGGGACAGTGTGATTTCCTGTAACATCTTCTTATGCAAAACCCAACAGGAATCTCTGCTCTTAATAAATTCTGAAGCCCAGGAAGGGATGGTGGTCGGGGACCCCTCTGAGGGTGAGGGAGTTTCCATAATGTTTGCTGAGGAGGGGCCTGTCAGGAGAGAGGAACGGCCCACAGCCCCAAGGCCATTCCGAGCAGTGGTCCCTGTGGGCAGTAATCCTGGCCGGACCCTGGACAGAAGAGGTGCCCAGCTGGCTGCAGCACGCATATGTCCGGGAACCGGACCTTTGTACACAGATGGTACCCCGTGGTTGCATTCCTGTTCGCCCTTTAGAAATGCTTCCTCTATATTTGTCCTGACTTGGCCCCTTGCTCACTTACTCCAGGTGAAGCATCAGCCTTTTTTTTTTCTCCTTGCACTGACAAGTCAACAATCATGATTTGCAAATGTGACACACGGGCAAATATAAACATGAAGTTAGACCCAAGAAGCCAACGTCTTTCACGTTTATTTTAAGGTGAGTGCTGGTCACCCCAGAACATTAAGAGCAAAATCTCTGAGCTCGGACCCGGTCTTAGTTTATGGGGGCGGGGGGTTTTCATTGATTGAGTGTAAATTGGCCCAGGGACTTAGAGCAGAAATATAAACCTGGTGTATTTTGACACAGACGCAGGTGTTCAGCCAGCCCTGGGCTTTGCGGCAGCTTCAGGCATCGGTGGAGGTTAAGAAGAAGGAAAAAAGACAGAAAACTCTGTCCTCCTACCACTTTCATTCCCTAGGATGTCTTTTCATTTGTAGTTTTCCAGTAAGATGAAAACAGAACTCTATGCTTTTAAACATTAAACTCCCCCCTCGACCAAAAGAAACAGAATCTCCAGCAAAAGTCAGAGTGAAAAGAATCTACCAGCTCCCACACTCCCGGCTCTGCTCAAAAATCGATGCAGAAATGTGTCATCCAGAAGATGCTGCAGGATTCAGGTGGGTTACAGCGTCTTCCTTTGTATGGGTTCCAACTTTTGTTTTCTTTCACTGTTCCTCGGATGTGTGATTCGCTTCTTTTATGTGGCCTCTGAGATGTTTCGCAACTATTGGACGCAAATAGACTAAAAAGTGTGTTTTTTAAAAACAAAAACGAACAATTCCATTCAAAGTCACCAGCACCTTTGTTCAGATCTCTTCAACCGACCTGTGGAATTACGGGGGGGCAGGGAAGAATGCTAACTTAGCCTCGAATCCCGTGACTTGCGTTTCTGTCCCTCATTGTTGGGGGGTCAGGTTTGGGAGTCCGGGCTTTGGTCCCTGAATGGCTGCACTTTGGTTCCTGGGGCAGCAGGAAGGCGCCTTGAAAAAAACACCGAGTCTGCGTGGCCCGTGGCTTTTGCTGCATTTGGGAGCCCCCGGTGGGGTCCTCACAGGAACAGCAAGACTTGCCCCCTCTGTGCCGGGAATACATCCCAGGAAACCCTTCTTGAGGCCATGCCTGTCTGAGATACCCTGTGTGTTTTCTGTGTTTTCCCTGGGCCGCCACCTTCCGGGCGAGCAGGTGCTACAGGACATCCGTTCACAGGGTCCTCTCTGCCCCCTGCACAATTCCGCACCCCTGGACTTGGAGGTACAGGCCTGACCGTGGGGCCGGCCGAGCCACAAGTCTGCAGCTGGTCAGGGACGGATGCAGCAGCGCCGGCATCCTTCCCAGTTCTGTGACCCGGGTTTAGGACAGTCGGTGTCCTCATGACGTCCAGATGTGCAGTGAGAGGGTACGGTCGCCTTTCTGAGGATTCTGGGGACCCTGGCTCCGCCCGCACACTCAGTTAGGAAACGTCATATTACAAGCGAGGAAAATCATGCCGGGTACAACAACAGGACAGACGCCAGACGTGTGTGCATTTCTGGACCTTGAGTAGCCAGGTGTCCACGCGGGGGGCGTGTTTTACTCTCCGTGGCTCAGAGGGGACTCGGCTCCATGGATGGCCTGGCAGTGCCCCCGCCAGCCGGACACTTCAGGGGTGTCCAGCCATTTCCAGCTGAGGAGGGATGTCCTTCCCGGTGCGGGAATATTCCTGAGCACCAGAGCCGGAAGAAGACAGTAGCCATCCATTCGTGGATGAGTTTGTGGCTCCTGGGCCCCTAGAATTAAGAGCTTTGAGGGAAAAGCCTAAAGTCGTTTTGCAAAAGCGAGACTGACACAGACGTTCATGGACCTAAACGGTAGTTCAGCTGCTGTGTTGCTTTCTCTGTACTGTGCTGATTTCAACGGAGAAAAACGATATAAAAGCAGAGGGCACAATATTGAGCAGAGTTCCCTGTGCTCTACAGTAGGTCCTTGTTGGTCATCTGCTTTATGTATAGCAGTGTGTATCTGTTAATCCCAAACTCCTAGTTTATCCCTCCCCACCTTCCCCTCTGGTAACCACGAGTTTGTTTTCTGTGTCTGTGAGTCTGTTTCTGTTTTGTAAAGTTCATTTGTACCATTTCTTTTTTATAAGATTCCACATATAATTGATATCATATATGTCTTTCCCTGTCTGACTTACTTCTCTTACTATGACCATCTCTAGGTCCATCCATGGTGCTGCAAGGGCATGATTTCATTGTGTACTCCAATATAAAATAAAAAGTCGAAAAAAATAATTAAGAAGAAGCCTGAGGACACATGGAGATGAATCCACGGGGGTGTTTGATGTAAAATTGCTGCATCGGTAGGTGGGTGGGAGGTCTGTGTGAAGGGAGAAACTTTGGCATTATTCATGTTCTTAGTGTAAAGTAGAAGGAATTGCATCAGGAAGGCGTCTACTGAGTGTCTCGCAGCCCTAATGCATTTCTTACAACTGAACCCGTGTGAGAGTCAACGCAAGCTCAGGGAACGTGGGTTTGGGTTGCCTGTCAGTTAAGGGCCACGGGGGGATAAGGAAGCCTGTTTGAATCCCTGGGAAGGTCGCTCTAGTGGCTGAATTGTGTCCCCTCCATAGAAAAAGACATGTTTACATCCTGACCCCTGGAAATTCAGAACAGGACCTTGTATGGAAACAGGGTCTTTGCAGATGTGATGCAGTGAAGGGTCTGAGATGAGGTTCTCCTGGATGAGGGTGACGCTAAATCCAATGACAGGGTCCTTCTAAGACACAGAAGAGGAGAGACACAGACACAGAGGAGAAGCCCCGAGAAGAGAGAGACAGAGACGGGAGGGATGTGGCCACAAGCCCAGGGACGCCTGGAGCCCCCAGAAGCTGGAAGAGGCGGGAAGGACCCTCCCCTGGAGCCTCTGGAGGGAGCGCAGCCCTGGGACCCCTTGACCTCAGACGTCTGGTCTCCAGGTTGGGGGAGGATGGATTCGTATTGTTTTCAGACACTTTGTGGTCATTGGTGATTTTTAGCCCCAGGAAACTCAAACAGAGGCACACAGACCAATCAAACGTACACTTTCAGCCCTGAAAATGCATACTTGTAAAATCAGAGAGTCACAGAAACCTAGCCTCCACGCCCGAGCCACAGCCAAGAGGGACGCAGCCGCGTGCTTTTGCAGATGTCAGTTTGCTGTGCTGGGCCAGGTCTTTGGCTGAATCACTGCTTTTCTTCTCCTGGTCTTAGGGGTTCACACCTGGCGCCTTCAGCCTCTCCCCCCACGATGCCCCAGGTGAGCTGGACGACTCAGCAGATGATGGAGGCTCAGGTGCTTGGGCTCTGTACAGACAGAACCCCCAGGTCACCATCGGGGCTGTGGAGGGATGAGTCAAACGCCCCGCTGCACTGGGAGTTGATTGGTGGTTCAGTTCAGAAGAGGAGAAGGAGTTGGGAGAGATAAAGAGAGTTTGTAACGTGTAGACACACCTGTGAGTGCAATTTCCCTGACGGGGATCGTATGAAACCCACAGTCCTTCAAATTAACTTTGCCACCAGGCTATTCTGCAGACATCTTGCCTCCCACTGCCGACGGGTCTACTGTACCCTTTTTAAAAAAATTAATTAATTTTTCGGGCTTCCCTGGTGGCGCAGTGGTTGAGAGTCCGCCTGCCAATGCAGGGGACACGGGTTCGTGCCCCGGTCCGGGAGGATCCCACATGCTGCGGAGCGGCTGGGGCCGTGAGCCATGGCCACTGAGCCTGCACGTCCGGAGCCTGTGCTCTGCAACGGGAGAGGCCACAGCAGTGAGAGGCCCGTGTACCGCAAAAAAAAAAAATTAATTAATTTTTAAAATGACACATAGTTCAATGTTTCATCTGTACAGTAAAGTGATTCAGTCATACATGTACATGTATATATCCCTTTTCAGATTCTTTTCCATTATAGGTTATTACAAGATATTGAATATAGTTCCCTCTGCTATACAGTTGGTCCTTGTTGTTTATCTCTTTTATATATAGTAGTGTGTCTCTGTTAACCCCAATCTCCTAATTTATCCCTCCCTCCCCTTTCCCCTTTGGTAACTGTAAGTTAGTTTTCTGTCAGTGCACATAGCCAGAAAAGACGAAGACTCTCATTTGAAAAGATATGCGCCCCACCATGTTCACAGCACCATTGTTCACAATAGCCAAGACATGGAAGCCACCTAAGTGTCCATTGACAGAACAGATAAAGAAGATGTGGTACATGTATACAATGGGATATTACTCAGTCATAAAAAAAGAATGAAACAATGCCATCTGCAGCAACATGGATGGACCTAGAGATTATCATACTAAGTGAAGTAAGTCAGACAGAGAAAGACAAATACCATATGATATCACTTATATGTGGAATCTAAAATATGACACAAATGAACTTATTTACAAAACAGAAATACCGTATCTTTTTTGATAGCTGTGTAGAATTCCACTCCAGGAGCACACCGCAACGTTTAGCCCAATCCTCCATGGAAACAAAGTTACTTCTGATTTTCCAGCAGGGTCACCGGTGAGCCACAGACACCCTCGTCCACGGGGCGTATGAAGTGCTCCCAGGGCGGGGGGTGCATCTGCAGAAGGAAAAGCACAGGGACCCCCGGATGCAAGGGCAGAAGTGCTTTAACTCTTGACAGATTGGCCTTCCGGGGAGGCTGTGCAGATACCCGTTCTTATCAACAGAGTGTTGAAGGTCAGTTCCCCAGACCCCACCGGCACCTGCACTGTCCCTGACGACCTGGTATCAGAATCAGTCTCTCCTCTTCTTATTTCCCAAATTGCGTTCCTGACTTGGACGGTGATCCAGCTTCTTTGTCACGGTTCTAACCAACAATTGCGTGTCTCATCTTCTGCTGCCTGTTTGGACCTGATTATCTCTGTCTTAAAATGCAGGGAGTCTTTGTATATTTAGAAAATTAACCATTGGCTTGCATGTCTTACGAACAGTCTTCCCCCATGACTGATGGCCTTTTCGTTTTGTTGTGGAGGCTTTTGCCTACAGAAGCATTTTTTCATATTTGAAATTTTTTTTGAATTTTTATTCAGTTAATTATACAAGTACTTATTTTACTAAGTCACATATTAATACCCTTCAAATCCTCTACAGTTTACCCTAGTAAGGTATAAAATATCATTAATGAATACACAATACCATATTTTCTGTGGGCAAAATTATTTTTTTAATTGAGAAGTATTCTTTTAAAACAATTTTTTTATTGGAGTAGAGTTGATTTACAATGTTGTGTTAGTTTCTGCTGTACAGCAAAGTGAATCTGTTATACATATACATAAATCCACTCTTTTTTAGCTTCTTTTCCTATATAGGTCATTACAGAGTATTGAGTAGAGTTCCCTGTGCTATACAGTAGGTCCTTATTAGTGATCTATTTTATACATAGTGGTGTGTGTATGTCAATCCCAGTCTCCCAGCTTATCCCTCACCACGCCCCCACCCCCATCCCCTGGTAACCATAAGTTTGTTTTCTACATCAGAAACTCTACTTCTGTTTTGTAAATAAGTTTATTTGCATTTTTACGTAGTTAATCACAGCAACACTTCCCCTAATGGTTCCTGGCTTTTGGACCATCTTGAGAAAGCCTTTCCAGCTCAAAGATAATAAAAATGTTCCTTTGTAAAAACAAACAAACAAAAAAGTTCCTTTGTTTTTCCTGGTACTTCCCTGGTTTCGTCTTTTATGGTTAATTCTTTCATCTGGAATTATTTTGGGGTAACAGCTGAGAGAGCAATCCAGCCTTTTCCCCCCTCTAAATTTCTAGGCACATCCATTTATTAAATAATCCGTCTTCCTATGGAGCCCTGATTTATTCATTTATCATATAAAGTACTATATTCTTATGCCTATCTGGGCCCTTTTCTCTGTTTTTGCACCCAGCCCTAGTGCTTTCATTAACCCAGCCCTGTTCCTTCATATTTTCCTCACCGATGATGGGCTAGTCATTTATTTCTCTTATTTTGTCAGGAGGGTCCCGGCTAGGCGTGCGTGCATGCTTGATTCTGCAGAAGACCTTTTGAATCACTTTTTCCACCTCAAAATGATTTAATTTTCCTGGCGCTCTCATTGTGTTTCTAAATTGTGTTAGGGAAACTAGATAGTGTCTTTTTTTATCCAGGGAGGCGACCCCTCTTTCCATGTCTTTTTGCTTTTCTGTGTGTGGGAACCATCTGCAAACTAGAAATGCCCAGGCCGGGCTGCAGTCTGCAGAGGAAGGTTGTTGTGGGCTGGGGTGCGTCTGCTGGTTAAAGTCCCGGTGGTCCTATTTCACACAGGTTCCCACCGACCTGGTCACCGCAGCCTGCGAGCTGCGGGCTTACCCCACCTGGACGTCACACAGCTTGAAACTGCTGCTTTCAGTGGTTTGCTCCCGACAGGAATTTTGAACAGAGGATCGCATACAATGTATCCCACCCAGTACATCCAGGTTCTCCTAAGTTTACAGGGAAGACAGCCTGAATCAGCCACCAAAGGGGCAGGTCCACAAAGCCTAAACCAGCGTACGACAAGCATGCACAGCCATCAGCGTAAGCGGAAGAGGCCGCTGGGGTTTCCTTCGCAGCCTTGCTAAAATGAAAATCATAAACCGAGACCCCAAGCCACCCCGGCTTTGCAAGCCCACATCCTTCGTGGCCCAAACTCTCGGCAACTGTCGTCTGCTGGAAACATTCCTGGGACTTTCATCGTTCGGTTGTGATGAAGAGCCAGGACACTGCGCTCTACAGATAATGTTCTAGTTACACGTGTGTGTGTGTTTGTTTTAATAATAAAATGATCAGCTCCACGGGAATTAGTAAAAAATGCACATCAGGGGAACAGACTCATTCAAAACTCGAAAATACGTGCGGATGCCCTTATTTTAGGACATCATTTATACGGGGGAAAGATCATCTAAAGAGAATTCTTCTTTTCTCTTTTCAATGCCTCGCCACAGTCCTTCATGCAGTAACCCGTCTTCCTCTGCGGATTGCATATATGCATTTTAATCTACAAGCATTCCTAAAAGTCTTATGTATCCCTGGTCCGCCCGGCACCGAGTGAAAGATTGAGACAGACAGGTTCCAGGAAGCATGTGCAATATTTTTAGTTGCTGTAACCAAATGTGGAACCGTCTGTGGAGCCGATACAATGTAACAAATACGGCAGAATCGATACGTTCTAATAGGGTGTAAATGGGTCACCGCAAAGACGCCGAGATGTAGCCGGCGGGGCCTGGGATCCTCAGCGTCCTTGTCTCCCCGCACCGTGGGTCGCTGACCTCTAATCAGGGCCCCTCCACCCATCCCACCCTTTGGCAGCCGCTAAGGACCTGATTATCTATAAATTTATGGGGATCCGCAGGAACTGGCCTTCCCCTCCTGATAATGTTTTCTGACACATTTCAGGAGACGTGGCTGATGTGCGAGCATTATGTACGCGGGGCTGGCTGTACACAGGCAACGCGCCGGCCGGCGGTGGTCCACCGGAGACCTCTGGCTACCGAGAAGCACGCCAGGAAAACGGTTTCCATGGCAACGTGCCCCACAGCTGTAGTTAGACTAGGAAAAATAGTTTTATGATTATTTCAATGAAGTTTTTTTTTTTTTCCCCCGGACCTTTTTGTTTCTGAACTCAATCGTGTGAGTTTTTCATAGAGTCCTCTCTAAATGGAATATGTATATATATATGTAAGTATGTGTGTAGATATAATTTCTGTATGGAGATAAAGCCCAAACTGCTGCGTGAAAAGCTGGCCTTGTTGAGCATGAAGCCGGGATTGGCAGGAAGAGGGGTACAGCTCCTTTCAGGGTCAAGTAGATCACAGGGGAGGATTTAAAGACAGGGTGGGTTTTTGCCCTAAAAGCTGCAGACCCTCTTCCTCCTATTTCCCCACCGGATAGAGAGAACTCGGCAGGTGCCTGGTGCCTAGGATCTTCAGCCCTCTGCCCCCTCCCTGCCTGTCCACCATGCTCTAGAAATAGGACAAAGACCCGTCAGGGTTTGAGTGAGGAAACCAGGGCTGGCCCGTCGTGATCATTCATCGCCTCTCTTGCTGAGAGCTTGCTTGCTGGGGAGAGAAAAAAAAAAGAAAAAAACACCTGTCTGACATGAACATGGAATTCATTAGCGACGCCGATCACCTGTAACAGGACCGGTGGTGACAGGCAATTTTGAGCCTTAATTTTTTTCCCTCCCAACCCCTCTGCCAAGGGTCCTGTCGGTGCCTCCCCATTTGTACCAAACTGGAGATATTTTGAAAATGGTCACGCCTCAGCAAACTGCCCTGTGCCGTTGAGAATGGGATCGGGAGGGAGATGGTTCTCAAATCCCAGGGGATTGCAATGATCTGGGGGCTGGGAGGGAGGTTCAGAGGGTGGCCTGGGACACCGAACCCTGAGTTCCTGTAACGGATGCACCTTGGAATGGATGCATGCCTTCACGGATGCATGAGGTATAGACTGAGTCTCTTTCCACTGAAGGAACAACTTGCCCCCCTCATCCTTAGCCACCCCCCATGGCTACCCTTAAAAACCCTGGCTATTGCACAGTTGCAGATGGTTTAAATAGTTCTATGGATAATGGGGGCGTGCAGATGCTGGCTGAACCGCCACTAAGGAGAACATGAATTTGTGCAAATTTGGAGAAAGTCTTTTGGCAGTGTCAACAAACGCTCTTAAAAAGGTTCTACATTCGATACAATAATTTCATATCTAGGACTCTGTCCTAAAGAAAAATCTGGAGCAGGGAACAGAGAATTCAGAAAAAGACCCATGTGGAAATCTACTCTGTGGTAAGCAAGCGTAGCATTAGTAATCGTTGGGGAAAGTGTAGACTATTCAATTCATGGTGCTGTTCTTTTGTCCGATTATTTGTGGAGTGGAGGACTGGGATCAAATCAAGTCAGACCCTTGCTTTATTTTTTTTCTCTTTTTAAAAATTTTTAAAATTTATTTTTGGCTGTGTTGGGTCTTCATTGTTGCACGCGGGCTTTCTCTAGTTGCGATGAAAGGGGCTACACTTGGTTGCGGTGCGTGGGCTTCTCACTGTGGTGGCTTCTCTTGTTGCGGAGCATGGGCTCTAGCCTCGCGGGCTTCATTAGTTGCAGTGTGCGGGCTCAGTAGTAATGGCTCACAGGCTCTAGAGCACAGGCTCAGTAGTTGTGGCACGCAGGCTCAGTAGTTGTGGTGCACGGGCTTAGTTGCTCCGCGGCATGTGGGATCTTCCCGGACCAGGGCTCGAACCCGTATCCCCTGCATTGGCCGGCTGATTCTTAACCACTGCACCACCAGGGAAGTCCCCAGAGCCTTTTTTTTTTTTTTTTGCGGTAAGCGGGCCTCTCACTGTTGTGGCCTCTCCCATTGCAGAACACAGGCTCCGGACGCGCAGGCTCAGCAGCCATGGCTCACCGGCCCAGCCGCTCCACAGCATGTGGGATCTTCCCAGACCGGGGCACAAACCCGAGTCCCCTGCATCGGCAGGTGGACTCTCAACCACTGCACCACCAGGGAAGCCCCCAGAGCCTTATTTTAAATCACACACAAAATTTCCACTGGAGTACAAATCTAAATGTAGACAAAGCCACATAACTACTCTATGGGCATCCTGGAAAACGTCTTCATAATTTTAGAGTTGAAAAACCCTTTCTTAGCAACCAAGAAGAATGACAGATTTGAGTACAGAAAATGGTTAAAAATATCACACAAACCCCAGTATAAACAGGATAAACAAGATAAACCAAGCAACACACAGAGAGTAAACATTAGCATTACATAAAAGAGCATGGGTTAATAACCATCATATATAAAGAGCGTGTGCAAAGCAATAAGAAGAAGCCAAACGACTCCGTGCAGAAGTGGGCAAAGGAGCTCGTTCATTTATTTCACAAATATTTTTTGAGCACCTACTCTGCTAAGTAGCCAAGTTGGGGAAGCCCAGAACTCAGTCATGTAAGAACAGCTACAAAGCCACCCATTGCCTGGGTGGCTGTCTCCCCTGCATGTGGTTTATCCTGTGTCAGAATAACTTCCCATTTTCCTACTTTTTTCGTCTGCTCTTTAGCAAAAATTCATACAGTTGCTGTAATATCTGTGTTTTCAGAGGTAGATACCATAACCTTCGCTCTGAAAGTAAAATGCACTTGCTGTATGTTTTGTTTTCCTAGCAGAGGACCTTCTGTAAAGCCTTTTTGGTGGAGAAAGCCAGTCCTCTGTTGCGTGGTTCCATACGTGGCCATGTGTGCAATGCTGTTGTCCCTCCGGCTCCCCAGAACCGAGGTTTGCGTCATTAGTCCAAGACAAGTGTGTCCTGTGAGATCTCCCCAACATTAGCACTGTCCTAAACCCTGGAGAATGTCCACACTGACAAGTTCAATGACCCATCCGTCGTACACAGGATTGTGCTTTTTCACTAGATTCAGGGCCTCAGAAATATCTGGGGCTCAGTTTCCTTGGAAAAGTGTGGGGGATTGTATTTTTTCTATGAATCCATCGAGCTCTCAGATTGCTTCTCTGGTTCATAGTTTAAAGATGCCTTTGGCAAAATCCCCAATGAACAGATGCAGAAAAATACTAGGAAATTAAAGCTTGTAGTTTTTGCAAGTTCCCATAGCAATCCTATGCAGAAATGACCATAATGGTGAAAACTCCAAACAAAGACATTTTGATCCCAATTTTAAAAAATTATTATATGTTATTATATTTTACTATACTTATAAATTATTATATGTAAATAAATTTGAAAAGATGCTGGGATTATAAAGATAAAGAGTTCTTGGAATGTAAACCAATTCTTTTTTTTTTTTTCTTTTTGCCTGTGCCACGTAGCATCTTAGTTCCCCAACCAGGGATCAAACCCGTGCCCCCTGCAGTGGAAGTGTGGAGTCTTAACCACTGGACCACCAGGGAAGTCCCAATGTAAACCAATTCTTGGAGTCCAGTTTCAGAACTGGCCCTTTCTTTTTCCTCCCCTGGACATGCCTTGGTGGAAAGATCCTGGCTTTCCTTGTAAGATCCGAATCCCTTTGTTCTTTAAGTTCTATTTGTATTCTGGGTCTTCCTAGTTTCAGCTCCTCTTCAGGGCCGATAAACTGCGAAATAGGGAGACTCTCTTTCTTCTTTCACCCAGAACAGTGTCCCCACAATTGCTTTCTAAAGATGGAGAAACCTGGGCCCTATTTCTGGGAGTGCCAGAGATGCATTTCGCAGTGGACAGAGCGATACTGATGATTTTCCTGAAAGATGCCTGCTGTTCTTTTGCCTTCTATCAGAATCCTGGTCCCAGGAGGTAAAGATTAAGTTGCTTCATTTTCTCCTGAGAAAATGACACTCATGCTCTCCAAGCTAAAACACAGGAGCTTTTTGGGGAAGATCAGTCCCTGTGGAGCATGTGTCTCTCCCTCACCAGCCCCACCCGGGAAGTCCATTTGAAATTTCTCCTGTGACTCACATGCCGGAGTGAGAACTAGTTAATCGTCCCCCAGTGGACTGGAGGCTCACAGGGAATTACGGCTCGTTGGGATTTCATCAGAATTGTAAACCAGTCTGGATGGCCGAAGAGGTGACTCCCCAGAGACCACAGGTCAAGAAAAATACACGCAGGACAGAAAAACTGTGCTGTCATTTCCCCATTGTACAAGCACAGAGCGGCTCATTTCCAAGGAGCCCCTGACACACCTTAGCTTTGTGCAGGGCGGCGGGCATTTGACTCTGTAAAGTGTGCTGTAGAAAATACTCAGAAAGAGTTAAATGATGAAATAAAGAGGAAGGCGTGCAGAAGAGGGCCATGAAACCCGAAATGCTAGAGGCAGTGGGTGCCCCTTCCGTGGACTCTGCATATGCTCTGCGGATCTGACAGAGATTCGGTTCAATTCCCTCCAGGGCAGAGGGTAAGCCAAATTTCTGCAACTCTACCTTTTTAATTGATAGATGGAACTTTGTTGCAGGTGATAGAATAAGGCCAAGTGTGATTCACTGTAGTGCTTGTCTGAACGCCGGGGATTTCTCTGTGTTCTCCTAAATTAAGAGGGGAAAGTAAGACTACAGAGGATATGATGCCATTCGCATGGAATTTCCAGAAGAGGCAAATCTGCAGGGACAGAGGTGGAATCGTGGTTGAATAGGACCGGGGGTGGGGGAGTTGGGGAAGGGTGGGCAGGAGCAGGGGAATCAGCGGTGACTGCTGAAAGCATGGGGCTTCTTTTGGGGTGATGCGAATGTTCTAACATCGAGTACGGGTATAGACGATCTTATTTACAAAGCGGAAAAAGAGACACTAATGTACACAACAAACGTATGGATACCAAGGGGGAAAGGGGAGGTGGGATGAATTGGGAGATTGGGATGGACATGCATACACTATTGATACTACGTACAAAATAGATACCTAATGAGAACCTACTGTGTAGCACCGGGAACTCTACGCAGTCCTCTGTAGCGACCTAAATGGGAAGGAAATCCAAAAAAGAGGGGATGTATGTATGGCTGATTCGCTTTGCCATACAGTGGAAACTAACACAATATTGTGAAGCAACTGTACTCCAATAAAAATTAGAAATAAAATAAAACGGAGCGTGATGACTGTTGTACAGGTCTGTAAATGTCCTAAAATCCATAGAATTGTCCTTTCAAATGGGTGAATTGTATGCCACATGAATGACCCCCCAATAAAGCTATTTTATAAAGACAGAGAGACCATGGAATGCAAATCAAAACTCTAAGCCATTTACAAAAATTTTAAGAGAGGTGAGGTTCAAACGATGAGGACAAGGTTGTGAAAGAATAAACAGGAAATCTCCACCCGCTGTCTTTCCTCAAGCACCTACATCCACGTGTCACATTTCGTGTGGGGTACACCATGCTCAATATGGCGGACGTGCAGGGGTCCCCAGTGGTTTTCAAAGCTCTTGGGTTATTTTGCTGGATACTTGTGACCAAGAAGGGGGTCTCTGAGGATTGCCTTCCTCAAAATGTGCTTCTCTCACCCCCACACCGTGTCCAATCCCGTTTTCTTATTCACCTGGCATGAAATTTTAACTGCTGTCAGAATGACTCATGGATGGACATCATATCCAGATATTGTTGTTGCTGGTGTTTTTTTAAAAAAAACTAATTATAACTGTTAGCTACCCACCCCCAACCCCTATGGACTCAAAGCCAGGTGCTAATGAGAAATTCTGATCCCCGTTATTTTTTTTTTTCTGTTGGTGAAACCCATGGGAAAGTACAATTTGCCTTCAAGAGTAAGAAACACAGAAGAGCGGACAGAGCCATTCTACCGAAAATGCTTTGCTATGATATGGTTGGGAAAAGTCACAAAAGTTTCCTAGAATAAAGTCCTAAAAATGTAGGGTGTGTGGAACCATTATACCAACCTCACCCGCTCAAAGACACACCTGCGGTGGATGCATCCGGAACCTGGAAGATCTGAATTACACATGTACCGTTTCCCTCACGTGCTTTCCAAGAAACAGCCTAAAACTAAAAATGTTGCTGTTTAGACAAAATGAAGAAAGTAAAAATTTTGATTTAGGGGGAAAATGTGTGGAATCTAAGAAAAGAGTACCTTTTCCTGACTTTAGTGCCCTTTGGTATTTGTAATGATTTTGTGGCTTATGGGCAAAGGTGGGCACACACAATCCACGTTGGGAGGTATTGGAATGGCTTTGTGTAGATGTGACTAAGACACTCTGTTATCTGGGCTTTAAAAAAATCTGGTTTGGGGTTTCAATATTACCACCAAAGTCACTGGTAATCCTTGTATACTTCAGTCCTGATAACTAATTCTCGCTGTGAATTTGTCTTTCAATAAACGTGTCTTTATGTTCTTGTTTTACTTTAAATTTTTTTCAGATTATCAGCCTAAATATAATGAGAAGTGTGTAACAGCAGAGGGTGGCTTAGGAGGGAAAGCCCTGAACCCTCTTGAAAGAACACTTCTAAAGGGACTGCAGAAACAGAGTCACAGACAGAGAGAACAGACTTGTGGTTGCCAAGGGGAAGGGGGAGGGAGAGGAACAGATTGGGAGTTTGGGGTTAGTAGATGCAAACTATTATATATAAGATGGATAAACAACAAGGACCTACTGTAGAGCACAGGGAAGTCTATTCAATACCCTGTGATAAACCATCATGGAAAAGAATATAATAAAAGACTGTACATATGTGTATAAATGAGTCACTTTGCTGTACAGCAGAAATTAACACAACACTGTAAGTCAACTATACTTCAATTTAAAAAAATAAAATAAAATAATAGAAACACATTCTCCCTCATGGAAAAAAAAATATAGGGACTGCAGGTGGACCAGCAGTTCTGTGGCTTCTTACTGACAGTGCCAGTCCCAGAAATCCTTGTTACAAAAACCAAAGGGAGATGCCTAATGGAACAGTTTTCTCATCTTTAGATGGCGTTTTCAATGTTGATTCCCCAAAACTTCCTTGGCTTCGTAATCAGGAAGGATTCTGAGACTGGGATGGAAAAGTTGGTGGCAGCCTCAGGTAAAATACGTAAAACTTACACATAGTCAGAGGAGGTTAATGGTGTGACACCAAGTAAAAATATAAACCAGGAATGACCTCACCGTCTGTGACGGGCTGAATTGTGTCCGCACAAAATTCACGTGTTGAAGCCCTGACCCCCAGAACCTCAAGACGGGGCTGCATTTGGAGACGGGGTCTTTAAAGAGGGGATGAAGGTGAAATGAGGTCACTAGGGTGCGTCCTGATCCCATAGGACTGGTGTCCTTATAAGACGAGGAGATCAGGACACAGACACACACAGAGGGACGACCACGTGGGGACACAGGGAGGAGACGGCCGTCTACGTGCCCAGGAGAGAGGCCTCAGGAGGGACCAGTCCTGCCCACACCAGGATCTCAGACTCCAGCCTCCAGGATTGTGGGAAACCACTGTCTGATGTTTAAGCCCCCGGGTCTTGGGATATTTTGTTATGGCGGCTGAGCTGACTAAGACAAGTACTCAGGCTGGGTGAATATCGAAGCCTGTACCTTTCAGGGCTCCTGTAGCAAAGTGCCACTGACAGGGTGACACCCCCAGAAATGTATCTTCTCTCTGTCCTGGAGGCCAGAAGTCTGTCAAAATGTTGGCAGGATCGGCTCCTCCTGGGGGGTCTAGGGGAAGGTCTGTTCTGTGTCTGTCCCTTGGCTTTTGGTGTTTTTCTGGCAATTCCTGGTGTGCCTTGGTTTGCACACATCACCCAGACCTCCACCTTCAAGCTCACGTGACCTTGCTGTGTGCTCCATCCCATAAGAAGACAGACGCCCTCTTTTTTTTTTAATTATGAAAGAAAATGTAATGCTTAAAAACTAGAGACCTACGCATTAGCCTAATGTGTAATCAAGTGGTAAATTATGTTTCTTTCTTCCTTTAGGACTTTTGTGAACTGTTGTCATTTACCACTGAAAAGATACTAAATTTCCTCAAATTTAAGATACTACCAGATGCAAGCAATACCATTATGTTATGTACCATTAATAAAGAAAAAAATCTCTAGTTAAGCTATATCATATCACTGACAGAAAGATGCACCCTGCTTCAAAGGAGAGACATCCTCTTTCTTTCTGAAAATTCCTGTTTAATCATTTGCCCAGAAGTTGTCCTTTGCAGCCCAATGCTCTGTCCCTCTAGGCAGCAAGTAACCCGCACCACGCGGGGAAGGTCCCCGTCCCCCTTTCCTAATGGTGCCCCTCTAGCTACACAGTCCGCCAGGGTCCTTCAGAGCTCTCACAGAGTTGTGAGCCTGGCAGCATCTTCTTTCTTACAACCAGGCAACGAAGAACCTCATCGAAAATGGGTTCCTTGTTCGGAAAGGAAGGTCACCATCCTTTTGCCTCAGTGGCACACACTTCCCTGGGTCCTCACGAGAAGTTCACGGGATACTCACGGAGGAGAGGAGAAGGGTGTCCACCCAGCAGCCCACGCCATGCAGCCCACAAGGTGCCCACCCTTCAGACACACCCCTGCCCTTCCTTTGTTCAAGCCACATCCTCCGAGAAGAGATTACAGCTCGGTTTCCAGACTCGCAGCCCCTTCTGTCACCCGCGGCCTCTGACTCTGTATTTCCTTTAATTTGGGTAAATGGGTATTGGCTGAGGGTCAGCATAGATTTTCGAGTTATTTAAATAATGTTTCACATGATTTCCCTGGGATCATTAGTTAAATTCTCCAACTGTCAGGTGGAATGGTTCAAACACCAAAGACGACAGGCGGAGTTAGGAGTCCCGTCTGATGCTGTGTCTTTCCTTCCCACGCATCACCCCTCAAACGTTTGGGGGTGTCTCACGGAGGGAGCCTAGGAGCTTGGCTTTGTGCAAATGGATTTTAAATGTTACACATGTTCCCAGCGCTGAAAGGAGCTGGGGCATGGAACCGAGGGGGATAAAAAATGACAAATTAACGACCTGTTCTATTTTTGCCTCATTTACAGTGTTTTCTCCCAGAAGGTTGTGGGCTGGTTAAATTGCACTAGTGTTTTAAACGTCAGCTGCGTCTAGAGGCTCTGCCAGGGGGGTCAACACAGTGTCTGCTGCTGGAGCTCGAGGCGGGGTCTTTGCATGTTTTCAGGGGGACCTTTGCCCTCCGTGCTGGGGAATTCTCTGAAAACAGCCGGTTGGGTGGACACACCCAGAAGGGCAGCTGTGGACCAGTTATGTCGGCCTGGCCCCGGGGGCCCCTCCTTAATGGATAAAACGGCCTTGTCCATAGCTCGCCCCTCCCCGCATCCAGGACCGAAGAGCCACCTTCAGAGAAAAGCATGCATCTATCTGACGGGCGTTAGTTTGGGTGCTCATGTGTGCACAGATTTTCAAATCCACAAAGGAAGCCTGTTTCCAAAATACTCATACACGTTTTTATCTACCCACTTTCAAAAGTCAGGCGTGCAAGCATGCTTTAAAAACGAGCACGGTTAACCTTATTTCAAGCTCGTGCACCTCACTTAGATGACAATCTCTCTTCTTTGAGTTCACATCTACTTTGAACAGCCCTCAAGATGGGCTGGATGTTCTTTTCCTGACGGCATCCTTGTTTTCTCCGGGAGACATGCCACCACTGTCAGTCTGGATGAATTAAGGATAAACCCCTCAGTGTTTATAAACTCTGGGGCTGCTCCTTGCTTCCGCTGGGACGCACAAGTATGTCCCTTTGAAAAGAATTTTCAAACACGCGCTCGAAGTGTCACGATCCTTTCTGATTTCACTCATTATGAGTTTTAATATTTTTCTCTTACGGGGAAAGGTGTGGAAGATTCCAGTGTGTACCGTGTACAGAATATTCACGCCGCTTCAAGAGCTAGAAAAGCAAACCCTCGGAGAAGCTGTGAGCAGCTCAGGACTGAGGGAGACTGTCCGGCAATGCTCCAGTGAAATATCTTTAGAGACACCTCCATAGTCAGGATGCCCTAAGAGAACTGTCCTCTGGGCTGAAGTATATTATGCACTGTGACTGTGGCTCTGTATGGGTCCTGGGACGGCTGAGGGTTGTGTCCGGCTTTGGGAAAATACCCTCAGAAGTTTCTTTCGGGTGACTCTTTTCCCAGTGGCCGCCCCCTTGTCAGGCGTCCGAAAAGCCAGACGGCGTTGGTGACCTGGGTAGTTCGATTGCTGTCCGAGGGCAGCCATCCACACCCCACACAGTTCAGGAGTCCCTTATCTCCAGAGTGGATGATGCCCCGGAGGGCGAACATTTATGTCGTGAAGGCGTCACCGGTCTCTTCACCCTGAACTGTCACTTAGGATGTTGCCAAGGTGCCTGGGAATCAGGTCCGTTGGAAGCACGTCTGCCAAAGACTCATGAAATGAAGAGAGAAAATTAGAGCAATTATCCATCTTAACGAGACCCCATCACTTGTGTTGTCATTCACGAAGTACAAAATATGCAGCCTGGATTTTCTGCCTGTGGCATTTTCTTAAACAGAATTTCACAGCCAAACAAAAATAGATCCCAATGAAAAGGCTTGTTTAGGAAGTTTTCAGTGTGGGAGGCTTCAGAAAAGAGGTGGAGGGAGAAGATGGGCGTCGCTTCAACTGTCTCTGTGCTCCCTTGTTTTCCCAGCCCCGTCAGAAGCAGTTTATGTATGGAAAGCTGTGCTTCTTGCAGAGGGCCAGCTGGCGACTGCCCTGCGCGGCCTCAGCCACACGCGTCTGCACACCACCCAGGAGAATCCTGGGCTTGGAGGGTATTCGGGGAAACACGGGGTTGTGTTCTGACAAGCAGAAGGTCGTACCTTCAACAGACAGACACACAACTCAGTGCTCTTCCGTGGTGCCTGCTCTGATGTGGGCCTCCCATAGCATTTTTCTCATTTCCACACCCACTCTCACCCCTCCGCACCACCCTCACCACCCCCACCCCACCCCCCGGCCGGCAGGTTGGCAGCAGGTGCGCCCGGAGCCACGGAGGAAGGGAGAAGGCCGATCTGTATTCCAAGCTGGTTCTGTCTCTCCTGGGTGTGTCTCTCTAACTCAAGGTACTAAGCTAGCATAAGCTTCATGTTTCTCTTCTGTAAAGTGAGAATAATGATATGTACCCTCTGAGGTTGTTCTGAAGAACTGAGCTAATGTATAAAAAGCTCCAAGGAGAGTGCCCGAGAGGCAGGAAGTGCTCAAGAAAGTATTGATACTGTTACTTCTGATTCTAACAATGAGCCTGCCTTGTGCCTGGGGGCAGGCTGTGTGCAAGAATGACTCTGGATGGGGGCGGTGGGGGCAGATGAGCCCCTCCCAGGGGACATGTAGTGACATCTGGAGACTTTGTTGGTTGTCACTAGTGTGGGGAGAGCTCCTGGCACCTGGTGGGTGGAGACCAGGGAAGCTGCTCCACAGCCCGCAGGGCCCAGGACGCCCCGCATCAGAGGGTGATCCAGCCCCAGATGCCGGTAGTGCTGAGGTTGAGAAACCCTGACCCAGCATAACAGACTCTGTCTAGTTATCTAGCTATCTGTCTATCATCTATCTCTCTCTCTACCTATCACTTATCCATCCCTCTATCACAGTCATCTATCATCTATCTAAGTCAACTTGGGCTCTGCTTTAACAAACAGACGTTTACGTCTCACAGTCCTTGAGGCTGGAAGTCTAAGATCACAGTGTGGGCAGATTACCTCCTGACGGAGCTCTCTTCTTGGCTTACAGAATGCAGCCTTCTCACTGTGTCCTCACATTGTGGAGGCCCCCCACCCTCATGACCTGATCTAAACGTGATTATCTCCTAAAAGCCGCACCTCCTAGTACTATGACCGTGAGGCTTAGGGCTACAACATGTGAATTTGTTTGGAGGGGGAAATAATTCAGTGCATATCTTGTTTTATCTATCTGTCTATCTGTCGATCTATCTGTCTGCCTATCTATCTAATCTTCATGAATCCATCTGCCTGCTTACCCATCCATCAGTCTGTCCATTTTTTATCTATCTATTTTTCTATTTCTGCAAGTGGTCCAGAACCAGGGGTGATTCTGCCCATCCTCAGGGGACAATTGACAGTGTCTGGAGACATTTTCGGTTGTCCCAATTAAAGAGAGGGAATGGGTGCTCCAGACATCTGGGGGACGGAGACCAGGGAAGCTGCAAACATCCCATGAGGCGCAGGATGCCCCCTTCCCTCCAGAGTCATGTGACCTTGAATGTCAGTAGCGCAGAGGTGGAGAAACTCCATTGAGCCTAGTGATGGCTTTAGTTGAAACACTGAAAGCTTAAGCAGGACCGCTATTGTGTCGTGGTTCTTTGTCAGGAAAGGGCCCCCTGACCGAAGGCTGGTGTGGAAGAAAGAAGGCCAGGTGGAATTTCACTCAGCAACGAATGTGGCTGTTGGGAGTGCCCAGGGGGTGTGTCTTGTCCCTGTGGGACGGGGCTTGTCGAAGATCCTGGAAGGTTTCACCTCAATTAAAAACAAAAGCCGTTGGAAGGAATTTGGAAACGGCTCAGGAAAAGCACAGGAGGGTCTTCCAGAACATGGTGAGATTTGATTTGGGGGGATGGTTATGTGAACGCAGTAAATCGAAAGAGTTCCCCGAAACTCAGAGGTTCTCAAACGCCCCTGATTCACCAGGAAACCTGAGACCCTATTGTCCCTCAGCTGCTGCAGCCACTCTGCTGATCACAGATTAGGACCTTCAGGGTGATTTGCTGGTGGACTTAAAAATAGGAAGCGGCTCAGCTCCTGTCCTGTGCGTCCAAAGCACCTGCTGCTTGCAGCACGCGCCTCTTTTGACTTAACTGCATCATTGGTCAAGGGGCAAACAGCAGGATGACTGGGAAGACACAGTAGTCCAAAGCAAGGGTAAGGAGCCTTTTGTGAATACAGAGTTATGATTCACAAAGTGTAGTTTTGAGAGTCACTTAAAACTTTCCCAAGGAGGCACTGATTGCTGTTCCCTGCGTCTTGCCTTTGTCACGCAGACCCCCAGCCCTGCAGCCATTTCCACCTCGTGTAATCTCAAGTTCTGCTGAGTCGCGGAGTTTGCCACACACCAGAAACACTGACCTTCACTTCCCTTGTCCACAGTTAGGGCTGTGTGCTCACCACCAGCTTCTCTCAAGGCATGACCCTGCCAAGGTCACATGTGGCCTCGGGGCCAGCCTTCCCTTCTCCGAATAAGGAAAGAAAAATCATTCCTGTCTCTCTTGTCTAAAGTACAGACAATGGGCACCACTTTTCTTCTTGCAGGATTTGGTATTTAATTTGCATGGAGAGAGAACACTTTTGAGCTAAGGGACTTCTGCCTGCATCTGGGGCAGATGAGTTTGCAGTGGGTGTCAGAAGGGGATTTTCAGAATAGTTTGGGGAATTCTCTGGCGGTCCAGTGGTTAGGACTCCACGCTTTCACTGCTGAGGGCTCAGGTTCAATCCCTGGTTGGGGAACAAATATTCCACAAGCCGTAAGGCCTAAATAAATAAATAAATAAAATAGTCTTTTGGTGTTTGGGACACAGGAAAAGATAAATATGGAACTGGTAAAAGGTCTTCAAAGTGTTGGGTATGGGAGGGGAAAAAAGAGTTGGGAAGATGTGTGGCTAAAACCTATTTCTCCCATATGCCTCTACAAACTTCTCTAAAGCTTGCAGAATAAATTCTGGGCATGTAAGAAGGATTGGACCCATTTTCCCATATCTACTTAGATATTCATATATTTTCCCTATTTTTTTTTTTTTTTTTTCCTATTAACATGTGGATTGCATTGGTTGACTTTCCAATATCAATCCAACCTTGCATTTCTGGGATAAACCACTTTTGTTCATGGTGTGTTACCCCTTTGGTGTGTATACCTTTGAATTTGATTTGCTAATATTTTGTTAAGGATTTCTATGTGTTTATGGCTGATATTGGTCTGTAACTCTGTTCTCTTGTAACACCTCTGTCTGGTTTTGGATTCAGAGATGAGTTAGGAATTTTCCTGCCTGCATTATCACTGAAAGAGTTTGTGAAGGTGATTTTTTTTCCCACGTGTGGTAGAATTCACAAGTCAGTCTGGTCCTGGAGATTTCTTGGTGGCCACACTGTTAATTACAACCCTGACGTCTTTGTGATGGGTATACAGGACTATTCACATTTTCTATTTTTTCTTGTGTTAGCTTTGGTAATTTACATCTTTCAATGAATGTATTTCACGTTAGTGATTGAGTTCATTAGCACAAACTTGTTGATAGTGTTCCCTTGTGATCCTTTTAACATTGCTCTGGAACATTCCTCCTTCCTGACACAGTTTCTTCCAGAACGTTCCTCTCCGTTTCTCTCCTACCTCAAAGGCTACCCCCTCTTGGTTTCCTTTGCTTTGCTACATCCTGACCCTCTTCCCAACCTGTGTTTAGAGAGACTCAGGGTCAGGTAATGGACCTCTCCTTTCCTCTACGCACATCTGTGCCTCAGGTGACCTCACCCAGTCCACTGGTTTCCTCCTCCACATGCATCCAGTATCTGTAGCTGTGCTCGTCCCAAGCTCAGACTCACCAGGCCACCGGACTACTCAACATCTCAGAGGTCCAGTGGGTGTCACAGACTAAACAAGCCCACAACAGGCAACTCAGCTGAGTCCAAAACACTTGCCTTACAAGACCGTTGTCAGCCCGCCCCCTGGGACTCTCTCCCTTGACCATTCTGCTCATCTCTCCTGCTATTTCTCAACGCGACAGATGTATGTCCTGTCTTTGGCCTCGTGTTATGTGCTTGGAAAGCCCTCTTCCCACATGGCATCATCACCTGCTCCCTCTCGCCTTCTACGTTCTGCTCCAAAAGTCACCTTCCCTAGCCCCCTTTCTAAACATCTCCCCAAGCCCATCACTCTCTGGTTCTCTGCACCTGAAATTACACCCAATTTCTAAATTCACGTATCTGTTTATTGTCTGTGTCCCCCAACAAACTGTGAGCTCCGTGAGAACAGGGAAGGTTCCTAGTGGACCTCTGTGTCCCTGGCACCTGGCACTTGTCCTGTGCTTGCATGAGTGTATGTGTGAGTTTCCTATTCCTGCTGTAATGGATAATCACAAACTCAATGCCTTGAAACAGCACTCATTTATTAACTGTCTTGGGTCTGAAGTCCAGGGACAATGCGGGTGGCTGAGCTGTGCCCTCTGCTCAGGGCATCCCAAGTCCAAAATCAAGGTGTCCACCATGATGGGCTCTAATCAGGGGCTCTGGGGGAGTGTTTACTTCCAAGCTCGTTCAGGCTGTTGGCCATGTTTAGTTCCTTGGGGTTGTAGGACTGACATCTCCTCCTGGCTGGTTATCGGCCAGGGCTGGTTTTGCTCATAGGGGCCACCCACATTCTTTGTCCCACATTCCATGAGGCCCTTCCAGCAACATGCTTGGAATCTCTCTGTCTCCTACTGCTTCATCTCTCTGACCCCAGCCGGAGCAATTTTCTGCTTTTTCTGATTAGACAGAGCCCGCCTGGATACTCTAGGACCATCTCCCAATGTGGAGGCTGGTAACCTTAATCACACCTGCAAACTCTTTTTGCCACATAAGGAGACATAGTCACGGGTTCCAGAGGTGAGGGTGTGGATGTCTTTGCAGGCCCTCAGCTCTGCCACCACTGTGCTCAGAAAGTACTGGTTGACAACTCAAAGAAGCCATTAAAAAGCATTGTTTCTTTGAAGGCTTGGTCCTGTGGACAGCCCTGAGGCCACCTGAGGGTAGGGGCCAGTTGGAAGCTGCCTTCTCCTCTCTCCAGATGGGTTTCTACCCCAGCCTGCGGGGAATCTGATTATTTCAACCCACATGAGCCCAGTTGGAGAGCAAGATGTCTTATGGGTGCCAATCTGAACAGAGTAGCAATGAGCAGATGGAAGAGGAAGTATTGTCAAAATAACGGATTCTCCATCCAGACCCCCATGTTGCTGCTGCAGGAAGAGCCTGCCGTGGGTCCATGCGGGCAGCCCTGGAGCTCCCCCAGAGGGCGGGGACAGCCCTGGCCTCTGGACGCCCTCCTGTCTTTCACCGGCTGTGCTTGTAGGCTTGGGGGTGCTCTATCTCCCCCTCCTCTTCAGACCTGTGCGCACAAACGACGACCCCTCCGTGTCAGGAAGACAGAATCCAGGTGCTGTTGCCGGCAGGAGGAACCGCAGAGGATCCCATCCAGCCCGGTTGTGCCCTGAAGCCACGGGGACCCACGGGTCTGGACACGTGCCCCAAACCACCCCCACGTCTGCTCTGCCCTGGGGAGTCCCTCTTCATTCCCAAACCTGAAAGCTGCCTTTCTGGTCCTCACACAGGGCCCAGACCTCTTGGGAGGAACAGAGCATTTCAGAATGTGAGCAGGTGGAGGGTTTTCCCAGACCAGATTCCTCCAGCCCATCTGAAATCTCCTTCTCTCCCACTGTCAGCGTGAGGGCTAAAGGGAGCAGAGACCCGGGCCGCACAGGCCAGCTCCCGGGCCATGTCAGTGGTGCAGGAGTCAGAGACCGGGCACAGAGGGGGATACAGGAGTGAATACATGAATGAACGAATGAATGAACGAACCCAGGGCAGGCCCTTGCCTTCAAGAGAGGGAAAACCCAGCTCTCCAAACACCACCCTATGCCTTCCTGGCTGGGAGGAGCCCGGTGGGGGGCCAGTTAAGGGTACAGCAGCCCCGCCACCCAGCCTCCAGGCTCCCCAGCTGGTTGGCTGGTGCCCAGGCCTGCAAGGCGTCTTTTTCTGCCCAGGGGGCCAGTCCCGTGTCTGTCCTGATCCCGGCCAGGATAACGACCCCCGCCTCCCCGCCTCCGCCCCGTGGACCCCTCCCCGGCGGGCTCCGGCTCCCTTCCCCCCACCTCGGCCCCCCTCCCCCATGCACAGACAGCGCTGGAGGGGAGGAGTGGGGGTGGTGGTGCTGAGCGCCGAGGTGGGCTCCTGGCTGGGGTCCAGCGGATCGAGCTCAGCCCTCTAGCCTCGAGCTTCGCCTCAGGCCAGGAGGCTGAGCTGCGGTGGAAAGGCCGGCGGCAGCGACACGGGCAGCCTCTCTCCCCGCTCGTCCCGGGGCCCCTTCCCCACCTTCTGGCCCCGGCCTGCGCCTCTGCTCCCCAATTAGCCAAGCCGCGCCCGGACCCGCAAGCCCCCCAGATCTCTGACCCTCCCACTCCTGGCTTTGCCCCATTCCCTGCTCTCCCCTCGCCTTTCCCCGCGATGGCTGGCAGGTTCCCCAGTCGGTGCAGGGCAAGGGCACGCCCCTGGCCTCCCAGAGGCAACCCTGGGCGGTCAGCGCAGACTCCTCATTAGTGGGGTAGCACGAGGGGGGCCCTGGAGAGAGGCAGCACAAGTCCCCTCCTCAACAAGGCCCTGACGAGTGATAGGAATCACCCGTCTGGGATGGGCGACGCTTGCGGGGGTGACCCACAACCTGGAGAGCCAGCCCAGCTGTCTGACAGTGAACTGGGCGGGAGCAAGCTGGGTGACCCCGGTTGGCTCCAATTCTGGGGTGTCAGGGAGGCTTGGGGACCCCAGGGTCCCCATGCGGGGCCTTGCATGATAAGTACTGTTGGGCCCAAGCCGTCTTGGGGGGACTCCAGTGCCCAGGTGCTCACGGGCCTATGAGTTGTCCTTCCGGAAGGGGCCGTCGGCACAGAACGTCGGCCTGCTTCCCCAGGGGATGTTTGGTTCCAAGGCAGCCTCAGGACGCAGAAGACGGGGAGGAGGGGGTGTGTCTTCTGCACAGATTGGCCACTTAATTAATGCCTGCCTGCTAGAGGGTTAAAGTTCCTTCCCTGGATTATGTTTCTAAAGACGCGGTGTCTGGAAGTCGACGGCGCGTGGGGAGCACCCGAGGCTGCCCGAGTTTCGGTCCCACCAGCGTAACCGTTAGCTTTCCTTGGGGGTGGGGGGAGATCGCAGTTTGTTGAACCCCTTGCAAACTCTGCGCAGGTGGTCGCGAGGTCCTGGAGCCCCGCGCGGCCTTTTCTGCAGGCACTGACGGTACAGATCGTTGCGTCACGTTCGCGGGCGCCTGGGGACGCTGGCCGGAGCCTGAGCCGGGAAGGAAGGCAGCGCACGGGCAACGGTCCAGCACGGCCCGCGGGGACAGTGCCCTGTGTGCGTCGCTTGCGCCCCGGGGGGCTGGGACCCACTGTCCCACCGACGCCCGGTGGGTGCAGGACGCCTTCCTCCAGCTTCCGGCCGAGGGGCCCAGGTCTTCCGAAGCAGAGTCTCCTCTCGCAGGCTGTGGGCGTGGGACGTGTTCCTTCCTTTTGTCTGCATTTTGAAAATGGAGAGAGAAAGCCCTAGGTTCTGAGCCAGTTTTGGAGCGAGCTGTTTCCAAAGCTCTCGGCGACCCGTGCGTAACGGGGAGAAGCCAATCCGGGGTGAGGGGGCGCCGGCAGGAAGGAGATAGAACTGGCTCTTTCCGTGTCCTTGTGCTGAGGCCCGGTGCCAGAACCGAGAACGAAACCCAGAATCCACCCCTGAGCTGGCTCCTCGGAACATTAATTACCGCAGAAACGGCTCCCAGCGAGCGCGCAATGTATTCTTCGCGAAGGAGAGCCGCCCATTGTTTGTTTCGCGGTGGTCTCCAGAAAACAAAACAAAACAAAAACGGCCCTCTTAAGAGGTCCTCTGTGGTAAACTGCTTTGCTCCCCGAAAAAACAATGTTTTTCTTCAATAAAACGTAAAGTAACGGCCCTGTGATTAAATCTGAAAGGAAAGAGTTTTAATGTCCACCATATGTTGCAAAGTACAGGGCAAGGAAAAGAGAGAGAAATTCCACAGAAAGCAAACAGCACTTCCTACTACGAAATGTATTGTTAAAATTGCATTTTTGCATTGAGGATTATTTTAGAACACCCTCCCCGACCCCGGCGCCCGAGCTAAATGAAAAGAAACAAAAAACCAAAAACCTACATCTTGGGGGTGGGTCCTTGCAGCACAGAGGAGGCCCACCCTCCAAAGAGGAGACAGAACCTAGCCCGCCCCATCTCGCCCTTTATTAATCGTATAGATGTGTCGAATTTGTCGACAGGATCAATCTTATCCATTCAAGAGCTGGATTAACAGAGCCCCAGCGTGATGAAAATCTATTAGCCTCACACTGGAAGCACTGATGTTTGCGTAAATCAATAAACAGCGTAGGAGGGAATACAAAGGCAGGTTTCTAAATTTCAAAGGGGGAGGGGGAGAAAGGAGCCCGTCCAAGAAAAGTGTTAAGACCTCTGTAAAATCCTGCCCTTCTGATCGATACTCATAAATACTTAATGTGTAGGGAGGGGGTGCTTGCTCTTACAAAGGCTCGCTCTTGCGCGAGAACCATCAACCCTCCCTCCGTTATTATTATTAACAGACATCGTCTCCGGAATTAGGTGCTGAGAAAGTGGGCCAGATGGAAGGGGCATTCCTTGGAACTTCTTCCTCTGTTTCATGGGAAGCCAGGAGGACCCTGGGGGTGGGCAGTGGGGAAAACGGAGTGGGGCGGTGACTCCCAACCTCCCAGAAGGGCTGGACACCCCAGACGGTCGCCAAAGCCACTCTGCTCTTCAGAAGCTCAGGGCATGAGATTTGATTTAACGTAAATCGGCTTGCATCAGAGGAGCATCGTTTTACTGGGCTAAACGTGAAAACTCAGAGCCCTACCTTTTAAGCATTAAATAAACCAAATATTAAATATTGGAATGTTCATTACCGCCTGTCCCTTGGCCTTGTAAATACCAGGAAAGGGAGGCCATTAGCAGCAGCTGTAGTTCATTAAAATTTACCCAATTCACATACATACATACAGAACGTCAGATTATTTTATAAAATCGAACACCGCCGGTATCCATTTCCTCATGCTGTCTGCAGTTTGCCCCCGGAGTCGGTCCCGCACTAAGCTGCTCGGGACCGCGGTTGTGGGAGTGGGAGGCGGTCGGATGTGTCCGCAACCTCTTCTTCTCTCAGGTTTCGTGAGGGCTCCGGGCTGGACGGCAGTGCCTGGACATCCAAGATTAACTAGTGTGCCTTCCAGATGGAGGTCCCAGAGTGGACAGCACTGCTAAGAAGTCTCCTGGATCCTGTCTGCAGGTGGGAAAGCACAGAGAAGGGCACAAAACCCCATCACCCCTCCCACCCTACCCCCACCTCCTCACCCTGCCTGCTCTAATGGTCCCAAGCCAGCAGAACACACCACGGGTGGCCGGTTCTAGCCCTCTCTGCCACTGGGGACCAGCGCGTCTGAGCTTTCCAGCTCAGCCTGGGACCAGACAGGAAGCTGCGAGCCTGCAGGGCTGGCCAGAGAGACTCTAGTTGGGGTAAACTCAGGCGAGTAAGGGGTGCAGAATGTCCGGCTCTGGACGCGGCCAGTCTGGCCTCGGCCTGGGTGAAGGTGGTCGGAGTTCAGGAAACCAAATCTGGAACGAGAGGACCCACGCTCCCGGGAGAGCAGCTTGCCAAAGAGCAGGGCGTCAGCGTTGGGGCAGCTCTGGCCTCCTGGGGTGGACCCCACCCACCCCGCCGGTGGGCTGGCTGTGAACCATCCTCCTGGTGGGGTACTCACTCATTTCCCCCACGCCATCAACCGGGGGCCTGGCTGGAACCCGCCAGGTCCATGGGCACGTGGGCCAACCCAGACACCAGGGTACCTCCAAGCTGCAGGAACCACCAGTTGTGTTAGAAAGAGCCTCCAACCTCCTTCGCCTTGACAGAGACTCTTCCCTCCTCCCGAGCACAGGGTGTCCTGGCATTTCTATCTCGTTTAATTGCATTTTGTCTACGTGTCTCTTCCCAGGTGGATCATAAACCTGATGGTGCAGGCGCGCGTAGGAGCGAGTCAGGCATTCAGGACTCAGGCGGCTCCCGTCCGCTCCGGTTTCTGGGCAGCGGGGTGCGAGGTGACGCCTGGCTGCCACCGTGGATCAGTGACCCAGGCGAGCTCCAGGGTGTGTGCAGAGCTTCTGGTGAAATCCACGTTGGAACTTCCGTGTTCTTCCAGAAACCAGGTCCCCCTGCTTTGCACCCCAGCCCAATCCAGGACTTCTTTCTTTTCTGTTCATGTTTTTTTGGTTTGGTTTGGTTCAGTTTTGTTCTAAAGGAAGGAGCTATGCTTTTGTTTCTGTCCACAAACTTTCATGACGCCGCTGCCTCTTTCAGAGTTGGCAGAATGCATTTGAGATGTTAAAGCATCTACGTTCTCCCAAGACAAGCTGAGATTTTAAGAAGTTTTCCTCACCTCTCATCTTGGGGTGAGGGATCCTCTCTGGGGGAAGCAGCTACAGAAACTCAAAACAAGAGCCCCTTATTCCTGGGAGAGTCTGAGCTCTGCATCCCCCGCCCCTCGCCTGCCTTCAGCCCAGCGGAAATGTAAATGTACCATTTCATAACTGTACCCACCCTGCGGCCTTGGGCACCGGCTTGGATTAGCGAGAATATGTGGTTGAAAATGTCCTCACCCAGGCTAAAATATGAGCAATAACGGCTGATGCGGGGCGTTGCTGCCTCTGGTTTAAAGGAGAGAAGGTCAAGGAGCCTTGAGGGCCCCTGGCTGGGGGGCCGGGAGTTGGGGGTGTCCAGGGGATCTCCGCTCCACCGTCCCGCAAAGTTAGAGGAAGAGGCCATCACTTTGCACATCGAGAGAAAGTGTGATTTTGTAAAACGGGGATTCCTTCCTGGCCAACGACCCTTAGAAGAGGCACGGCCCCATTCCTCTTAGGATGAGTTATTTCGAAACCATTCATCTGCACCGGGAATCAAAGCTGGGGCTGCTGTGGATGGGGGTGGCTTTAATTCTCTCTCAGGCTTGAGGGCTTCGAACATCCAGGGTCCCCAGCTGGTGTCCCTTGGGGAGATCCCTGGAGGCCGCAAAACCCTGGCCCAATGTTGTCTCCTGGATATAGGGCCCAAGGCGGGTAGCCCTGCTTGGGCGCCTGGGGCCTCTCACCCCCGTTCCCTGAGAAGGAACCTCAGGCCATGTAAGGGCCAGGCCCTATGTGACCCCTCCCCCAGGGAAGGCTGGGTCGCTGAGACTGTAGGGGAGGACCAGGGAGGGCTGGGCAGGCTGCAGGTCGGGGGTTCACCACTAGGTCCCTGGGGACTTGGCCTCTTCACCTGAAGCTGGAGGAGTGGCAAGATGGGAGGAGGTGAGGAGAGGAAAAGTTACCTACCTCTGAGGACCGCGGAAAGCTGCTCTGGCCCAGAGCCCTCTCCCCCCAGATCTGTGCGAATGCCCCCTTCCCTCTCCCGCCCCTCCTGTGATCTACTGTTTTTGCAAAGAGAAGGTTCACTTGTGGGCGGCGGGGGAGGGGTGGTCCCTAGACTGGGTAGGGCTGGAAGATGCGCCCCAAGGAGTGAATGACAGCGTGGGGGGCCCTGGCAAGGACTATGAGCTCCTGGGCCGCCCCTCGCCCCGCGCCCCGCGCGCCCTGCGCTACCCGGCTACGGGAGCGGCCCTCGGCGTTTCCCCCGCAGACCCGCAAGGCGGCTGCATGCATTATACATGAGGGGCTATTTGTAATTCTGTGTGATATCTGCGCGCCTTCGCTTTGATTAGAGGGCCGCGGTGACAAAGACCTGTTTGTCAAGTTGCGAGCGCGTCTTCGCCTTTCGCTTTTGAAGTCCGGGGGAGGCAGCGGCCCCCAAATCCCCCAGCTCCGTCCGCTGTATGCGGGGCAGAGCAGCCGGGGCCGCGCGGAGAAGCACGGGCGCAGCGCTCCCGGAGGATGGATGGAGGGCGGCGAGGAGAAGAGAAAACACCGGGAGAGAGAAGGAGGGAGCAAGGGAAGAGAAGGAAGGAAGGAAGGAAGGAAGGAGAGGGAGGGAGAAAGGAAGGGGGGAAGGAAGAGCTGGTCTGTTTCCACTCCCGTCCCCCCTCTTCCACCGCCTCTCTGGCTTCACACCCCCTACCCCGGATCAAGGCACCCCCGTGTGAACCCGACCCTGGCCCCGGGGATTCGGGAGAAATCGTTCACGTTCCTTCCCGCTGAAGGAAACTACTGGCCGGCTCCGGACGCTGGACCGAACACTGGGAACCGCCGAGCGTGGCCCCGATCCTGGGTTCTGACTAACCGGCGCTTCGGAGGAGGAACTGACTTCAGAAAACGCAAAACGACTCCTCCAAAACCCCTAACACTCCCCTCCACCCCCGCACCCCTCGCCGAAAGCCTTGTCCCAACTCCAGCGGGGCGGGGGCAGCAGGTGGAAGGGGAGACGAGGGGGAGGTTGCAGAAAAAAAGAGGGGAGAACAGAAAAGTCACTTTATTTGCAGACGGCATTTTGCAGATAAGAGGACTTCTTCAGCTGCCGGGATTGCCGAATGAATTTCGTATTGCAGGTGAGAAAAAGTGGCTCCTTTTAGGTACATTATAAAGTTCCGAAGGAGTCAGGATCTGCTCAGGAGCACTGTGGCACAACCAAAAATACATATACACCCCCCCCCAATAAATCTCCCAGACACCGGGCTGACAGCACGGCTCTAAGGAAGGCTGCGTCGGTCCGGCCGGACGGGATCTGACGCGCGCCCCACGGACCGCTCTGTACGAACCAGTTCTCCCAGAGACCCTCCGGCTTCTCCGCGTCTGGACCAGCGCGCTCCGGGCGCTCGTGGCCCGCAGCGTCCGTGTCCCCGGCCCCTCCGAGGTCTGCGAGCGGCTTTGCACCAACGCCGCCGAGGCGCGGGCGCCCACGTTCGGCTAGACCTGGACCCTTTCTCTCAGTTTCGGGGTCCTAGAGCAGTTCCCCCCAGCATGCCGCGCGCACCCGCTCCACCCGCTGGCTCCGCGGGCCTCGCCGGCGGGTCCAGCCGGCAGTCCCACCGCATCTCCAACTTGGGACTCATTCCCGTCTGTGATGGCGCGTCCCCGCCGCCCGGGTCCCCTCGCTGGAGTCCCCGCACGACCACGCCCGGACACGTCCTGCGACGATACCGTTCGAGGCGCGAGGCTGCGCTCCTCCCGGGGCCGGCAGGCAAGGACGTCCTCACAAGCCCTAAACTCCTCCTCGAGGTTCTTTTCCGCCAGCCACAGAGAGAATGCGGATACCTGTTCGGGGAACTGGCGCCTGCGCCCGTTCGCGCGCGCGCGCGCTCTCTCTCGCTCTCGCTCTCTCTCTCTCTGCCTTCAAAAACTTGATCTTTACCTCTCCACACCAAGGTGCACAGACGCCAAACAGTGATGAAATGAAAAGAAAGCCAATTGCCGGACTGGAGGTGGGGGAGAGACAGCGTCTCTGCGTGCGCCCGCCGCCGAGCCGGGAGCTGTAATTGCTGCAGACAGGGAGCGTTGGGGGTTGGGCGGACGTAGCCGTGTATAAATAGTGAGATCGCAAATTGAAAGGCATAAATAACAGCAGGAGAGGTCCACCCTCACACGGACAGTCGTGTCCGCGCGGGAGGCGTGCGGACCACAGCCCGGCTCCCAGCCAGCCCCGCCGAACCCCCCGGACCCCCGCAGCCCCCGGCCACCATGGAGGAGCTCACGGCTTTTGTATCCAAATCTTTTGACCAGAAGAGCAAAGAGAGCAGCGGCGGCGGCGGCGGCGGAGGCAAGAAGGATTCGATCACTTACAGGGAAGTTTTGGAGAGCGGACTAGCGCGCTCCCGGGAGCTGGGGGTCTCGGAATCCAGCCTCCAGGACATAACGGAGGGCAGCGGCCACTGTCCGGTGCATCTCTTTAAGGACCACGTGGACAACGACAAGGACAAACTGAAAGAGTTCGGTTCGGGGAGGGCTGCCGAAGGTAAGCTCTCCGGACGCCGGCTCCGGGCCCCTCCCGGGGACGGCGTCTCCTCGCCGCCCAGCCTGGCCGCCTGCCCCTCGCTCCGCGCGCGCAGAGGCCCCGGGGGCCGCGGTTCGCTCTCCGCTCGACCCCAAACGCTGAATGTACAGCCACGGCTCGGACGCAAAGGCCCCGGCAATCCATCGCCAGTCTTTTTCGTAAGAAAGAAACCAAACGGGGGAGGGGAGGATTCGGCTGGAGAAGCGAGGAAGCAGGGAAGGAGAGAGGCAGAGGCGCCGAGGATGGGCAGCGGCCGGGGCCGCGCGCTGCCGGAGGATCGCTTCCCTGGGCGTTGGCACTGGGCTCCACAGCGGGAACTTTCCCGCGTTGGGGGGGAATCGGGTGCATGGGCTTGTAAACCCAGGTCGGCTGGAGGGCTACCGGCCGCTTGCCTGTCTGCCTGCCGGTCTGTCTCACGTCCGCCTCCACGCCCGCAGAGAGATCCACACGCCTCTCTCCAAGCGCCTTCCCGAGCTCGAAATGGGCCGCGTTGAGGGCTGCGCTGGCCGGCAGTCGGGGAGGCCACGCGCTCCGTCGCCTCTTCGCCCTCTTGCGCCCCTCCGCGTGGTTTCCTCTCAGGGAAAACTTTCCCCTTGAATCTTGGGGCTGGATCTCGGCTGAGCGGGCCTGTAGATTAAAACCAGCCGCGTGCCCGCCGGTGGTCAGGGTCTACAAGGGGCAGAAGGGCCCGGGGAGGCTCGTGGCCCCGCGCACGCGGCCGCCCTACCCCAGACTGTCAGGGCGCAGCTGGCCCTGCTGCAGGCCGGCTGCGTCCTGGGCCTCCTTCCCGCTGCTTTCCCCCGAAATCTCCGCGGCGTTTTGCGCTGTAGTTGAACGCGGGGGGTGGGAAAAAACATGTTTACAAGGGTTCTGCCAGCTGGACAGCGGTGGTCCCAACCCGGGGGGAATCTCCGTACAAACAGGGCAACCAGCAGCTGTAAATCAGAGGAATAAAATTGGCTCTATTTCTCAGGGGGCAGCATTTGAAAGTATATGAAGGTCTATTTCTCACTACAAAGAGAGGAAACACAGAAGCTTGCCATGTGGCTCCTGGGTCCTGTTTCATTCTCTGTCCGTGTTGAGAGAGGTCACGGCCGGAGAGTGGGGACCCCATGTCTCCTGCTCTTGTGGCCCTTGCACTTTGGTGGCAGAGTCCAGGTGTGCTGGCCTTGGAGCCCAGTGGATGACCCAGACAGCTTTCGGAGACCTTGACCTTGTGGAAGCAGAAAGCTGGCAGAGGCTTAGGAGTAAGCCCCTGGCTTCTGAGAGCCCAGGCAGCCTGAGCCTGGCCTGCCGTATCTCGGGGCTCACCCCTTGGCGAGGCGTCACGCACCCGGCTTTATGGTTCCTACAAAGAGAGTTTGCTCTGATGGAGACACGGCTGTCTGTCGGCTGTGCACTTGTCAGAGCTGACATTTAATTTACAGCACCCGGCGGGCGGCTGACCTCCCGGGCTCCTGACGGCTTCCCCCATCCGCCTTAGAGGCTGAGTCCCCTCTTCTGTCTGTTTCCTCTCACCCTGGACAGCCAAGGCAGGGGGACCCTGCAAAAAGGCCCGTGTAAGGAGAGCAGAGTACAATCGAGGCCTTTTTCGAAGGAGAGAGGAAAATAAGACAGGGCTAGCAGTACAGGCAGCAGGAAGGGGTTAGGAAAACCCCAGCTGCACCTTCTCCCTTCTGCCTGGGTGTGCAGACCCCTGGCAGGGCTGAGCCCCAGGCCGAATTTGCAGAACGGGAGCAAAATGGAGAGGAGGGAGCTGCTTGGGCTTGGGAGAAACCCAGAGGTCTTGGGCGCCTGAGCAGCGGACCCCGCTGAGCCAGGCACGGCAGCCTGTGGGTTCTGCACAGCCTGCCGCGGGTTCTGGAGGACTTTGAAGGCCAGCGCGTCATCTGGGGTCAATCCCTGGGGTTCCGACGTTAAGAGACCTGAAGGAGGAAGCGGCGTTGGGGCCGCCTCCGGGAAAGGATTTCCCGTTGGGGAGAAATAAGGTGTTCTTGGAAATGCATCCCTTTCAGGAGGTGAGGGAGGCTTTAAGCCCCGAGGTGGGATTGAGTGTCCAGGGCTCAGAAGCCGTGAGGAGAGGCTTTCGGACAGACTCAGGACTTGGGTTCTGGTGTCCAGCTCAGGGACCCCGGTGGGGGTGGGGGGGCGTGTGTGGGAACTGGGTGCCCGGATTTTTCCCTGGCCCCGCAGAGGATCTGGGTGTTCACCCTTTGCAAGTTTCTGGGCTTACTGCTAAGAGGCTTCTCAGAACGGGTGTAACCCCAGACTCCTTGGATAGAGCATCCTGAAAGCCGCCCTCTTCTCCTTGACACAGAGGGGACATCTAATGAGGGCATGGGGGTCCTCTTTGCCTGCAGCCAGCAGGTCCTATGATCGGAGAAAAAGCACAAGAAAACGCAAGGGGAGCTGAAATGCAGCTTCCACCAACTGTGCAACCGGGGGCCAACTTTTATTTTAAATCCCTGAGCTTGGTGAGGGGCTGCATTTCCTAGCGGTGGGAAGGAGAGGTGTCTGGGTTAGAATCTCCTAAATCCTGAGCTGTCTACCTGATACCCTGCCCGCTCCCCCAGCAAATATAGCTGCTCTCATAATGTTTGGACCTAAGAAAGTGTCACTCTTGGCGTCCTGATGGGGAGTGAGAATGTGTGTCCAAGAGACCGAGGGACAAAACCGGAAGTCAAGGGACCACGCTCTCGGGTGCAACCCAAGCACCTCAGGGTGCCCGCCTTAAGATACGGCTGCGCTTCTTGGTCAGAAGGAGGTGAGCTCGGGCGAGCGCCCGCCTCCACGGCGTCCTGAGGGAGGCTCTGGCCCGGCTGGCGGCTGGCACGGCCCCTGTCCTGCTGCGCTGCAGGCGGGAGCGGCGGCTCTCGGGGGGCCTGGACCCCAGCCTGGCCTGGGCTCTCCCTGCGCTCTTTGCGGGCGCCCCGCCAGGGACCCGACACTTGGGCGATTCTGCCTAAGCTTCTTTGACTTAATATTTAACACTCCACTCCCATTCAGAAAAAAAAGAAAAGGAAGGGAGAGAAGGTTAGGCTATGTCAATATGTCAACAGAGGCGAAGAGGATAATTGAGGAAACTATTCAGAGATTAGGCCAAGAAACACCGCGGCGCCGGGGCTCGAGTTATTACAAAACAGCGCGTCCTGCCCTGGAGTTTGCTTTATCGACTTGACGCCGCTTTGCGTCAGGGCGCGTTTGCCACCGAGGTCCCTGCACCGCGAGCACACACAGGCTTTCAGCACGTCGCGCCCAAGCGTCCCCGCGCGGGGCCTCTCCCTGGCGCGCAGGATCCGCAGGCCGGGCCGTGGCGGGGGGGGGGGGGGGTTGGCTGGGCGGGAGCCGACGGAGGGGCTCGTGGCGGCCCGGGCCGGGGACGCGGGGCCGGGGGGTGGGCTTAGCGCTGTGCCCTCGGCCCGCCCGTAGGTATTTACGATTGCAAGGAGAAGCGCGAGGACGTGAAGTCGGAGGACGAGGACGGGCAGACGAAGCTGAAGCAGCGGCGCAGCCGCACCAACTTCACGCTGGAGCAGCTCAACGAGCTGGAGCGACTCTTCGACGAGACTCACTACCCCGACGCCTTCATGCGGGAGGAGCTCAGCCAGCGCCTGGGGCTTTCCGAGGCGCGCGTGCAGGTGAGAGCGAGGGCCCGGCCCCGACGCCCGCTCTTCGGGCGGCCGGAACGCGCCACCTCGGCCGGGGCGCCGGGCCCTTCCAGGAGCGCGGGGACCCCGTGTGGGGGGGGCTGGAGCCGGGCTTTGGGAGGCGCCCCGGGGCCTCGCGGGTCAGGTCTCCTGCGCCCTGCCTGGCTGGTTCGCCCTGCACCTCCAGCTCATCAGGAATGTTGTTCTCTTCCCACTGGTTCGCCTCTCCTCCCCCCGCCCGCCCCCCCCAACCCCCCCGCTCCGCCGTCGCCGCCAAAGTCTTACCCGCTCCTCTGCAGCCCGCTCGATCCACTGCAGGGAACAGAGAGATGGGAAGAAGAGGCGGGTGGACGTCTTGAGGATTGCGGGTCCTGCCCGCGCGGTGTCGGATTAGCCCGGGCGCGGGGCAGGGGGGGCGCGGGGGCGGGGACCGGACGCATGAAGTCGTGATGCCTCATCTGGCGAGCCGCCGTCTAAGGGGGCCCTGTGTGTTCGCCGCACGTGCGCGCGGGGGGTGGGGGTGGCGGGGGGAGACGCTCCCGGTTCGTTTTTCTCGGGCTTTGTAAACGTTTGCGTGAAATGCATTCATTTATTTATTGGGGGGTGGAGAGCAAAGATTCTCTTCCAAATCGCCTCGTCCGGGTACCACAGACTCGCCCCCCCCCCGCGCCCCCCGTTCCCGCCACCGGAAGGTCGGACCTAGATGTTCTGCTGGGCTTTCCGTCGGCTTTGACGGTTCTGGGCAGGACAGCAGCGCCGGGGAGAGAAGGAAAAGGGATCAGGGTCCCTGGGCTCTGGGGACTGGTTATTTAAATAAATGGAATTAATACTGCCAACGAGGGGAGGGAACCATGTAAAGCCAGGGCTTTGAAAGAACGGGTTTCTTATTGGTATAGGGTCAGCATTACAAACACAACTTCACCCGGATTGTATTGAAGAAACGAAAACACAGAAAGCGTTTATAGAGAGTGTTTCACAAAAATCTTTAATTTGTAAAAAAAAAAAAAAAAAATGGGTGTTTGCACCCTCATGCCTTCCATCTTTCCCCGTCGGTGCGGTGAAAGGGGCTGCTTAAGGTGAAATGCAACAGTCCCCGAGTCTGTCCAGATTTCCGTGCAGCTGCAGGGGTTCCCAGGACCATTCTGCATTGCTGGGACCACGGGCAGAGTAGCTCTGGGGACCCTCTCCCCAAACGAATCTTTCCGGGCATCTGTGGCCTCAGCAAGTGGGGGCGGGAGGGCGGGGGAGACTGGCCACCTTTCTCTGGAAAGATGGATGGGGCTGCACCATATAAATTAATGAAAAGATTAAACTTTTGCTGAAGGGGACATCAACTTTTATGTCATTTCACAGCCTTTCTGCCTGAGATCTGTAATATCTCCCAGGCCTTGATGTACTGTTTCTATAAAAATAAATTACTTGTAATTTAATTCCACACTATTTCTTTCAGTAGTCTATTACTGAATAGCGCCTTAGCAGGAGAGAACGAGTTGGGAGAAAATTGGTTCTTGGGTGGCTGCAGATCTTGAGAAAAGCCCTAAAATAAAGGGGGGGGGGAGGGTGGTAGTAGAAAACGAAAGCCTATTGATCCAAAGGTGAATTAAAATTTAACGATTGTAAATAATAATAAAAATAAACATGGGAAGAGAAAAAAGAAATAATTTCCTTTTGGCCACAGGGAAAAGAATCGTATAATAAAGAGAAGGCAGAAAGTGCTCATAAAAACCAATTAGTTAAAACACGTACCCCGCTGTGCAGAAGTGGGGGTTGCTGGGGAGACACCAAAAGGAAGAGACGAAAATGCACTATATTTTAATCCTGTCTGTGACCTGTTTGGTAATCCTTTTCGGTACAGCCTGTCCTGTGTTGTTAGAGGATAGAGTTTCAATTTAGAGTGGAAATTTGCTGTAAATAAATTGAGGGTCCTTTGGAAGTTGGTGCTTATTAACCTTTTATTTTTAGTGTTGTACTGGAAACTCACATCACCCAGCTGTCAGGGTTATAATCGAAAGTTATGAGACCACAGTGAGGAGTGGTGGTAATTTAATTACAACAAATATCTTTGGGTTTATGGCGCAGAGCTAAATTAAATGTCATTATTCACTGTCTGTAATGGAAATCAAAAGGAAATCAGATTACAGCATTTGTGAGAGAAATCAGTGACTGGTTCTTAATGAAGAAATAACTGTCTAAACCACTGTACTGCGCTTTACTTAGCATATTCAGGACTAATTGGAATTGATCGTGAATCACCCCAAGACTGATTTATTATCGCCAAACGCGCAGCTAATTCATCACTTTTATTCTCCATAATCTTTTTTTTTTCTTTCCCCCGCTGATGGGAAAGTGAGCTTGCTTTCTAGATTTAAATAGGATTCTGTTTTTGCAAAATGCCCTTCCAGGGGGAGCGGAGTTTGCGCGTCTGGCTCCGCTCTCCTGAGGACGGGTATGGGACCCCAAGGAGAAAGAGGCACCGAGGAAGGGTCCGAAAGGGAAAGGAGTCTCGTCCCAGCCGGATGGGGTGGGGGGGGAGAGTTGCGGCGGGACGTGGGAGCAGGAAAGTGAGTGCAGGCTTTGGAAATGGAGTAAAGACGTGTGAATCTCAGCATTTCTGTTTTGGAAATACTTTCCGGGGAACAACACCAAAGTTTGCCAGCTTCCCTAGAGCCTGGCTGGGTGAGGTTTCCAACGTCGTGGAAAGCCAATTCCAACAGGCGGGCCCATGGCTCAGCCTTGGATAGAAAACTGCCCTGAAGAGGCTGAGATGGAAAAGTTCAGCTTTTCCTCGACTCCCGGGTGCTTGCAACCTCCGCGGGAGCTGAGGTTTCCGGGCAGCGTGGGAGCAGGGAGTGGCCCCAGGCCCTGGGGTTGGAACAACGCAGGGTCCCTGAGCTACCAGGCGTAGTGTAGTGTGGCCGAGGGGAAGGCTTTCTTTGTGCTAATTATCCTGCACCGTCAGTGACCGCCATTGTGGCAATAGGGTGAGTGAGTGTGAAGGGAAAGTTTTGGAGAAAGCCAGGTAGGAAAAATTAAGTGCCTAAGAACACAGAGGGAGGGGACTCCAGATTCCATGAGTGACAGACCAAGGGCCAGGACCAGGGCTGTTTGGAGGAGGGGGGAGGATGAGAATGGGGAGCGCGGGAGGGCGCATTTCGGGGATGCCAGGCCTTGAAGCTAGCCAGGCCGGGCGGGTGCCAACACCTTTCGCTCGCTGCCTCACCTCTGGATAGGGCGCCGCAAGAATCAGATGTCCTTAGAGATGCCGAGTGCCTGCAGTGCAGAGCCTGCACTTTTGGGGTGCATCCGGTTTTTAGAGATCAAGGACGTTCATGACTCTGTAATATTAACTGGGATCCCCCAGGCTTCCAAGGAGGGCATGGAGGTCGTGCAAGTTTCTGGACTCAGGATGTCTGAGCGTGATTGGGGAGGGGGCTGGATTTGGAGATGTGTATCCACCTGTGCGCCCCCCCACATTCCTGGTGGGTGGGTGGGGGCTAAGGTGGAACGTCGGGGTGGAAGGTCAGGTTGGACCGGTGCGTGGCAGAGTGGAGGGGGGAATGTCCACACAGAACGATGGAAAGTTCTCCACGCCATCCGAGGACCCACTTCCTCACTTTCAATGTTTGGATGCTGAAACTCTGGTCTCACTTAGGTGAGGACTGTTCCCAGCTCCAGGTAGCCAGTTACGCGGTACTGGGGTGGGAGGGGGCGGGGACGAAGGTCGGAGGGGCGGCAGGCAGCCTTCTGGGGACAGGAACCCCAAGCGCCTTGCGCGCCGTCCGGCGTGTCGGGAAAGAAAGCCTCGCTGACGCTCGCCAAGGCCTGGCCGGCTCACGGGGGTGCACGTCTGTCCGCTCATTCCCAGGTTTGGTTCCAGAACCGGAGAGCCAAGTGCCGCAAGCAAGAGAACCAGATGCATAAAGGTGGGTGCGAGGGGCCGGGCGTGGAGGCAGGGGCGGTGGGGAGACCCGCCAGGCGCTGGGAGTAGCGGGCGGGGTTCACGCCTCCTGTGTTTCCTCGCAGGCGTTATTCTGGGTACCGCCAGTCACCTGGACGCCTGCAGGGTGGCACCCTACGTGAACATGGGCGCCCTGAGGATGCCTTTCCAACAGGTAGCTCGTTTTTTTTTTTGTTGTTGTTGTTTTTCTTCCTTCCTTTCGAACAGAACAGTCCCGGCGCCGCCCCGGCGCCTCCCACCCCCGCTGAAGCAAAGAGGCCGCTTTCACAAGGGGGACATTTATAAACCCATTGGCACGTATTAACACCACGCTGAAAATCTCCAAGAGTTACCTTTGGGAGGGCTAGGACAGAAACCCCAGCACAGTTTCACAAAACTCGGAGGGAAAATATCCCCACCCACCCGGAACAACCCACTCGCTCACCGCCTGGCGGGAGGGAGGGGTTTACTACCGCTAGGGCCTGAGGACCCGTGTCAACACCCAACCCCCGGCTTTAGCTTGCCCAGGGCCTCGCTGGGGGTGTCAGTGCCCCTCCTGGACCTGGGCCTCCATGCCCCCTCCCCTCCCCCGCGCACCTCACAGTGGGGGGCGTCCTGCCCAGCTCCTAGCAGAGCAGGGAGGGTCCAGGGCGCTGGGTGCGCTGCGCGGAGGAGGGGGCGGCCAGGGGGTCGGAAGACCGCCTCGTGGAGACTGGGTGCCCCAAAGTCCTCGCGCCTGCTCTGGACCAGCGTCGGGTGGGAGGAGGGAGCCGCGGGGCTAGAGCGCAACGCCCACTCGCCTGCAGGGCTGGGCTGTGGACCCCAGCATGGGGGGTAGGCGTGCCCGCGCTGGTGGGTTGGCTGTGCCCTGGCCAGAGCGAAGGCGTGGCCTCCTCTTTCAGCACTTTTGCTCCTAGGGGCAGAGGCCTGGGTTTGTAGCTGGACCCGGGTTTGCTGAGGGGCACGAGGTCCAGTGGGCCTGGCCCGGCCCGGAGGGTCGGCTACGGATGACAACATGGAGATGGGGTGAGGGTGGGGTGTTGGCCACGCGCCCTCAAAGTCACGGCGCCCAAGGCTGGGAGGGCGTCCAGGGCTGCCGTGCGCAGGGCAGAGGTCCGAGCCCTGTTCCCTTGGACCCGCACCTCCGTGGCTGGGCCCATCTTCCACCCCTCAGCACCCCTTCCCCAGGGCGGGGTGGCCCCTCAGCATCACAGGAACAGCTGCCCCGACGACGTGGGGTCAGCCATTGGGTCCTGGTGAAATTAGGCGGTTGGAGCCTGCAGAGTTGGCTGTGCTTCTGGAAGATTCGGGGACTCCGGGTCCCTGGGAAGGCGGCGGGGGGGGAAGCCAGAGCCGAAGGCCGGACCCTGAGTCGGGGATGCGTCAAAGAATCAGCCGGGGGTCTGGAGAGGAGGAGGTACCAGCTGTAGACGCTCGGATGCTACAGCATCGGGGATCTGTGCCGACTCCCCGGCTCTGGTCCTGTCCAAAGCGGCCAGTGACCCGGTCGTGGCACCGGGTGTCCCGAGGACAGTGGGTGGTGGTCCCTGGGGCGGGGGAAGGGACGATGGCTCCCCGGGAGAGGAGACGCCCTCGGGGGGGGGGGTCCTCGAGGGGGGAAAGCCCCCTAGAAGTCGCGTCCTCACCGTGCGGGTTCTGCCTTCGCAGGTCCAGGCACAGCTGCAGCTGGAAGGTGTGGCGCACGCCCACCCGCACCTGCACCCCCACCTGGCGGCGCACGCGCCCTACCTGATGTTCCCGCCGCCGCCCTTCGGGCTGCCCATCGCATCCCTGGCCGACTCGGCCTCGGCCGCCGCCGTCGTGGCCGCCGCCGCCAAGAGCAACAGCAAAAACTCCAGTATCGCCGACCTGCGGCTGAAGGCGCGCAAGCACGCCGAGGCCTTGGGGCTCTGACCCGCCGCCAGGCCCCGCGCCTGCCCCGGACCCACGCCCGCCCTGGCCCCGCCATCCCGTCCGCGCTGCGTCCTGCACTCGACCCCTCCGCGCCCCCCGACGGCCGCACGGACACCCCGGAGCGAGGGCGCAGCGCCTTCCCCCGCCTGGGGCAGCCCCGGGGCCCCTGGCAGGCCTCGGGAGGGGGCATCCCAGGACCGCAAGACCCCGCCAAAGCCTCGCAGAGACTGTGCGGAAGAGAGAGGAGGTGACCGTCAGACCACCCAGGTCAGCCCTCGACCACGCCGTCTGTGCGTCCTGGGACCCCGGGGCCACGTGGAGCCCCGTGGCGCTGCGTCCTTCTCTGCTGCCGGAGTTCCCACCCTGTGCATGCGGCCTCCTACACGCCTTTCCAAGATCTGAAGAGTCTGTTACACAGAAAGATCTGGGGCTGGTCTCCGCTGAAGTTGCCAGTGCTTGGATGCCAACAATTTTATTCACTGCCGTGAACTCAATTTCATCCGAGGAGCTGCAGGACCCGTGTGGATTTCAATATGGACTTTTGCATCTGAGGCAGGGGCCCCGTGCTCTGTGTGCGCGCCCGCCCCCCTCCCCTCCGCCTGAAAGGTAGCAATAACGAAACGCAATTGAAGACCTCGCGGAGGTGGTGGTGGTCGTGGGGACCTCAGTGTTTCACATTGTGACCTTGCTGACTCCCCATCTTCATGCACACGTTTGGCCCCAGAGCACCAGGTTCAGGACTCCTTGTGCCGTAGGACAGGCAGCTTTAGAGCTTTTCCCGTTTTCGATTCCCGAATGGACATTTGTGGCTGTTTCCCAGAATTCAGATGCAAAGGACTTGCACTGGGGACACAGGGCACGTGGTTTGAAGGTATAATACTGATGCAGCATCCACGCTAGTGACATGCAATTAAGTGCAGTAAAGTGCAATATTGTAAATATTATAGATTTAAAAAACTTAGCTGTGCACTCTTGACCCGTCAGCTTCGGACTTCGAAGGGCATTACCTCCCCCTGCATGCTGCGGGGCCAGTGCCAAAATGACCGGGGTGGGGAGTGCTTTGGATTCACGGAAGTGAAGTGTGTGGCTTGGGATGGAGCAGGACGTGGAGAGGGGTGCCAGGCTGGGAGGGCGGGGCTGAGCTGTTTCTGGGGAAAGAAGAGCCTGGGATACCTCCTCCAGGCAGTGAGTTTTAAGGTAATGTTTTCTGAGGGTAGCCAGTTCTAGCTTTTCTTTCATCTTTTTTTTTTTCCTGTGCATTGGTCCCCTCTCCTCCCCCATCGTGTAAACACCAAATAGCGACTTGTCTGAGCAGCTGGCACAGAATGGGCAAAGTCTCTTGACATGATATAACCAAAGCGTTCAGGGTCCCAAATCGTGCACCTGAGTTTAAGGCAATGTGCTTTGCATGTGCTGTGTGAGATTTGGGGGGCAGTGCACCCTTGCTGGGCTTGTCTACCTCGAAAATGAGTATCTCTGGGTTTTTGTGTTTTTTTTTTTTTTTTTTTTTTTTTTTGCCTTAATGAACCCAGGCCTGCCCAGATGGAAGTGGCCATCTAGTTCTCCGAAGTCCAACGGTTCACTCTATTTCCAAAACAGCTTTTCCTCTTTCCAGATTCGGTATTGCTGACTGTTTTCCCTTACCCCTGATTTGGGTACATATCTCTAAGAAGAAAAAAAATATTTTCCTTCCGTGTAAGGGAATACATTCTACCTTTGCACTGACCTGAAATGTAGATTCATTTTATCATCTGAAACTCTTTGAATCAAAAGGCCCCTTCAACATTTTTTTTTCTAATTTTGAAATTTTTGCAAAGCTCTGAAATGATGGAGAGAGAGATAAGAAAAACACAGTCAGTATTTTAAATTCATTTGCGACTCCGCCCCCTCCCCCCCACGCCCCCCCACCCCGGCATGAATGGCATTATGGAATTTGCCTCATATGTGCAGTTCTGCTTCTAAACAGCTGTGAATTTTAAAAGGTCCCCTATATAAGCTGAAACTTTGCTTTAAACTTTAAAAAAAAATGCATTTCAGATCCACTTCAAATGAGCCGCTTTCATCCTGAAATTTAATGCTGGGCAAACGTTGGAGGTGAGAGGTATACATCCCTATTTTATTTTTAAGGTTTACTTTCCATTTTATCTAAACATAGCCCTCTGTCACCAACCCCTCCGCAAGAGCAGACTCTCTCCACGTGAGCCAAAAGGCATGAGATCTGCTCCTGGGAGAAGCTGAAGTTTGAAAGTAGAGCTGCCCGACGGCAGCCAGCGCTGGGAGGCCGGTTGGTGTTCATCCTGTCCCTGTTTCTGTTTGGCTTGATTCAGAAGGTGAGCCAGGTGGATGAGCCCCCCAGAACAGAACAGACTCTGAGCTGTGTGAGGCTCAGTGCTGGCAGAGCAGCTGGCGTGGCTTCTGTCCCTGGAACAAAGTCCAGAGGACGCGCTGCAGGGTGTCCAGGGTGGAGGCCATCTCTCGGCATCCTTTCTCCCGGAAATTTCAGGACAGAAGCGAGCTGTCAGCCCCAGTTGTGGTCAGTCCTTCCCAGCCCAGATCCGTATCTGCTTTCTCTCTGTTCGGCTGCCGGGAGGGTGTGGGTTGGAGAGCGTGCTGTGTGTGGGTCCTGGTCTCCCGGGGAGGGCATCTGGATCTCACTCTTTCCCAGCGGCCACAAGGCATTAAATTTATGGGCTGGACGCATTTTGGCTGTTTTTGGTGCTTTCTGCGTAAGACAAGACCCCCTTTCAGAGCCGTTCACGGCACTTCCAAATAGCACGTTTTCGAGGGTGCAGACCAAGCTGGGAGTATCACCTGGAAAGCAAACTGAACGGGTCTCGTCAGAGGGCCACTGGATGCGGGGTTTTCGGTTGTGAAACCCACGTGAGAGCCTGGCTGAGCTGCAGGCTGTGTCTTGCCCACTCGACGTGGGACTGTGTTCTCCAAGATGGGCTTGGCCACGGAACGGGTTTCCTTTTCTGAGACCTTGGCCAGAGAGGACGTTTAGGGTAGGAGCCACCGGGTTTAGCAAAAACTGTGATCTTCCTCAGCTTGGTTGTTGCTGTTCTATCTCATTCTTTACAAATTCACCCTTTTCTTCCTTCTGTCATCAGCCTGGGAAGCTTTGCAAGTTCATCTCACAGGGGAAGATATTGCATTGATTGGGTCTGAGCATCGGATGTAGTTTCAGTGATGAAGCATCTGGCTCTCGTGCACTTAGAGAAGCTCTGCAGCTTAGCATCGCTAAGACCTAGAAGGAGACGCCTTCCAGAGGGAACAGGGGTGTCATTGTTTGGTCGGTTTTGATAGGGTGGCTTTCTTCACGGAGGCAAAGTGTGGGCCGGCTGAGGTTCCTGCGTAAAGTAGCTGCAGACAAAATGAACCACACTCACGTGTTTTCAAACTTGCTAAGTTGGTCATGCAGGGTGGTTGGCGTCCCCAGCCTGGGAAGCCGGTCCTCAGAGCCTCACATGTCCCCGGGGTGTAGGGACACCCCCCCGGCCCATCTTGCTCCTATCCGAGCTGGGTACCCCAGCTGCCCCCTCTGCCTGCAGGCACTTGTGTCCTTGGCTATGAGGTCTGTACGGTGTGGGGACATCTGGACGTTGCAGCGGGAAGCGGCTGTGTCTGAGCTCATGATCACCCCTCTCCTGCTGGTTACTACCCTAGCCCTCTGCTCCCACTGGTGGGTTTCACTTAAACCTTTTAACGTTTCCTCAAGTACAAGGGGGTCACCCCCAGCCCGCTCCTACACGGCGTTGTCACTGAGTCCTAGGATAGCCAATAAGCTGACTTCAATGACAAACATATTTGAGGCACTTTGCTCCTCTTCCGCCCCAAGTTTGGGAGGTTGGGATGGCAGAGGGCTTTTCCGTGGACACGCTCGACATTTAAAAAGAAAAAAAAAAACTGGTGCCTAATTTATTAAAAATTAGCTTAGGAATATGCGGATTTTTCAATACACGTGAACACGATGCAATTTATAAATGTTTTATTGAAATTTGATATTTAATGAGAAATCAGTTGAGGAATGTAGAATAATATCAAGTTTCAAAGCTATTAAACGCGCTATTTATTGAAAGGCGATGGTTTCACAAAGCCAGCCCCGTTGTACGTAGAGCTCCCATCCGAGAGTGGCAGGTTCTCTGCTTCCTGCTAGTGGCTGGATGTGGATGTGTTATTTATTTCTTTTCCTTTGGTTGAAAGTTCATAAATGTGTGCTATTTTAATTATGTTGAGTGTAACTTTGACGTTGCCTCGCCTTTATTTTTATATGTTTTAATCCCGTTGTTTTCTTCTCCCCCGACTTTATAAGCAGTCAGGATGATTTAGGATACAGCACCTGTGTTTGGGTTATGCATACAAGGTGTGTCTGGACCTACAGACCTTTTCAGGGATCGCTCAAAATGAAAAGAAATCACACAACCCTCTGCTATTGTGAGGAGGAAAAACACGCCGAAGGTTTTTTGGCCGTGCTCGCAGGCCCCCGACACAAAACGCCCTCAAGTTTAGTTCTAGTTACAAAGTGTATTTTGTCAAACCATATGGTATGAATGTACATCTTGTAAAACGGAGATATAAATAAACTTATAAATATTTGTATTCACGTGTTAAAAAAAATTCTCACCTCTCCCCAGAGGAGACAGATGGGGGAAAAAATCCCAAATCCCAAGTCCACGGTGGCTGGAAGTAGTTTTGTCTGCGGGGCGATGCCCGTGTGTGTGTGTGTGTGTGTGTGCGCGCGCACGTGTGTGTGTGTGTGTGCGCGCGCGTTTCTGGTGGGCGTCTGGCATCCACTTCTGCTCCTATAACCCTCCCCTTGAGGAAGGGTACGTTCCCCCTGAAGGTGGGGAAAGAAAAGAGAAAAAAAAAATCTCCACTTCGAAGCAAGTCTGAATTTGGGGGTGGGCAGCAAGGGCATTTGTGAAAAGCCCACCTGCTTTGGTTTCCAGTTTAAAATTTTACCTTTTGTTTGATTTCTTTTGGAACCATGTGTGGGTTCTCCAAAAGGGTGTTGCAGTGATGGTGGAGACCTTTTGGGAAAAAAAAAAAAAAGAATAAATGGGAAAAAAAATCAACTTTTATAAACGAGACCTTTTTTGGCCTGTGCTTTTTATCTCCTTCTGGAAAGGAAAGTCAATGACCTGATGTCGCCATTCTCTGATGGCTTTCCAGCTTCGATAAAAACCACATATGGGAGGGGAAAAAGGCAGGCAGACTTGGCGGGGGGTGGGGGGGAAGCCACCTGAGGGCCAGGGAGGCTGTGTCTGCAGCTGGGGGGCCTCTTCGCTAGGGGGCATCCACCACTGCCCCGGTGTGCCGAGGGCAGGTGGATTCTCTCCTGTGGGTTCTGGTGACTCTGGTCCTAGAAACCTTGTCAGACAGGGAAGGAGTTTTGAGGACCTTTGCTGTTTGACCTGAGCATCCAACTTGAGTTTTCCTTTTCTTTTCTGACTCAGATGCCACAAAAGTGGTCTACGCCCAGAGCTCTCTTCCCCAAGCCTGTTTGTGTCCTGGATGTAGGATACGGGGCGCCCGGGTCACTCAAAACAGGGATGTCCTCAAGGTCCGAGTGACCAGTGGGCAGCCCCAGGGTACGGCCTTGGGGGGGTTTCTGGTGGCCACCTCAGGCACTCAGTCCCGGGCCTCCAGAAAGCTCTGTCCTTTTGGGGCCAATGCAGCCAACACCGGTCATCCCCACAACATGTGATCGGCACGGTTATTGTTCAGTTAAAACAGCCATAAACGTCCAGCTTTGCTCAGCAGATCCGCTCATGTTGTTTAACATCGTCTGAGATCTTTTCCCTTCTAAGCAGACACTCACTTTGTTGCCAAACGTAACTCATCCGTTTCCAATAAGAGCAGGTCTAGTAGACTCTGCCTTTAAGACGTTCTTAGAGTATTTTAACCTGAAATGTCAGTCGCCTGCCCAGAATTTCTTTCTGTTTCGTTTGTTTGTTTTTCCCATGCGTTGTGCTGCGGACGATCCTTGGACTCAAACTCAGTTTCATTTCTCTTTTTAAATTATTTTAACTTGCACCCGCGGATGCAGCTTGGGGAAGCATGGGCCTGGGGGTTTTCGGAGAGCCGTTTCTCATGACCGGTTCTCAGATCCCTAAATTGAACATGAAAGCACGTTTACTTTGCCTCCTGCAGACGTGTGTTTTCTGTATCCAGGTTCCTGAGGCTTCTGCTGGGGCATCTGCCTCTCAGAGTCAGTCACAGGAAGCATGGGGATAGAAGGGAAAACCACGGACTGGCCGGCACACATGTCCCACACACACACACGGATGGAGCCCGCCAAAGGGCTCATGGAGCCGTTGTTGGAAAAAAATAAAGTCGTTTTCAATTTCGCCAGCGTGTCTGTCTTCCCAGCGAGATGGAGCCCAGACAAGAGAAGGGGGTCATCTGCGTCCAATCCCACGGCCCTTTCCCAGTTTTATGGGATTTGAAAAAAATGACTCGATTCCTTTTTGTTGAAACGTTGACATTCTTAGAATAAAGCGAAACATAGAGTGTTGCCAAATCTTACTCGTTTGCACATCAATATTACAGATTTGTTTTGTTTTGTTTTGTTTTGTTGCACTTGGTTGAAATGATAAGGCTTTCCTTCTTAGTACCTTTGTTTATGTTGTTTACCTAAAATCATGGAGAATTACCTTAAAATTCTAAAATGGTCTAGCTTCAGCTACTTCAGCATTTTGAGATAAGATGCACAGTTCTTTCAGCAGACACGGGGGAGGGAATACAGATGCCATCAGTGGTGTACAGTTCCCTCCGGGGCCGTCTTATTTCTTGGCATGTGTCCTTGGAGATGTGTGTTACCGTGTGCCCAAGAGACCCAAGGAAGCCGATTGAAGCCATCCTCCTAGGTTCTGCCTATAAAATGAGAAAGCCCACTGACTCAATCTATCGATATTTAAAGAGCCACAATGTGTTTGCCATATTTAATAAAAATGCACCAGCGCAGAAAGATGTGTTGAGAATGGGCTGGAGCGGCAAGAGGAATTGTGGATCAGACACAAGGAAGCAAGTCAAACAGAGGGTAGTAGAAGGATGCACTGATCGGACGCGATCAGACAGGGAATGTGTTTTCTCCCTGGCGGTACAAGTATGCTTCTGACTCATGTCAAGGCCAACCAGTCCTGGCAACGCTGGGGTCTCCAGACCCAGCACATGGTCTTACTTTTGTCCCATATTCTTAAGATCAGGAGGCCCCACAAGGAGCAGAATATGCTTTTATAGAGAGTGTGGTGAGCAGGTTGCCCCCCATCCTACCGGACCAGGAGGGACGTGTGTGACCTACGAGCCAATATGCCTTCAGGAGGGACTGTGAGTTTTCCAAACTGGTCAATTAAAGGGTATGGTATGTTTTATATTCACAATTATTTATGCAATACATATGATCTAGAGGCTCTGCACTGCAGTGCTACAATACAAAGATACCCCAAACAGGCTCTTTCTCCCAATGAATCCTCCCCAAATTATAATGTAGTCATATGTACAATCCTTCCAAAGAGACAATATACTCACATGTGAAATCCTTCCAAAGAGACAATATACTCATATGTGAAATCCTTCCAAAGGGACAATATACTCACATGTGAAATCCTTCCAAAGAAACAATATACTTGTATGTGAAATCCTTCCAAAGAGGCAATATACTCATGTATGAAATCCTTCCAAAGAGATAATTGACTCATATGTGAAATCCTTCCAAAGAGACAATATACTCACATGTGAAATCCGTCCAAAGAGACAATGTACTCATATGTGTAATCCTTCCAAAGAGACCATATACTGATATATGAAATCCTTCCAAAGAGATAATACACAAGTAAGGCTTTAATGATTGTTGGGGAAAAAAATAGAATATCAAGCGCACACGCACACACGCGCACACACACACACACACACACACACAGAGTAGAAACATGTAGCCCATTCGAATTATGTTGTGTATTCAGGAAGTTCAGTGAAGTATGACCACAAGTTCTGGTGGATTTGTTTGACTCATAGAGTTGGCAGACAGTGATGACTTTGGAAAACCACGCATGCACCGACCACACCAGCTACTTGCAAAGTTTCTGCATACCCGGGGCTCCAGGTGACCAGGTATCAGAGCATAGCACTGAATGCTGAAGGTTGCGACTGAAGGATGAGATTTCTGTACACGACTAGAGCTATGAAGGTACCCAAGGTTGTAACGGGTTGGGCACACATGTGCTTCCTTCTCATCTCCTTCCTTCTCATTCTTCCTTCTCATGCGTTTCAGAGAATGTTTGATGGTTTGGGTCATTTCCTAGGGAACTAGAAAGTGTGTAGTTTCTGCACCTTGACGGAAGGTGAAGGAAGAATTCCATAGAGGAGCACAAGAGAGAGAAACCAGTGTCTGGGAGGAAACAAATCCTTCCTTCCCTCCCTCGCTCAGGTAAGTAGGGTGGCGTATGTGAGACGTCAGGCAACCACCGCCATGTCAGCCCATGTAGGACCACAGGGCATGTCCTTAATTTTCTCCAACTCACAATACCCTGTCGGGGAAGCTTTGTGGTGCTGCAAACAGGACATAGAAGTCATTGCTAACACTGACACATTGTAGACACCCAGGCTTCTCCAAGGTTCTTGACAAGCGTCCTCCAAGATGAAGTGGTACATAAGCAATCACTGGATATTTAAGCTTACGTCTCAGGAAACCACTAGGAACAATACAATTTGACCCTGAGTTGAGACCTAGTACTGGCCAAGTTTGTACCAACAACGCCAACTGATGCATTTGTGCCCAGCAATTATGCTCCTAATTCCTTCTTCTCTTCTGACAGAGATGCCGGCAAAACACAACCGAAATGAAGGTGAGGCTGGGCTCCACCACTGACTTGCATCAGAACCAGGCTTGCTTTTCACTGGGATGCTGTGCAGGTTTACCATGACCAAGGATCGCAAACCAGAATCTTAAAACCACAGACATTCATCCTCCCCCATCCTGGAGACTGGACGTCTGATGTCAAGGTGTCCCACAGTTGTGCTCCCTCCGGAGGCTCCAGGGGAGGATCATTCCCGCCTCTTCCAGCTTCTGGGGGCTCCAGGCGTCCCTGGGCTTGTGGCCGCATCCCTCCCGTCTCTGCCTCTGTCTTCACGGGGCTTCTCCTCTGTGTGTGGGTCTCTCCTCTTCTGTGTCTTAGAAGGACCCTGTCGTTGGGTGTAGGGCCACCCTCCTCCAGGAGGACCTCATCTCAGACCCTTCACTTCATTACATCTGCAGAGACCCTGCTTCCACATAAGGTCCCATTTCCAGGTTCCAGGCATCAGAACCCGGTACCCTTGAGGACCACTGTGCAGGCTGGCGCAGCCCTCACATTTCCTGGGGTTCCTGTCTTGGACATGTGTAGTTGATCCTGGGTCATGAAGGTTGCGGTTATACCTCCGGGCCTCTTCCTTCTGACCTGGGCGAAGCCTCAGGGAGGTTGAAGGGGGAAGTGACCAGTCACTTTTTCCTGAGATATTAAACACACGAATTCCTGGACCAAACACACAGCAGCGGGGATGAGGCTGAGAGATATGAGTCGCAGGAAAGGTTTTGAGCTGCAGGGGAATGGGCTCTTGGACCTTAATTGTCTGGGAAACTTGCTAAAATTCTGATCTTCTCATTAAAGAGAAGAGACAGACAGAATCACCAGATGGTCCCCACAGAGACTTATGACATCTCAGCTTAGAACACAAGGGCTCACTTCTGCTTAATACGTAATTATATTATTATATAATATTATATTAATTATATACGTATTCTGCTTAATACGTAATTATACATATATATATATAATACACACACATATCCATATATATTTGGAGAAGGATTTTCAAAAAACACAGTTAAAATGCTCTCAGGAGGTACAGCACTTTTTGTGTCTTGGAGTCCTAAATATAGATTCTCCAAACACGTGACCATAGGTGGAAATGGCATGTACTGGACGTTTATTTTCAATGTCCAGGCAGTGAGATCCTGAGAGGGGCCCACAGCTGCTAACAGCTTGGGGCTGACCCCATGACACGGGGGCCCTTGATTTGAAATCTTCCCAACACACGGTGCTGACGCATGGCTTGGGTCTGTCTGGGTGGGCGTTTCATCTGCGTCTGTCCTCAGACCTCATGGTGCTGCTCTTGTTTGATAGGGTATCCTGTTTCTGGATATGGATTGAGAAACGTAAGAGGTGTCTTCTGGGTTCCTTGAGTTGTTCCAGCACTAATGTGAGCTAATGACCTAATTAGTTATGCTCTGTGGCAGAAAGGCCTGCATCATCTTTTAAATCTTTTTTTTGCAAAATCTATTTTTTATTTCTTCATTTAAACATAAGTCACATTCCCTAAAGTTCACCCTTCACCCTTTTAAAGTGTGAAATTCAGTGTTTTTTGTTTTTGTTTTTACACATTCACGATGTTGTGCAATCATCACCACGACTATCAAATTCCAGGACATTTTCATCGTCCTACAAAGAAAAGTCTGTACCCATCAAGGACTCACTTCCTAAGCTCCTCCCCCATCCTCTTTATTCCTTTATTCCTAGGCAACCACAAATCTCCTTTATGTCTCTATTTGCCTGTTCTGGACGTTTCCTATCAACGGAATCACACACTGTGTGTCCTTCTGTGTCTGCTTCTCTCACTGAGCATCGTGTGTTCAAGGTCCATCCATGTGGTAGCCTGCGTCAGAGTTTCACTCCTTTTCATGGCTGAGTCACACTGCACTGTGTGGATGGATGTCTTTCTTTTCTTTCTCTCAGAGACACAAATTGGAGTAAAAAGTATTGAAACCTACATCACAAGCACCTCTGTGTGGGGGGGAGTGTACCTCAGACCTCTCCTCTGTATTTGAGGTGGTGTTCCAATTGGACACACACACAGATTTCATAAAACTTGAATGTTAAAAAATACAGGCACACCTCTTTATGATGTTTCTCAGATATTCTTTTTTTTATTTCTTAACACATTGAAGGTTTACGGCAACCCTGCATCCAGCAAGTCTATCGCCACTGTTTTTCCAAGAGCGCTATTTTTAAATAAATGATACTTTTTAATGTGTGACTGTTGTTTTTAGACACAATGCTATTGCACAGTTAAGAGACTACTGTCTACCGTGAACATACGTTTTAGAAGCCCTGGGAAGCCAGAAAATTTGTGTGACTCACTTTATCACGATATTTGCTTTCCTGAGGTGGTTTGGAGCCAAACTTGTGATATTTTAGGGTTCTGACTGTATCGACAATGATGGAAAAACAACCCCCCTGCATCTTACCCTTCAGTGAACCATCTGTTTCCACATTCCTATATTTTTTTCCAGACTTTGAGTATAGTTTTTACATAGTTATAATAATACTTTATGAAATTTTGGACTTTTCCCACCCAGCACATACGTGTGAGGTAGGGCACGTTAATTTATATGAAGAAATATGACTGCCAAACTGACCCAGAGCCGTGTGACAGCCAACACAAACATTCGTTCTTTTACGCCTATTGGGCAAAAAAAAAAAAAAATCAATTTCAAAAGATCACTTAACACAAGTGGAAAATTGAGTTACGTTGCGTGATCCCACCCAGGCTGAGGCCACAGAACCATGACGGCGATTCATGGGGCCACCTCTGTAGTGGCCACAGGAAATGTATTATTAACAAAATTATTATTTTTTCCAAATGATTGATGTTTTCTGGACAACTGGGAATTTATGATGAGGTTGGATAAAAGTCATTGCAACCAATGGAGAAAGGCTTTGCCCGTGTTCTCTGCAGGGGAGCACCGCTGGTCATTCTTTTGCATCTAGACTTCATCCAAGTGGGCTGCTTCCTAATGGCATGCTCTGCTCTCTCAGGGGGCTTCCCGCCTAAGGACATGTCATGGGGTGTTTCAGGATCAGCCCAAGCTCAGAGCCGACCTGCACCTCGACATTCTGTAGCTGCAGCCTGGTCTTCATTTCATCCCTGACACATTCGTTTTCCAAAGTGAGCCCTATGCTTCTGGATCTTCCCCTGAACCTGTGTCAAATGCATCAATCTGTTGTCGTATGTGGGAAACATTGTCGTATGTGGGAAACATCGAGCCAGATTCTACAGGAGTAACCTGCCAAAGATGATGAGGTTCCTGACTATTGCTGGTGGAATTGTGATCCCCACCCCCCGAAAAGGTATGTCCAGGTCCTAATTCCCAGTACCTGGGGATACGTATGACCTTATGTGGAAAGAGGGTCTTTGCAGATGAGACGAAGTGAAGGGTCTGAGATTATGTGGAAAGAGGGTCTTTGCAGATGAGATGAAGTGAAGGGTCTGAGATGAGGTCCTCCTGGATGAGGGTGGCCCTACGTCCAATGACAGGGTCCTTCTAAGACACAGAAGAGGAAAGACACAGACACAGAGGAGAAGCTCCGTGAAGATGGAAGGCAGAGACGGGAGGGACGCGACCACAAGCCCAGGGACGCCTGGAGCCCCCAGAAGCTGGAAGAGGCAGGAGGGACCCTCCCCTGGAGCTTCTGGATAAAACCAACCCTGATGACACCTTGACCTCAGACGTCTGGTCTCCAGGACTGAGAGGGAATAAAGTCCTGTTGCTTTCATCCCCCAGTCTGTGTTCATTTCTCACAGTCACCTGGGACACTGCTACCCCCATCAGCAGCCCTCCCTATATGGCTAGAAATTGGGGTTTAAATGTTCCAACAGGCTGTTTGCTTACCACTCCCCTCCCCTCACACACCCTGCACCTCATCTCACTGCCCTGTTGAATTGTTTGGGGACCTGTCCCAAATAAGCCGTGCACCCTTCTTCGAGATCTGCTGTTGGGGACACAGCAAGGATGACCAACAAACATTTTCTCAGGGATTGCACGCAGAAGGCATCGCATTCGCCAGGTAGAAAAGGGTGGAGGGTGGGAGGTAGTTCTGCCTCCTGACCCCCTTCTCCCAGACATAACGCAGCCCTTCCTGGAGCAAGCCACGTCCCCTGACTCTTGTCAAAGTCTGTGCTCAGAGGCGCATCTACTTACATCTGTTTCTTCTTAAACACCCAGTAGCCGGCTCTGACGGGGCACTTTCCTGATCCCAGCCTTCTCAGAAAAAGTGATGAGTCATATTCGTGTCCCGGTGGCCAGGCACAGAATAAAAATGCAAGTTCCCATCTTCCAAAATTATAAAGAATTAGGATGACCAGTGTGTGGTCTTCTGAGCACGGACTGGACACACAGTTGTGAATTCTGATTCTATAATCTTCCGTCTCCAAGGGGTTTAATACGGACCAGGCTAACATTTCTCTTTGGGGCTCATTTTTATTTTACAAAAGTGAAGAGTTATGTTTTCTGGGTGCCGATGACACACCGGCCTCACTCCAGAATCTCTATCTAGACGCAGATCTAGACATTACACCTAAGAAGAGCTTGGAGTTGGTGAACATGCAGGATCAGAGACAGGTTTCTCAGCGACACGGTGCCCCATTGGGCGCACAGGCTGTGTACCCATCCATCCTTCCTGGTTATTTGCATTCATATATTCATATTAGGGGAATAAATGAACCCTCGCTGCTGGGCGTCCAGCCTCCAGGGTGCATTGTGAAAAGTTGGACCTCGCCGCTTGGCTCAGAGGGAAGAACTAACACGATAACATGCACAGAAGAAGCGTTCTGTGTGACAGCTGGGAATTGAGGCCGGTCTGCCTGATACTCTGCCGGCCCTGACTTACTGTGTGTTATCATCTCTGCAAGGCTGCCAGCTCTGAAGCAGAGTCGTAGACTAAAGGCTGTGCAGGGAATGATCATGAGAGACCTCCTCGGATTTCCACGGCACGGGCTTTGGGGAGGGATGAGGATGGCCCCCCTCTCGTAACAGCCTCGGAGGAAGGGGTACAGTCTACGAGGAAGGGGTAGGGAGCTGAGGCTCAGAGTGTTGGGACAGTTGTGCCGAGGCTGCAGTTTCATCCAGCGGGTGCTCTCTGGGTTTTCCTCTGCAGAGCCTGGGGTTGTTCCAGCTTCCCCACCGGCTGCCTCTGTCTGCAGCCCCCCTAGTGGAGGGAACACTCGGTCCACGAGGAGGGCAGAGAGAATCCGACAGGTGTGCACGGGGATCTCTGAGAGCCTCTTCCCTCTGGTTTCCCTCTCTCTCCTCCGCTTTGTACAGACTCCAACCAGGCGCTACGTCCACCCTTTCGTTATTTTCTTCCCTGCTTCCTTCTCTTCCTTTTTCTTTCCTTTCTCTCACTCTTTCATGCTCGGCTAAGAACACTTTTTTGCAGCTCTTTTAAAATTAATTAAAAAATGTTTTATTAGGAGGTTGGGATTAACAGATACACACTACTATATATAAAACAGATATTCAATGAGGACCTACCGTATAGCACAGGGAACTCTACTCAGTACTCTGTAATAACCTATATGGGAAAAGAATCTGAAAAAGCATAGATATATGAATATGTACAACTGAATCAGTTTGCTGTACGCTTGAAACTGACGTAACATTGTAAATCAGCTAGACTGCAATATGAAATAAAAAATGAAATAAAATTAATTAAATATTATTTTGAGATAATTCTAGATTCACTGCAGTTGTAGGAAATTATACAAAGAGATCCCCAGTGCCTGGCATACAGTTTCCCACCAATGGTGTCATCTTGCAGAACTAGAGTGTGGTATCACCAGTACCGGGGTGCTGACACTCTGTGTATGTGTGTGTGTTCTGTGCACTGTGCAATCTTATAACCTGTGCGGGTCTGCGTTGCCATCGCCACAGTCAGCATCCTGAATGTTTCCGTCACCGCCAGGATCCCTCAGATTCCCCTTTGACCATCAAGCTCACCTCCGGTCAGCATCCCCACCCATCCCTACCCCCTGGGAAGCACTAATCTGTCCTTCGTTCCTAGAATTGTGTCATTTCAAAAATGTTATATGGATGGAATCGTATCTATCCACCTTTTGGGAATGTTTTCCGCCCCCTCAGGGTAATTCTTTGGAGAGTCATCCAAATGGTTTCCTGCACCAATTCCTTATTATTGTTCAGAGATTCTGATGGGTACTTTTATGGGTCAACTTGAGAACGCTCAGCGAGGCCCAGGTAGCTGGTCCAACATGCAGTTGGCCTGTCTGCGAGGGTTTTTCCAGGAGGAAATAGCACTTGAATCAGGGCTCAGTGTGGGTGGTACCAGCCCATGCATCGAGGGCATGAATAGAGCAAAAAGACAGAGAAACGGCAAATTCTCTCTCTCTCTCCTTGAGCTGGGGGACCACCCTTTCCTGTGCTCAGACATCAGAGACCCTGGCTCTTGGGACTTTGGACTTAATCCACCAGCAGCTCTGGGTTTGCAGCTTGCAGACGGCAGATAGAATGATGTCTAAGCCCCCAGAATGCACTGAGTCAGTTCCTGTAACAGACCCCGGCATATATACATCTATACACAGCCTATTGGCTATGTTTATCTGGACTAATCCAGTAATAGTCAATAAAAAGTGCATTTCAATCATTAAAATTTTCAACCTTATATGAAAATGCCACGCTCAGCACAGAGAGTGGTTTGTTTCTTTCGTTTTTGGTAGACTGTGCCTTGGGGGTGGGTGGCACTTGGGGTCCAGGTCTGGTAGGATGGCTGGCCGTCCACACGGCTGACTGTAGACTCCAGACCCGGCAGAGGTCGAGCTGAGACCTCAAGGTCCAAGCCCTCCATCCTAAATCACATTGTCTCACAGAGGATGTGGTGTGTCCCCCGGTAAAAAGACTCTAATGAAACAGAACATCCCAAGGGCTCAGAGGGGACCACCTGGGAGCCAAGGGCAAAGGTCAGCCTTCTCTTGGGGCAAAATTAACCCTTACCGCACAGGGTCCCTTATAGTAAACCCTGGCCCCCGACGTGCAGGAGAGCTCGGGTCTAATCCTGGCCTCACGGTGACTCACAGAGGGACCCAGGCTACATTGGGCATGTGTCCTGGCCCGGACTCCCCCATCACAGGCAGGGTGGATCAGGGGTCTCCACAAAGGGTCACCCGAGGATCCATCAGCCAGGTCTCCACCTGAGCCACCTAGACTACCGGAATCTGGGCTTGACTCAAGCATGGGTGATGCTGGGCCTTGGAGAGGACCCAGAACCCAGCCCTCAGCACCAAGTACTCAGTACCCAGCACTCAGCACCCAGCACTCAGTACCCAGCACTCAGCACCCAGCACTCAGCACTCATCACCCAGCACTCAGCACCCAGCACCTAGCACTCAGCACCTAGCCTCTAGCTCTCCATGGGAACTTGGGGCCAGTAATTTAACTTGCAAAGATCTCAGCCCCCAGGCACTGTGACGGAGAGCAGGTATGGACCCCATGAGGAAAATGACGTGGTGTTGCAGGGGGAGGATGTACCCTGGTCAGCCGGGCCGGGTGTACAAGGAAAATGACATGGTGGTGCAGGGGGAGGATGTGCCCTGGTCAGCCAGGCCGGGTGGGGACAGGGCCTCCCTTGCTCACCAAGAGCAGGTCTAGAAGCTTCTGCCTCTGGATGCACAGGTGATGGGTGGGCGCTGCTGACAACGTCCACCTGGCAGGTGGGGACCACCACTGGGCTGTGGTTGTCCCTGTCAGCAAACGGTGCTGTGTTGTGAGGCTGAGAGTTTGTGAAGAGGGTGGATCTCTTGTTACGTGCTTTTAGCACAATTTTAGAAAAGGAAGTGCTTTAAAGTTCTCCTTGCTTTTTTTTTTTTAAGCCTGAAAATGGAGAAGACATTGAAGTCTTTTCTGTTAAATACTCCTCTTGATTTTTGATGGTGAAAGTATCTAGTAATATTGTGTTACAGGCTGAATTGTTTCCCCCGACCAAATCCATATGTTGAAGTCCTGACCCCCAGGACCTCAGGATGGGGCTGTATTTGGAGATGGGGTCTTTAAAAAGGTGAGTAGGGTAAAACGAGGTCACTAGGGTGGGCCCTGATTCCATAGGATGGGTGTCCTTCTAAGAAGAGGAGATCAGGACACAGACACACACAGAGGGACGACCCTCTGAGGACACAAGGAGGAGACGGCCGTCTACATGCCCAGGACTGAGGCCTCGGGAGGAACCAGCCCTGCCCACACCTGGATCTCAGACTCCAGCCTCCAGGGCTGGGAGAAATAAATGTCTAATGTTTAAAAAATACATAATTAATATATGACACATAGAATGCGCTATAATAATAACATAAATCTTGAATAGGTAATCTAGGTACTGATAATATTGTTTGGGGGAAAATCTTGCATCTAATTAATTAATTTTTTTTAGCTCTGGTATGAAGAAGGTTAACGTTCCCAGATCATGTTTGCACTTGTCCCTTGGGGACTGATAATTAAGGCGAAAGCAGCTTTTCCTACTCCTTGAGTTATTACAAATCTGATAATTTTCACCTTCTCTGTCCTGAATAGTGCAGTGTTTTCTTTTCTTTTTTTTTTCCCAAAACAGTGTGGATGTGGTTTCTAAGAGACGTGTACTCACAATTTTTTTTCTCACTTTGCTGCTTCTCCTCACTATTAGGTGGTGACTTTATAGAAATATTTTTTCCATATTTTGTCCCTTCACATGTGGCAATTGCCTCTGAATGCGGGAAAAATTTCGTCTCTAATCTGGGCTGGTTTGCAAGGCTGTGGCCCAATGCAGTAGGTGTTTCTACACCTCGTGGATTTTCCCTCGTTTAATTAAACAGGGATCTGTGTGGGTAAAATCTTGACAAGAGTGAAAGAAGATATCTTTTTTTAAAAAAAATAATTTTGCTATTTTTCCATTCTGCTTTTTTTAAAAAAATTTAATTTATTTATTTTTGGCTGCGTTGGGTCTTTGTTGCTGCGAGGGGGCTTTCTCTAGTTGCAGCAAGCGGGGGTTACTCTTCGTTTCAGTACACGGGCTTCTCATTGCGGTGGCTTCTCTTGTTGAGGAGGATGGGCTCTAGGCACGCGGGCTTCAGTAGTTGTGGCATGTGACCTCAGTAGTTGTGGCTCGCGGGATCTAGAGCTCAGGCTCAGTAGTTGTGGCGCACGGGCTTAGTTGCTCCGCGGCATGTGGGATCTTCCCGGACCAGGGTTCAAACCCGTGTCCCCTGCATTGGCAGGCAGATTCTTAACCACTGCACCACCAGGGAAGCCCGAAAGAAGATACCTTGAAAACAGAATTACCTCCAGTTAAATTCAGAATGTGTAAATGATCACCCAATCATTTTCTGGGAAGAAATTTTAAGAGACGCTAGGACAAGTGGTCTGGACCCCATCCTTCTCCCAATTCTGTATGGACTGCTATCAATGAAAAGTTTAGCTGCCTTTAAAGGCAAAGGGACACAAAGGAAAAAGAAAATGTGAGTCTGGGGGCAGCAGGGCCCCTCCACATTGAGATAATGATCCCTTCTTTTGGAACCAGAGAGAGCTGTCATAGGAGATGGGACCCACTGTATGCGAGGGTCCATTCTCAGGGCCCTGCTTTGCCCAGAATTCTCCCAGTTTGAACTCACAGAGTCTGGCATCCCAGAATCTCACCAGCCCCAGAAAATCTGGGATGTCGGTTATCCCTTTGGTGGTTCCCCAGGGTGTCAGAACATGAGGTTCTTTGTAAAAGTACCCCAAATCGGTGTGATTGCATGAGCAAAGCTCAGCAGAGAAAACCGTTGTCCTGTCTGACTACTTGGACCACGTATGGCTGTGTCTGGTATATATCATTTTACAGAGTTCATATGTGACGTGTGTCTTCTAGACGAATGAGTAAATCATGACCCATTTATTCCATGTTTAAAATATATAGACAGGGCTTTCCTGGTGGCGCAGTGGTTGAGAATCTGCCTGCCAATGCAGGGGACATGGGTTCAAGCCCTGGTTTGGGAAGACCCCACATGCCGCGGAGCAACTAGGCCTGTGAGCCACAATTACTGAGCCTGCGCGTCCAGAGCCTGTGCTCCGCAACAAGAGAGGCCGCGATAGTGAGAGGCCCGCGCACCGCGATGAAGAGTGGCCCCCGCTTGCCTCAACTAGAGAAAGCCCTCGCACGGAAACGAAGACCCAACACAGCCAAAATAAATAAATAAAATTAAAAACAAACAAACAAAAACTATTAAAAATATATAGGGCTTCCCTGGTGGCGCAGTGGTTGAGAGTCCGCCTGCCGATGCAGGGGACACGGGTTCGTGCCCTGGTCCAGGAAGATCCCACATGCCACGAAGTGACTGGGCCCGTGAGCCATGGCCGCTGAGCCTGCACGTCCGGAGCCTGTGCTCCGCAACGGGAGAGGCCACAACAGTGAGAGGCCCGCGTATCGAAAAAAAAAAAAATATATATATATATATATATATATATATATATATACATTTTCAGGTTTCAAGAATTACATATTTCATATTTGACTGAAATAGAGAAAGTCATCACACAAGAGGTAAAAATGAGGCATTTATGAAACAGTAAAAAGTTGTGCTTATTTGTTTATTTTTTTTGATCTTTTGCATATTTTTTTAACATCTTTATTGGAGTATAATTGCTTTACAATGGTGTGTTAGTTTCTGCTTTATAACAAAGTGAATCAGTTATACATATACATATGTTCCCATATCTCCTCCCTCTTGCGTCTCCCTCCCTCCCACCCTCCCTATCCCACCCCTCCAGGTGGTCACAGAGCACCGAGCTGATCTCCCTGTGCTATGCGGCTGCTTCCCACTAGCTATCGGTTTTAGAGTTGGTAGTGTAAGTCAGAAAGAGAACAACAAATACCATATGCTAACACATATATATGGAATCTAAAAAAAAAAAAAAACAATTGGTCATGAAGAACCTAGGGGCAGGACGGGAATAAAGACGCAGACGTAGAGAATGGACTTGAGGACACGGGGAGGGGGAAGGGTAAGCTGGGATGAAGTGAGAGAGTGGCACGGGCATATACACACTCCCAAATGTTTATTTTTTTTGAGCACTCCCCTAGTTTAGGGTTCCTATGAAACACTGCAGTGACAGAATGCTTTGCTAGTTAATGCTTTGCTAGTTTAGGGTTCCTATGAAACGCTGCAGGGACAGAATCCTTTGCTGTTACGTTTACTTCTCGTGATGGAATAAAATGGCACTGTTCTTGTCCTCTGAGTTTCACCTACATCAACCCACACTGGCCACTTTTGGGAAACATTTTGCTGATGAAAGTGGTGCAAACGAGTTGAAGCTCTGAGGGTGGATTCCTGGATTTCTGCACCCCAGGACTGGCTGTTTTGTTCTCCACAGGGCACACTTAGCAGCAGTGATTCTATATCCAAACAAGCAGGACTGTGAGATTCCTTCACATTAAGCATTATCGGGTGGCATTTAAGGACTGATGCTGCAGCTTAAAAAGAACCCCTGGGCTGTCTGTCTGAGTCATGAGTTCCAAGTATGAGGCTGATTTGAGCGTCTTCGTCTTTCCAAGGGAGATGCAACAGAATCGCGGCTGGAAGCTTGGAAGGTAAGCATCAGGAATGTCTCTCCTGCATCCTTCATCCGTCCGTTTATCAATGTTTGTGGAGCGACCGCTCTGGCCCAGGGATGGCGGGCACATAACACATGCCCTCCAGGTGTGCACAGACATTGCAAGTGCCTGGTGTTACAGGTGGGGATGTCTGGGGCCCCACGGGAGCGGTTCAAAGACAGTCAGAGGGAATGAGATGATGCTGAAATCTGGGTGCAGTCAACGGTCTATGTAAGATGGGGCACAATGAGATTGATGGGTCTGTGCTGGGGGTGGGCATAAAAGGGGCTCATCTACCCAAGGAAGACTTGTCCTCAAGAAGCCAAGGCACATGCAGATATGGGACTTTCCTTCGGGGGAACGTGCAATGTGCAAAAGCCAGAAATGGGGATCCCCTTTCACCCATCTTGGAGGAGCCTGGGGGTGTGCATGCCCAGAAGCCCAGTCCGTGTTTGCCCCGAGGTCCTCTCCTGGGAACTTTTCCACCTGTGATGAACCTCATCTCTGTGTCTTTTGACCTTTCCTGCAGGAAAAGAAAAAAGAAAAAGAAAAACAGGCAGAGTAGAAGCAATTTCATTTCAGAAGAAAGGAAACTCAGGTTGTCCTCAGGTCCCGCTGCCCAGCTTCCCCAGGTGCCAGAGGTGACATAGGACAAAGGGCAGAAAAGTGGGAGCTGGTGGTAGGCAAGGAGCATGTGCTGATTTCCTGCCCCCCCTTCACACGGGGGCTCCTCTCCGCCGCATTATCTTCCTGATTTCCTTTCCTGCTCGAGTCCCTTTGTTGTCTTTTGATTCCAGAGTGAGCCTGGAGTGAACTTCAGTGCATACCCGATATTAAAAAACACAGAGGCTGATGCCAGGGAAAACACACATCCACCCCCCTACTCCTGGTTTCAGAGGGAAAAAAAATTCATAAGCAGAGCCATGCTTTTCTAATAAAAATTCATTAAATAATGGTTATAAGGGATGAGGTATGGGGGGAAACAAAAGCACACAATCAAGGGACTTTCTCTGAACTTTTCCCTCCAAAGACAAAGCAAACATCAGCTCAGCCTGGAGCTGTCCCCCACCGCCAGTGAGAAGGAGCTCCCCCCTTTCCAGAAGCAGGTCCTGATGAAGACGAGGCTTGCCTGGAAACTGACACAAAACTTCTTCTGTCTTTCTTTTCCCCATTCCGTGCCTGCAGGTGGGAACCAAAGAGGTCCTGGCACCAGTTTCTGGGTTTCCTTAACGGGACTCGAAACTCCCCCGACGGGAGGTGCTTGATGCTTTGATGGAAAATAGAAACAAATGGAGCTCCGTCCCCGCCTTACGCCACCCCACGGAGAGGACGGGGTGCACGTTTAAAAATTCAAAGCCTGGGATGGACATGTACACACTGTTATATTTAAAATAAAATGCCTTTCCATGAAAAGAAAAACAAGGAAGGTAATATATTGACAGTCTTCCTCCCTTTTAACCGTGTTCCTTGCAACCGTGTGAATTTTGCCTTCTATTACAAAAAAAAAGAAACAAAAACAACTTCAAAGCGGCCTCATTCTGCTTTATAACAATGCTGGCTTCCAGGTAACAGGACAGCGTTGTTATGGAAGAGCACAGACGGACTCGAGTTTTGTGGCCGGCGGGGCCAAGCCTGTCCAGGAACGGGTAAATCTTCCGAATGCCCCCTTCCCCGCCTTCCCTGCCACCAGTCGGCTGACATCTACTGAGCAGGAAGTGATGAAGCGTCGAACAGCTCGGTGCTGCGAGAAAGGGCTGCTGAGACCCCATGGTGAGTTTTAAGGGGTGGCTATAGACTGAGAGAGAGTGAGAGAGCGAGAGAAACATAGCTGGGGTATGCCGGCCTCTGGGAGTTGGTTAGCTGAATCCTAAATGTGTCTTTTGGGTGCCTGTGACGTGTTTGCATGTGTGTATTTATAAAATTGCTCTTGAGGCAAAATCCACACACCCTAACATTCACCATTTTAAAGTGGACAATTCAGGAATTCCCTGGCGGTCCAGTGGTTAGGACTCTGCTCTTTCATTGCCAAGGGCATGTGTTCGATCCCTGGTCGGGGAACTAAGGTCCTGCCAGCCTCACAGCATGGCCAAATACTTTAAAAAAAAAAACTTTTTTTTTAAATAAAATAAAGTGGACAATTCAGTGGCATTGGCACCATCACGATGTTGTACGGGCACCACTTCTATCTACTTCCGAAACGTTTCCGTCACCCCTAAAGGAAATGCTGTAGGTATGCTCGTGGCACTTGAGGCTCCCGGGCCTTGATAATTTATTTGCCACAAATAAAGAAAAAAGCATTTAAGGGATATTTGAATATCTGTGCATGAAAAACCATCAACATCAACCATGATGCCCTCCCCCAGACGGAGAAGGAAGTGGGTAAAGAGATTAGGAAACCACCAGGGGGAGTGTCATAAGAAAGTCTGGAGATGCAGGGTCTGGACATGTGTGGGCAGGTGACCTTGCAGGTGTATGTGTGGTGAGAAAAGGTCTGACAGGCAGGTAGCAGGGCCGGTCAGGGCATGTGATCCCATTGAGATATGTGTCTGGTTGGACGCCCAGCATTTCAAGTTCCACCTGTACCTACTCTGTGTCAGGAGTGTCCTGGTAAAAAGGAACACTGTCCTCTCCTACCTGTGTATGGGAAGGCTCCAAAGGGATACAGCAAAGATGGCCGTTTGCCCCCCAAAACTTTTTGCGTGGAGCCCCTTGAACCTGTCATGGGGCTGAGCTTCCTGTGTGACCCCGGGTGTCTCTGGGGAAGGATGTTCCCAGCGGCTAGAGCTGGTGCACTCTGCCCCCTCCTCCCAGGCTCAGTGAGGTGTGGAACCCAGCGACCAGTGGGGAATACGGGGCCAGGAGGTCCTAAGGGGGAGGGGGCTTCAATGAATATTCCCAGACAGTGTGGTTGCCTTAAGGCCGGGGTGCAGGGGACTGTGGGGTTCCCAGAAGCAGAGGGATGGAGATGCTGTGGATAGTGACAAAGCGGGGGGTGGGGGGGTCATCGGTAATTGTGGATGGGAGAGCAGAGACCCCACCTCACCTCTTTCTTTCTCCCCCAAGACCTCGATGAACGTCTTATACACCATAGGCAAGATGTGGTGTTTCCCAAACACATAATGAGAGCAAGAGGAGCTTGTTGTGGTCTGGGCTTATAGCCCCCCGTACTTGTGACAACTGCGATCATAGAAGAAGCCTCCTCGAGTTCCCGGGCACACAGCTATTCTCATGAGGGCCAGGCACGGGGAAGCCGGCAGGCGAGCTTCCCTCCACAGGACCAGAGGCACAGCTCACGCGCTTAGCAGTGTCTGCCCCTCTGCTCTCTCTCTGACCACACACCACCAGCTGCAAGGGTGAGGGTGTCACTGAAAATCAATACATAATAACAGGGCCCAGCGCTGCCTTCTTTTTCTTTCTTCCCTTGATAGCTAATTAGGAACAACTTACTGAAGTAGACAGCTCTTGGCAAAATGAATTGTGTTAATAGTGTCTTCACGAGGACCCATCTGCAAAGACTCATCCCGGGGTCTTTCTTGGAACGGAGGTTAGAGTTCAAGGTGGCTAATGGGATCATCACTCGCCCAGGGACAGGGGAACATTAGGGTGACCACCGGTTGAGTTCGCACAGGAGGACGGATGCCTCATCTCCCAGGGCGGTGAACGTGGAGCTCTCTTATGGACACCTGGTTCTGGACGTCTCACACCTGGGCCAGCCTCCCGAGGGTGGGTGGTGCCAGGACACACCTTCATGAGAGACGCCCACACGTCATCGGACCTTTGCAGTGCCTGGTCCCTAAAATGTCGCACACGTGTAGGTCTGTAGATCCCTGCACATGTGTAGCTATGTGAGGATGCTTCACGTGTGTGTCGATGTTGGTAGATGCTTTGCATGTTTGTAGGCATCTGTAGGTACTCCACACGTGTGTAGATATTTGTAGATGCCCTGCACACGTGTAACTATCTCTAGGTCCTGTGCACATGTGTAGGTGTCTGTAGATACTCCTCGCATATTTAGATATACATAGATTCCCTGCACAGGTGTAATTCTGTAATTTATCCTAAAAGCAAATGGGTAGGTGGACACATAGGCATTGGAGCGAGGAAGACCCTGGGACACAAGAAGTGAAGGGACTTGTCTGGGGGGACGTGATGGGCAAAGGAAGAGAAACCGGCGTTCCAGGGACAGCTGGAGGTTTGGGACAGCACAGGGGAGCACCCTGTGGCATCCTCTTACCAACACGCTGCCTCTGGCTAGGACCTTTGTGACTCTGTCCAGTTTCACTGCGCTGGACTTGGCCGCTGGACCTTTACCAGGACAGTGAGTAGGGAAGGGAAGACAGCGCCATAAGAAGGGGGTGGAGAAGGGCATGTCTGCTGTGTCTTCACAAGGTCTTCTCCTGGTGTGCCTCTGTGTCCAACTTTCCCTCTTATTCTAAGGACACTTACTATCCAGCCATTGGATTCAGGGAACACCCTCCTCCAGTAGGACCTCATCTTAACTAATTACATCTGCAGAGACCCTATTTCCAAATAAGTTTCCATTTACAAGTATGGGAGCTCAGGACTTCAACATATAATCCGGGAGAGGGGGACACGATTCAACCCACCGCAAACTTTTATTAGATTGTACGTCCAGGAGAAAGTATATCTCTTCGAGGAATAGATAGGCTGCCTCTATCTGGTCATGGGATGGACAACTTTCCCTTTTTGCTGTGGTTGCCAGGAAACCAGGAGACAGAATCACGCATTGATGAACATCATCGCGTGAACGTCTGGACCTCGATCTTGACCTCCGTTCCTATTTAGTGATTCCATGTTACGTGTGTTTGCCATAAGCCTGCTCAAGTTTTCGGGAAGAAAGGTGATGAGTGAACCCGAGTACAAAACACAGAAGGGAGAAGGAAGTGTTCAGATTGTAGACATTTTGGAAAAGGGTCTGAAAGGGGATTTTGCTGTCAGGGAGGATGTCTCCAGGGAGGCGATGGTATAAGGCACCTGCCGTAGGGTCTTTGGTCTTGGTAAATCCGCTCACCAACAAGGTGGTCTGCCTGCTCTGCTGCGTGTCCACCTCCCCCTGTGATCTTTTCCAGGTGGTCTCCTGACACTCGGTGTAGATGATCCAGGTCAACGTTCCTGCTTTGCACAAGGCGGCAGCCCTGGCCGTGGTACCCACCCTCCTGCCTCTGGACGCCCGGCCCCCTCCCAGCCCAGGAGGCATGTGGAGGGCAAATCTCCACCTTGAAAGGAGCCCTGTGTTCTGTCGAGCCTGCCATTGGCTCTGTAACCAGGGAGGGCCCTTTTTTATTGTCAACACGGCTCAGAGATGGTTAGAGGATCCTTTCAAGGGTGGATTTAAAAGAAAAAAATGGAGCTTTCCAGAGCCATGTCCCAGGCACGCTTTGTGTGGAGAGAGGAGGGTGGTGCGGGGCCCTCCCCGGGCTGGGGCCTCCCCAGCATCCGGCTGTATCTGGTGTGCCTCTTTCCGAGGGTGTGTCCGTATGTGCTCACTCTGCCCTCGGCGGGCCGTCCAGGTGCCGTGAAAGAGTTCTCCAACTCACAGCTCCAGGGAGCGTGGGGAATCTGACCTGGTGCCACCTGAGACCCCCGCGGTGTGACGTCAGCTGCTTCCTTTGGGTCCAGTGACAGCTTAGTGTCTGTGAGAAGAAAAAGAGGAACTGAACCCAGGGACGGTCTTGTGGACATAAAAGCATAACGCAAGGTGGTTTTAATAAAATGACAGTGGCGTGAGAACACACCCGACTTCAGGCTGGACACCTAGACTCAGGGGGGTTGTGGAACGTCCCCTTTGCCGGGACAGGAGGTGCCCCTGGGGGCAAGAGGAGGGACAGGGGTCTTGCAGGCAGAGAAAGGCGGAGGGTGGCCGAGGTCAAGGAGGGAATATGCAAAGGATTTCCCAAAAGGGACTGGGGGGTGGGGTTGGGGACAGCTCGGGACACATGGAGCCAGGGGAGGAGGACTGTGGCTCTGAGCTGCCCGAAACCCCTTGCCCTCTCTAGGTAGACACTGAGACCTGAACAGCCTGGCTGCTAGGCTGGCCACCTCTGCCTCTGGAAACCCTCCCCCATCGGGACCAGGTTGCCCTCAAATGAGAAATTGTGCCCTGGAAGCCCTGCTCCACCTCCATCTCCCTGAAAGGGCCTGGGATTCCCGGGAGAGGAGACGACGGCCGCAGAGCCGCAGCTACCACTTCAGAAGGCATCCCCGGACCCCACAACGCCCCTCACTTCTACACGTGAAGCCTCTGTCTTCTCTCACTCACCTCAGTTTCTCTCAAAAGTTCTTTACGCTCCAGATAAAGGAGGGAAACTCCACACACACACACACACACACACACACACACACACACACACACACACACACATTAACTGTAAAGAAGATACTCTCAGGCTGCCACCAGCCACAGTGCAGGGACCTCAGTCCTGCAACCGAAAGGAACGGAATTCTGCCAATGACGGGAACGCACTGGGAGCGGAATCTTCCTGAAAGTCTCCAAGAGACAGTGCAGGTCAGCTGACCTCGTGAGCCCCAAATAGGACCCAGCTGACTTGGTCCTGGACTTACGATCACAGCAACAGTGAGATGGTAAATTGGGTGTGACGTCAAGGCACCCAATTCGTGGTCGTTTTTAACAACAGCAGGAAACCACTGCAGGTGGACTCACACTACCTGCTCTGTCCATCCTAGGAACACGTTGGGTACACGGTGGGTATCCCTAGATGCCCATCAGCATGGCTGGTGTGGACTTCCCTGCATTACCTGCGTGGAACACCCCTGAAGGTCCAGCCCCACCCCTGAGAAGCTGGCCTCAGCCTCCATCTGGAGGGGTCCATGCTGGCTGTGCCGATGGGATCAAGGTCCAGCCCCAAAGAGCACAGACAGAGTGGGGTCTGAGGAAGGAGATGCTGAGGGCCGCTCAGGACCAGGGTGTGGACTCAGGGTCAGGCTCCAGTCTGGGGAGAGCACAGAGCCGTGACAGGGGCCAGAATTCCTCCTGGCGCTTGGTCTGGAACAGAGGGTATCTGGGAGTCACGCACACACCCAGAGCAGAACCCCACACCCTTCCTCCCTGCCGTTCCTGGGTCTCTTCCAAGAGAAATAAGGGCCGTTTCGGCGGGAGATTTGGCAACGTGTGCAGACATTCATGAGGTGACTCTCAGAGACTATCGGATTCACGCGCGCCGGCCAGGGGCCTGGCTGGAACTGAGGACCACCGCAAACTCCCATTTCCAGAGGTGAAAGGCCAGTGCATTAGCCCACAGAACCATAAACGAAGCGTCTGGCTGCAGGACCAGCCGTCAGACGTGATAAACACGCCATTCAACTGTCTTAAACAGCCGTCTCCCCAATCCTGTGCTGGAACGTTGGGCAGACGGTGGTGGGTGCGGGGAAGGGGGGGGGTCTCTGCAGCTGTCTGTCTGCGTCGGAGGGCAGAGGGGTCCCCTGCGCTGTTTCGTAGCTCGGCAATTACCGTGTAACAGGCGTGTCATTGTTTCCAGTTAATATTTCCTGCTTCCCCTTCAAGCACTTGTGTGTGTGAGAGAGCGTGTGTGTGTGTGTGTGTGTGTGTCCAGGCGTCTGGGCTCAGCATCCCTGCACCACTATGGTGTTCATGCCTGGCGAGGTGCAGAGGTACCAGCTGCCCATGCAAGGCCCACCCTGATGGAGACAGATGCACTTCCTTTTTTTTTTCTTTTTTTTTTTCGGCCAAGCCATGCGGCTTATGGGATTTTATTTCCCCAGCCAGGGATTGAACCCGGGCCCTGGGCAGTGAGTGGGGCGGAGTCCTAACCACTGGGCCACCAGGGAAGTCCCCCAGATGCACTTCCATTGGCTGAGGGTGGGATTCAGAGCTATGCACAGAGGCTCTGCTTGGGGATGTGAGCTGCTTCCAAAGAGTTCTGACTTGGGGTGTCTCTGATGGAGATACTCATTCCTGAGCTTTCAAAGACTCCCGATGGGGATTTGAGGGGGAGTAATGCAGACCCAAGGTGATGCACGTGCAAGGTTTGCGGGTCTGGCTGGGACAGGGAAACGGGGAGTGGACAGTCTGGCTGGCTGGTGGAGGGGCCATGTGGAGGGGCTCAGCTGCACGCTTCCCTCTTGTCAATACAGGCACCGTCTCAGTCAGCTTGGGCTGCTGTAACAAAGTAACGCTGGGAGGCTTAACCAATGAGCTTTTTTCTTTTTTGGATTTTTTTGTATTTTTTTTATACAGCAGGTTCTTATTAGTTATCCATTATCTATATATTAGCGTATATACATCAATCCCAATCTCCCAATTCATCCCAGCACCACAACCCACCAATCCCCGCTTTCCCCCCTTGGTGTGCATACGTTTGTCCTCTACATCTGTGCCTCTATTTCTGCCCTGCAGACCAGTTCATCTGTGCCATTTTTTCTAGATTCCACATATATGCGTTAATATACGGTATTTGTTTTTCTCTTTCTGACTAACTTCACTCTGCATGACAGTCTCTAGGTCCGTCCACGTCTCTACAAATGGCCCAATTTTGTTCCTTTTTATGGCTGAGTAATATTCCATTGTGTATATGTACCACATGTTCTTTGTCATTCGCCTGTCGATGGGCATTTAGGTTGCTTCCATGACCTGGCTATTGTAAATAGTGCTGCAATGAACATTGGGGTGCATGTGTCTTTTTGAATTATGGTTTTCTCAGGGTATAAGCCCAGGAGTGGGGTTGCTGTGCCGTATGGTAGTTCTATTTTTAGTTTCTTAAGGAACCTCCATACTGTTCTCCATAGTGGCTGTATCAATTTACATTCCCACCAACAGTGCAGGAAGGTTCCCTTTTCTCCACACCCTCTCCAGCATCTACTGTTTATAGATTTTCCGATGATGCCCATCCTAACTGGTGTGAGCAGCTCAATATTAAAGAAACAAACAACCCGATCAAAAAATGGGCAGAAGACCTAAATAGACATTTCTCCAAAGAAGACATACAGATGGCCAAGAGGCATATGAAAAGATGCTCAACATCACTAATTATTAGAGAAATGCAAATCAAAACTACAATGAGGTATCACCAATAGGCTTTTATTTCTCCCAGTTTTGGAGGCTGGAGGTCTGAGATCCTGGTGAGGACAGATTTAGCATCTGGTGAGGCTGCTTCCTGGTTCCTAGATGGACATTTCTCACTGTGTCCTCACATGGTGGAATGGTCAAGGGAGCTCTCTGGGGTCTCTTTTAGAAGGACACTTATCCCATCATGGGTTCTCTTTTAGAAGGACACTCATCCCATCATGGGTTCTCTTTTAGAAGGACACTCATCCCATCATGGGTTCTCTTTTAGAAGGACACTCATCCCATCATGGGTTCTCTTTTAGAAGGACACTTATCCCGTCATGGGGGCTCCACCCTCATGACCTCATCGCCTCCCAAAGGCCTCACCTCCTGACACCATCCTGTTGGAGGTTAGGATTTCAGCATATGAACTGGGAAGTGCATTGCAGGCACCTTGCTTTCTTACCACGTCTGTGGGTAGCAGCAAAGTGAAAATGTAGAGTCCCTTTGCTCCAGAGTTATTGAGAATTTCAAGGTGGCACCCGCAGAGGGTTAGGCCAAGGCCAGGATCCTTCTCAGCGTGTGTCCTGTATGCCTACCTGGACCCTACACCCATGAAGCCAGCTTTGGAGGGATTGATGTTCATCCTGATGACATGTTTCCACTTCATGCTGTGTAATTAAACCCCAGAACCCTTCAGTGTCTGGGTGACATGGATACACCAGCCACAGAGGAGAGAGAGATGGAGACAGACACAGAAAGAGAGGGGGAGAGAGGGAAGAGCTTCTCAGAAGGCAACGGGAACCAGTAGGAAAGTCCCCGGGATTCCATGGAAAGATGGGGATTGAAAATTGCCCACAGCTTAGGGGTCACATTGGAAGCCATGGTGGGCACAGAATCAGGACTCAGAAAGCGGGCACGTCAGCCAAGTGAAGAGACTAACTGCCGTGAACAAGGTATTGGAAATAACGCACTTTCTTTTTTTTTTCAAATAATTTTTTTTATTGTGATAAAATATAGATAACAAAATTGACCACTTTAACAGTTTTTAAGGGTACAGTTCAGTGACTTTAAGTACATTCACAGTTGTGTAACCATCACTGCTGTTTGTCTGCAGAAATTTTTTCATCGTGCAAAACTAAAACTCTGTATCTGTTTAACAACCCCCCCTGCACCCAACCTCCCCGTCACCTCCCATTTCACCTTCCCCTCAGCCCCTGGCCACGAGAGGTCTACTTTCTTTATCAGTGAATTTCACTCTGCTCGGTATCTTAAGTGAGTGGAATCATGTAGTATTTGTCCATTTGCAACTGACTTATTTCATTCAGCATAATATCTTTAAGGTTCACGCATGTTGTAGCATGTGTCAGAATTTCCTTACTTTTTAGGGCTGAATGATATTTTATTGTATGAACACACTACGTTTTGTTTACGCCTTCATTCCCGATGGCCGGTTCTAAGCAGAGGAGTGACGGGGTCTATGTGTCCAATGAACTACTGGCCACGGACTTCACACACTGTATCATTTGATTTTTTCCAAATGTGGGAAATAAAATTATTTCTTGAAACAGCATGAGGTTACAGCATTCTGCCCAAGGCACTTGGATTTCTGGTTCGATAACAGTTAACCAAGGTGACTCGGCCCCTGCACCAAATGCTAACATGCATCTCAGGTGACCCAGGAGGACACGTTCACTCTAGTGGGTTGTGATGTGGGTCCTTGGGGGGTTCTGTCCACCTTTCTGGCAGATTTGGGGAAGAGCCACATAAAACAATGGGCTTTGCTTCCTGGGCACATCCTTGCCATGGACCAAAACTTGCCTCGTGGTCACCACTGCTTCTCGAGAGGAAACAGCTGGCCTCTTTGCTCCATCAGACAGATGTGGACTGGCCTTTCCTGGGATGTGGGGGGCAGGATGTCCAGTGGACACGGCCGAGCCTTCTCTGTGGCCCTGGGGTTTCCAGCTGAGCCCACGGCAGAAGCAGAAGGTACCTCTCAACTCTCAGTGGAGGAGGTGAGGTGGGCATCTGAGTCACAAGTCTCCTTCCATTTGGGTAGAAAAGGAAAACCCAGCTCGCCCTACAAACCCACGCGACTCAAAGTATCAGAGGTTAGGACCAACAGCACGGTGTGGCCGGCTGGCGTATGACTCTTATTTTCAGTCAATAAAATAATTAAAACGCATTTTTTCTTGTGAACCATCTCCTACGTGGTCAGGCAGACAGAAATGAGGGCTTCTGCAGGCCGTGAGTCTGCCGTTCTCCGCAGCCTGGCAGGTGGGTGGGAGGGGAGTGTGGGCTGCTGCCATCCGCATGGGCAGGGAGACGGTGTCCGACAAGCAGCCCCGTGGTTCTGGGGAGCGTGGGTGACCCCAGGCCCCTCGCCCTGCCTTTGAAACACTTGTTTGGAATAAAGCAGGCCTGTAGCTGTGGGGTGGGGGGCTCCCTGTTGGTTTACACACCCGGATGCATTTTCCCACAGTCATTCATCTCAAAAACATTTCTTGAGCACTTACTACGTGCCAGGTGCTGTGCTCGGCACCAGGGACCCATGTCCACAAGACAGTCACGGTGGCCCCTGCTGTTGGGAGCGGTGGTCCCCCGGGGCTGGGGGAGGGGGAAGGCAGAAGGGTTACCTGACAGTTTTGGGTCCTGAAAGGACAGGCAGACCACAAGCAGTCAGAGATGGCTTCCTGGGGGAGGTGTGCAAATGTGGTACAAGTGGACCTCCTGAGAAATAGGACCCTCAGGGAGGCAGGGGGAGGTCAAGGAAGGAGGGATGGAGAAGAGGTGACTGGGATGGACACCAGCTGGTGAGCCCGGACCAGGAGGGAGGGAGATTTTTTCCTGGGGCTACAGGAGTTGGGGGCAAGGCGGGGCTTTCAGTGGAAGTGGGATGAGAACAGGTTATATCTGGGAACATCGCTCAGGATGCAGTGTGGTTAGATTAGGTTGGAGGAGCGGCAGGTTTGGGGAGAGGGAGGTCCTCTTGGAGGCAAGAGGCACGCCATCTACGCAGGAGAAGGATTTGTGGGAGCGGGGGGGCGGGAAGGTGCAACTCCGTGGCCTGCAGGGGAGCGGCCGGATTTGACTGCACAGATAGCATAGGAGTCGGCCAGGGGGATGTTTGCTCCCTTGGGGTCCAGGGGAATGGCTGTTGTGACCAAGTCCCTGTGGAATTCAGAGCTGGTAGAATCGTTCAAAGCCAGCATTGCTCCAAGCTCTAGGCAGGGGTGAGAGCTGAACACAGACCCCACAAAGGGCTTCATGCTACCCTTTGTGTGAAGACCAGTCTCCACGGAGATTTATAGAAAAACCTACACACAACCCATGACAGGTCCCAGAGAGGGGGCAGCTGGTCTGGGGCAGGGGGACCCTCCACCCTACTTTTCTCGCCCTACTCCCCTAGCCCACCCTCGTTCAGAAGGGCCCACGAAGGTTGTGACTCTCGGTGGTACTGTCACCAAGCAGACCCACTGAGACCCCCAGACCTTAATGCTAAGAGACCCTCGGACTTGTTTTTTCTTTTTGACTTAGGTTGTAAATTGTCTGTGACTCCGGCTCTGTTCCACCCTGGATTCGATTAATTACCGAGGCGCTTGGAAAAGCTTGGACGTTGGGCGGCGGGCAATTGATTTACAAAGTGTGTACATGTGATTTCCTTCAACAATTGTAAATTCAGACCAAAGGAGTCATTGGAACAGGAGCCCTGGGCTTTGAAACGGATTCTAGCAGAAGCCCTGGCATTTGGGGCCCGACTGGGTTTCTTCAAACATGGGGTGTTGGGCTCTGCACCCCGGCATTGGGGTTGAAATCCTGCCCCTTGTTTCAATACGTTAGTTTTTTATTTTATTTTTTGACACTGTGGCCTCCTGGTTCAGGTTGCGATCAGGGATAAGAGCTGGCTGTGTTTTGGAGATTTGGTGATAAACCGGTGCAAAGTGGGTGAAACTTGGTAACGCTTTCCTCTGGGCAGAGGTGTGGAGAAAGTCACGGTGGGCAGTGCTGTCTGAGTATCTCTGAGCCTTTGCCAACGTGTTCCTTTAGGAACATGACAGAATTCCGCCGGCCATTTTCTCTGGCCCCTGGTCGTGTGCTTCCCCGGGTGAGGTCGTAACGGCTGCCGAGGGGTTTCATCAAGTATGGATGTCCTGTCTCCCCCCGACACAGACACACCCCAGCCAGGTGCCCTAACGAAATGAGTTTTACTCAAAGTCCCAGCTTCATAATGCTTCCGGAAAACAAGACGAATGGAACAATTCTCGTGGCAAATGCATTGCAGAAAGCACGTTGCTTATGAAGTTTGAGTTCCTAATGGTTCACGCGGAGTCAGACACCTGCGGCCGTTTTGGTTGTTGCGGGGCGGGATTGGATGCACAGATAAGGCGGAACGGGTACCCGTTCTCTGGCTTTTCCTGTGAAACCGCCTCTGGGTGCCGATGGGATTCACATGCTGCTGAAACTGTGTGGAATCACAGGAATCACCTTTCTGCACTGAAAAAAGATTAGGTTGGCGGTAACCTCTGAGGATGTCGCGCACATGCTTTTATGTCGTCATTTCATTCGATAGGAGATTGTGCCGAGAGTGCCTGAACAGATCTGTCCGCGTGTGGGGGGATGTGGAATCCAGCGATGCGGCAGACGGCAGTGAGTTTGAGCGCCTGGCAGGTTTATTCATTTTTTATTTTTTTCAAGAGGGAAATAACTGCAACACTGAAGGGATTTGATAAAGGAAGTATAAACTTTTGTTCATTCTAAAATATAAGACAGAGCCATCCCTTTGAGTTTTTGTAACTGGCCATATTCTCCTATGAAAAAAAAATTAACAGACCATTTTTTTAGAGCAGTTTCAAGTTTACGGAAAAATTGAGCAGAAAGGTCAGGGATTTCCGGTGTATTTCCTCCCATCTCACCCTCAGGTACCCCGGTTATTAACATCCTACACTGGTAAGGACCTCTTACCTCCTACCAGAGTTCCCTCACAAGGCACTCTGCTCAATATTCTGTAACAACCTAATTGGGAAAAAGAATTTGGAAAAGAAGAGGTACATGTATATGTAGAAGTGAATCACTTTGTTGTACACCTGAAACTCACACAACATCGTTAATCAACTCTGCTTGGATATAAAATTGAAAAGTTTAGAAGAGAAACATCCTACACTGGGTGGTGTAGGTGCTCCAAGGATAAAGCAAGATTGCTACATTATGATTGATTAAGGTCTACAGTTTCTATTTGGGTTCTTGCTTGGGGTTGGACAGCCCATGTGTGTTGACAAATGCACAATGGGATGTGTCCCCCACGACAGGATCCTACAGCGTAGTTTCACTGCCCTAAAATCACCTGTGCTCTGTCTATGTGTCACAGTTGGAATTTCGAGCGTTTGAAACATAACTTACTGGGAACTCTCCTCTATGGCCCGTTGAGAGCATTCAGTTGATGAAAAGGAAAAAGGGCCTTATTTCAAAACGGATGCAAATGTGTGTTTGTGGGTTTGTACCTGTGTGTCTTTGTTCATAGGTGGATTTGCCCATTTCTACTCCTGGTTAGAAGACAGAACCCTACAAACTACTGAGACGAGGGGTCGGGAAACCAAACCCTCCACGGGGAGAGGGGTAACTGCATCGGGGGCATCCGTCCTTTCCATAAATGTCTCCCTGTTTTTCTTCTGCAGCCCCAATTCGCACTCAATGCATGAAAAGAAAGTCCATTATCGAGAAAGAAGTATTAAGAAAGCCAGTTATTAAACAGAGGCTCTGGGGTCGCAGGTGTTTGCCGTCAACGGACCCACTTTGCCGTCTTCTCTGTTCCTTCTCAGATGGTGCTTATTCTTCCGGGCTCTGGGTTTGTGAGGTAATGGGCTCTGGGCACTCTTGGCTGCCTTCACGGCCAGTCCCAGGGTTGGGGCATTCGCACAGGTGCCTGAGCGATGCATGGACACCCCGTTCTACCATGCTTCACCAAGACCTTTAGTCACCCTGGAATAGACGGTTTGATTCTGGGACTGGGACAAAGCTTCTATCTCAAGTGACAGATTGTACAACCAAACCACTTCCTGTCATAGGAGAAGGGATAGTGAGGTCTAGTGGGGGAGGATGGAAAAGGGAGCTTAGAGGGCTGGTCCTTGGCCTGAAGACGGAGACCTGGATTCCAGCAGCTTCCAGAAACAGCCTGGAAGCTGTTCACCTTCTTCCATGGCCACGTCTTTGCCAATTTCTGTTTCCCTTGGTGAGTCTGTGCTTGGCCCTGCCCGCAGGAAGCAGGCTTTCTCTGTAGCCCTGTTACCGTTCAGGGTGTAAGGCGGACCCCAGGCCAGATTGACGGGCTGGGACCCATTTTCTGGGGTGGAGTTGCCCCCTGTTTCCTCTTCATCCTCTGGAAACCTCGCCAGTGTTGATGGCCTCTGACCATCACTGACTCACTCCATCCGACTGGGCTTACTGTCTGGCCACCCCCTGTGGTAACCAGTGGTTCCCCGTTGGACGTCTTTTGAGTTCAGGGAAGAGAGGAGGCTGGACTGCAGTGTTGGGGTCTGGTGCACAGGAATTGGGGTGCGGACTCAGGTCCCCCGAGGCAGGGTGAGAAGGGATGCTGAGTCTGTCTGTACCGATCACAACTTCTCCGAAGGCTGCTGGACAGCAGGGGAGGACAGAGGGTGTCAGAGCCCTACGGGCCAGGTTGGGGTCTTGCTCTTTATTCTGTGAATCACGGTAATCCCATTTCCTCCTGCAAAATCCTGAATAAAATCCACTCCTCGTAAGGTGGCGGTGCTACATATTAAATAGAATATTTTAACATTCAGTTCAATGGGGGCTGCACCCATCCTCCACTGGGTGACCCCAAAGAATCCTGATAGCATCTCATCCTCCCTATAACATCTGGGCAGCATCTCACAGCACCTGCGGACCATGATCCAACACCCTCAGTGACTGTCATAATTTAAGGGGCTCTGACCCATCTCCAGGACATGCCGAATTTAACGAATCATTTTATACGCAGGGCATGCTGTGCCTTTGAACGTGAAGGTGGGTGTATATGAAGAGTTCAAGGGCGTCCCCAAAGTCACAGCCAATGGGTGTGACGTGCGAACGTCAATCGATTCCTTTCTGGATTCCCCCCAACCCTGGAGCACTTGGGGTGAGGGGACAAAATGCCAGAGGGACAGAGAGCTCTCAGAAATGCCCTGGGGATGAGGGGCAGAACCCCCAGGTGGTTTGGAGAGGCTAAAGGATGTGGGAGCTCCGCTCAAGGTGTGGGCTTGGCCAGTGGAGGGGCTGAGAGCCCGGGCAGAGCACACGGGCAGAGAACTCCTCAGTTAGGGCCTGACAGATACTGCCAAGCAGCCTCCTGGCCCCGCAGTACTTGGGGGAATCCCAGGTACACAGACTCCAGGCAAGGATCTTGCTTGCATTGATTAAATACGACTGGTAATAATGGTGAGACAATGCTCACAGCCCCGGACCATGTGTCTCTGATTTCCAGGGGGTCAAGATCTCATTAATCTTCCCGTGTACTTACAGCTCTGTGCCAGTTTACCTTTAAAAGGACAGGGTTTGATGCAGGCTGGGGTAAATTCCCTCTGCCGAAGGGCAGACGCTCTTGCCCTGAGACACGTGACAGAGGTAGAGTGTCTGGAGCATCCCTTGGTTACGATAAAGCGGCATCTGGTATTTAGTGCCATTTTGCAAACAGAATCAGCGCGATAGAAATGATGCTTTCTTTCCCTTTTCAGAACGGTCTTTTTGCGGCCTGACTATTCATTCCTGTTTGCAGAGCTAATGGTTGCTCACCAAAATCGATGCATTTTTTTTTTCTGAGCACAAGATGAAGCTATGTTTTGCAGGCCCCTTTGTGCTGGGTTTAGTCCTGTGGCTGAGTTCTTGGTGATAAAACGGGAGTGGACGTGACTATGGCCCGGTCTGTATCTGGCCTTTAAGTCAGGGTCCTCTCCGTGCACTGTGCCCTGCTCACCAGCTGGAACGCCTGGTGACCTAGTTCCAACCATAAAGACCGTGACAAGTGTGCAGGGCCCGGGGTATGGAGCGAGTAGCCTGGGCTCCTGAGTGGCCGCGTGGAGCAGACACCTGGCACCCTGGGCAGCTCCCTTGGGGCCGTGGACAGAGGCACAGGAAGGTGCTTTGGGTATTTTCTGTGTCTGTTTAGCACAGGAACCCAACATTCTTCTATGCCAAGCCCTATTCCTGTGTTTGAAGTGAACGCCAACCCAGCTCTTTTAACTCAAACTGTTTCAGCAGACCTGGGGCCAGGGGTGGAGGTGGGTAAGGAATGGTTTCTTTCACCCATGTTAGCAAGTCTTGGCTGCGCGTGGAGGGAGGTGGGGAACAGTACCGCCGGAGGAAAGGTGCACCCAGCGTTTGACAAGACGTCGCTGCTGCAGATTAGAAACACCAGCTAAACGACACCCGTGCCCTCGTCTCCTTGGGACGGCCAGCCTGGAGGAAAGCACAGCAATGGAATGGGTGACGTAGACCTAGATGAGTCCTCAGGAAAAGCTGAGGGTCACGTGAAATCCCCTGGGAAACCGTGGCGGGCAGAAGTTTCCCGAATGAGCATGTGCCTAGAGGCCAGAACGGTCTGGAACTGCTCTCCTGTAAGGACAAGGATCTCTTGAACGTGAGCTTCATGGCGCGGCTGGCTGCAGTTCTGAGCTTTGACAGCCCCAACCTCCTGCCAGGTGAGGCTCGGTCACTCAGAAGAAATGTGTGGGGTCCCCTGGATTGGAAGATCTCATAGTTCAAGGTCGACTTAATGTCCCAAGTGCTTTGAGATGTCTCAGCACATCGGTCGCACAGTAACGGCCTACTGGTGAAAGAATGAATGCATGGGGGCTTCCCTGGTAGTGCAGTGGTTATGAATCCACCTGTCAATGCAGGGGACACGGGTTTGAGCCCTGGTCCGGGAAGATCCCACATGCTGCGGAGCAACTAAGCCCGTGCGCCACAACTACTGAGCCTGCGCTCTAGAGCCCACGAGCCACAGCTGCTGAGCCCACGTGAAGCCCACATGCCTAGAGCCTGTGCTCCGCAACGAGGGAAGCCACCGCAAGGAGAAGCCCGCACTCTGCAACGAAGAGTAGCCCCCGCTCGCCGCAACTAGAGAAAGCCTGTGCCCAGCAATGAAGACCCAACACAGCCAAAAATAAATAAATAAACTTATTAAAAAAAAAAACAATGAATGTATGAATTAATGAATGCCTGTGTACATATATACACTACCAAATGTAAAATAGCTAGTGGGAAGCAGCCGCATAGCACAGGGAGATCAGCTCGGTGCTTTGTGACCACCTGGAGGGGTGGGACAGGGAGGGTGGGAGGGAGACGCAAGAGGGAGGAGATATGGGGATATATGTATACGTATAGCTGATTCACTTTGTTATACAGCAGAAACTAACACACCATTGTAAAGCAATTATACTCCAATAAAGATGTAAAAAAAAAAAAAAAAGAATGCTTGTCTGCAGGCTTCTCCCTTGGCTGACCCAGAGCCAGGTGTTGCCAGGTTTGCACATACCAATGAGTTTCTCTTGCACGATGAGAACCCAATCTTACGTGTGAATGAAAGAATTGCACTGCCAACCTCTGTAGAGCCTTTTCTATGCGGGAAATGGTCATGGGGCTTGGCTTCAGGAAGGAAAATGGTTCGGGGAGTGGTGATTCTGTGCAGCAAGCTGAGAGGATAGAGTGGGTGGGTTCTAGGGCTGCCTCTAGCTGTCTGTTTCCTGCCCTGGGACGAGGAGGGCAGGTAGATGGTGCCGGGAAGGGGTGGTGAGAGCCCCTTAGAGGGGGAGGTGTGATGTGGCCTCTGGATGGGTTTATTTGCATTTGAAAAGTGTGTGTTGTTTGCTTTGTCTAGGGACTTGCTAGCCCGGGCCCCATATTCCAGAGTCAGGAAGACCCCAAGATGTCAAAGCATCAGAAACACAGAAAAGGAAATTCTGCCATTTGCAAAAACATGGGTGGACCCAGCAGGTATTATGCTAACTGAAATAATTCACACAGAGGAGCACAAATATTCTATTTTTTCACTTATATGGGAGACCTAAAAAACTGCAAACTAGTGAATATAACAAAAAAGAAGCAGACTCACAGATACAGAGAACAGTGGTTCCCAGTGGGGAGAGGGAAGGGGGAGGGGCAAGATAGGGGGAGGGGAGTAAGAGGTACTAACTATTGTGTATAAAATAAATAAGTTGCAAGAATATACTGTACAGCACAGGGAACACAGCCAATATTTTATAACAACTATAATGGAGTATAACCTATAAAACTTCTGAATCACTGTTGTATAGCTGAAACTTATGTAATATTGTACCTCAATTATTCATCAATAAAAAAGAAAGAGATACAGAAAATTAAACGTTATGAATAATACACCCTATTTCCATGTAAGGCCACTTGCTGAGGTACCTGGGGTTAGGACTTAAGAAAGCACCTCTTTTCTTAGGGAAGAAAAAATTCGACCCGTTGCACTCTCTGCGCTTGGGGGACGGAGCTGCAGCCCATGTGGTTAAGTGGCTCGTTGGCTACGGAGCACCACATGTGGTTAGGGGAAAGAGGAAGACCGTTCTTGGTGGACCACCTGGGTGCTTTCTTGGTTAAATGTCAAAATAAAGCAGTAACCCAGACACAGGGACACAGGTAACTGTGTTCAGAAATAGCCAAGAGGTTACATGGGCGGCACAGAGCTGGGGGGGGTGGACAGGTGAGGGCCGGGAAATTATTCTCTGACTCTGGAGATGCAGAGAGAAAGAGACGTTCGTTGCAGCCACACGAACGCTTCTGTGCTCAAACCATTCTGTTGACCCGTGCACCAGCCCTTTCCCATCCCTCCACCCCAAATCCAGACTGACCCCCCGGAATTGTCTTTCCAGGAATGGGGGACCGTCCGCCATGTCCACCATCACAGTGATGCTCATTTCCTTAGCGGTACATCCTCCTTAGTCCCCGTTTCCCCCTGAGCTGCCATGCTTACCTTGCTCCTCAAGATATTCGCCGTGTGGCTGGCACGAGCTCTGTGTACCGTTTTATTCAAAACCCCGCAAAGCAATAGGAAGGAAAAATGTAAACTAAAGGCAGAGGGGTGGGGGGCATTGACAAATGCCACGTGTGCCTTTTTACTTGTGTTATACATTCTCAACATGAGGCACCCATGGTAAATGCAGAGAAGTGATCTGGGCTGTCATATCGTTTCCAAGGAGCTCGCTGGCCTCGGGGCTGTGAATTACGGAGCTGTGAATATTATAGGAGGGATTGTTTACAATAAATCATGCACAGCGGCCAATGTCTCATAATCAGAATGTGTCAGGTGGTGGGGAGAGAAGCAAAACTTGGTTTGCAATGTCCTCCGGGGATGAGCACCAATGCGGCCAGGGGTAGGGGCTAGTGGATAAACACCCAGCCCTCCCCCCATCACCCCAACGTACCAACCACACTCAGATAAACGAAGAGGTTAGAAGCACTTGAGATTTTCATTTGTAACTGTAAAAGTTGGCAAAAGCAGGTGATTTATGTGGAGTTCCGTTCTCAACAACTCCCGTGTGTCGTTTACTCCATCTGACTGGTGACACATATAAAGGCCAGACATGGAGACGTGTGCTTGAGCTGTGGGTGCAGAGTCTGAAGCAGGGGTCAGAACACCTGATTCTTTTCTGAACAGGTTACGATCAGGTGAACGATCTCTGGTGCATCAGTATGTGTCCCACTTGTACGACGAGACGATGGTGCCTCTCCCACCAGGGTATGGGGCTCTGAGAAGATGCCATGGGAAACCTCTACAGAAGATGGAAAATGTTATAAGATGTTGGCCATCACTTGTCCATACGGGGGTCCAATAGAGGCAAGGAAACTGTAGACAAGGTGTTCTCCAACTCTCAGCAATCTATTTTGGGGTCCTTTCTGTTCCAAAAGGAATTGTCCTGTCTGGTGATGAAATTGATGTGCCAACTTCCCTGACCCCGGATATTTGGTCAGACACCAGGATAGACGTTGTTGTGAAGGTATATTTTTTAGATGGGATTAACGTTTAAATTGGTGGATTTTAAAGAAAGCAGATGGCCCTCCACAATATGGGTGGGCCTCGTCTAATCAGTTGAAGGCTTTACAAGGAAACAGACTGACTTCTCTTGAGGAAGAGGGAAGGCTGCCTCCAGGTGGTCTTTGGACTTGGCCTGCAGCATCACTTCTTCCCTGGGTCTCAGCCTGCTGGTCTACCCTGCAGATGTTCAGACTTGCCAGGTCCCATGATCATGTGCATCAATATTCTTTAAAATAAATCTCCATCTCTCTCCCTCTATTATCTATCTCTATCTATCATCTATCTATCTATCTATCTATCTATCTATCTATCTATCTATCTATCTATCTATCTATCTATCATCTATTTATCCATGCATCCATCAATCATCTATCATCTACCTAGATATTGGTCTATCATCTATCTATATCAATCATCTATCTAACCATCTATGTATCTGTCTATCCATCTATTCATCTATCATCTATCTGTCCATCCCTCTATCTATCTATCTATCATCTATCAATCCATCCATTCATCTATTGTCTATCTGTCCACTAATTATCTATGTATCTGTGTATCTATATATGTATCTATCTATGTATCTATGTACCTATCTATCATCTCTCTATCCATCCATTCATCTATCATCTATATCTGTCCATTAATTATCTATGTATCTATGTATCTATATATCTATGTATCTATGTATCTATATATCTATGTATCTATGTATCTATATATCTATGTATCTATGTATGTATGTATATCTCTCTCTCTGTCTCTGTCTCTGTCTCTGTCTCTGTCTGTATCATCTCTCTATCCATCCATTCATCTGTTGTCTACCTGTCCATCCATTACCTGCCTATCTACCTACTTGCCCTCGCGTCACCACCCACACCCTGTTGCCGCGCGTCTCTGGAGAACCCTGATTAATACAACCTGCCGCCTCCTGATAATGAAATATGTTGGACCTAAGTCATTTCTCATCTCAGGAGCCTCTTAAATATGAATGTCTCTTCAATGACGTGTTGGTGACTCGACAGAAGGTTGCTTGATTCTCAAAACTTCAGGTCCTCGTGCTGGTCTACAGGTTCGTAATAGAGCCAGGAGGTTTCTTCCACTGTGAAGCATCTCCTGGGATTGGAGATAACAGGCAATGAAGCCAGAGATGGAAGGAAAAAGAGACTGGATTCTCCTTCTCCCAATCTTCCCTTTCCAAGCTCTCTTGACTTTGTATTTAGAACCGAAGAGAATGCAGGACGAGCTTTCTCGCCAAAGTTGACAGATAGCCGTTGGGTCTTCCAACCTGCAGATGTGTTTTTATTGTGCGCGTAGGCTATTTCAGGAGCCTGAGTGCAGGACTTATTCCTCTTGATGGCAATGGCACCCACCACCCTCGGTCTCCTTGGTGGGAGGGGCTGGTGCAGGATAAATCATGTTGTTCTGACTCAACGTGGTTCCACATGTGTTTTTGACATCACAATGGCTGCGTAGGATTTGGTAGGTATTTGGTTTCTTTTTTTTCCCCCCTTTGGCATTATCAAACGGTTTATTGTCAGAACCAATATGGTTTAACCAATGATAGTTACATTTAAAAGATTGCGTTTGTGTATAAGCTGACATTTAAGAAGAACAGTTAACAGAAATATAGGCGTGGAACGTAATGGCAGAACCATAGACATTGAAGTCATTGATTGCCATGTTACTGACAAAGTATTTTTTAAATTAATTTAAAAAGTTATTTATTTTTTAAATATTTATTGGAGTACAGTTGCTTTACAATGTTGTGTTCGTTTCTTCTGTACAGCAAGGTGAATCAGTTATACGTATACATATATCCCTTCTTTTTGGGATTTCCTTCCCATTTAGGTCACCACAAAGCACTGAGTAGAGTTCCCTGTGCTCTACAGTAGGTCCTCATTAGTTATGTATTTTATACATAGTATCAATAGTGTATATATATATATCCCAATCTTAATTTTTATTGAAGTATAGTTGATTTACAATGTTGTGTTAGTTTCTGCCGTCCTACTGTAAACGTGTCTAAAGCTGAAAGCTTCAGTTTTCTCTTCATGGGGAGACTCACTTTGGTCCTTCTAAAGAGAGGGTTTCTCTCCCCTTCAGCCATGAGAATATCACTGGTGTTGGGCGTGTGCAGTTGCATTCATCTGTGTGTGTGTGTTGTGTCTGTGTGGTTATGCTTGTGGGTATGTTGTGTCTTCTGCATATGTGTGTCCTTGTACCCTTATGGTCTGCCCATCCTCAGTCAAGGAAGCTGTTCATGCCTTCCCATGCAAGGAGCAGGGGGGAGTATTTTCCAGGATAAGAAGCAGGAAAGGTGATAGCTTATGCATATCGATACCCAAGGGCAAAGAAAACCTTTGAGAAAAAGCTCATCCGGATTGATCCACATCATGGCATGTAACAGAACTTTATCCTTTTTTATGGCTGAATAATATTCCACTGTATGGGTGAACCAGATTTTGTTTATCTCTTCATCCATCCATGGACCCTTGGGTTGTTTCCACTCTTTGGCTACTGTTAATAAAGCTGCTATGAATGTGTGGGTCCAAGCATCTGTTTAAACACCTGTCTTCAATTCTTTGGGGTATATAACCAGGATTGGAATGGAAAAGGCCTGTTAACAAGTCTGAGGCCTCCTTTGGGGGAATGAAAATGTTTTGGAACTAGATAGAGGTGGTGGTTGTACAACATGGTGAATGAACTAAACGCTGGTGGAATGAATTGTCCACTTAAACATGGTGAGACGTTAATTTTATGTTATGTGAATCTTTCCTCAATTTTTTAAAAAAAGTTTACCCATAGACCATCAGTCCAAAACCCCTGTATCCATATTGCTTAGACACAAAAGTCCCATGTCAACCAAGAATTTCACAGGCGTTGTGGAGCTCAGACTCTTGGGAAGATGACAAACCTTCCTGGGTTTGGGGCTGTCCGGCGAGGCTGTGTGTCCCCGCATCTCACAGAGTCAAGGACAAAATTAATTTCACCCAAACCATGTGTGGGTTTTAGAGGCAGGGATGGATGTCTAAATCCTCTTTTAAATCTCCTTTGCCTCAAAGGATCTGCTCATTTCATCGGAAAATCATTGCTAATTTAATTTTCTATTTTGTATAATCTTTTATTTAAAAAAAAAACAAACTCTTTGCCACTCAGGGGGGGAGAAATACAAGGTTCTATTTGTCTTCAGTTAACGAGTTTCTTCCAACAACTCTGCCTGCTGAAGGAGTGCTAAAGAAGAAAGGGAAACCTCCACTTTGGCGGTCCCGTGTGTGCCCTCAGAGACTGTCTAAAGAGAACCAGGAAGGCAGCCTGGCATTTGCGACCTGGTTTCCATGCTCATGGAATGTCTCACCTCTTGGGCATCATTTCTAACCTGAAATTATAGGAGGAGAGGACACTTCAACTCCAAGCCCCCAAGTTCTAGGACTCTGGCAGAGGGTGATGGATGAATGACCCATCCTAGGCACTAAGAGGAGAGAAGCCAGGGAAAGTTGGGGACCTCGTGGAGAAAATAGAGGAGGAACATGACCGAGACACATGGGTTGCTCCCCACATGTTTGGAAATCAAGGAGCACTGGTGGTGGCCCTGGGTGAGGCTGCAGGTCGCCAGCCCCACCAGGACCTGCCGTAGAGCTTATAAGAAATGGATGGAGGGTTTTTGTATCACGATGCAGAGTTTAGAGGGTACCTTCTGAAGAAAGGAATCATGAAACTCAATCTTCAGTATGTCTTTGGCACAGAGCAATAAGTATATTTCTAACTATACAAGAGAAGTTACCATTGGCTTTCAAAAAAAAAGATAGGTGTTTGGAAGGGCAAACAGAGTCTCACCGTATTTGAGAATATTTTGTTTTGAAGGAGGAAAAGTTTAGGCACACAGTGGGCAACAGAAAAGTATGGGGTCACACAGTCCTTCCTCAGCCCCCAGACTCTAAGTTTGGGACAGGGGCTTGAGCAGACAGGCTGGAGACAGATGGCAGTGGCTTCATGGCAACTCTAAAACCCATTTAGGGCACAGGCTCCCTTCTGGGCACTAGTGTCCATGGGAGTGTTTCGACCATCAAGGAAGGAGAGGAAATTGTAAATAAAAGGAGTTTGAGCAAAAGGGAATCACAAATAAGGAATTACAGGTAAGTAAAACGTGCTGAGAGAAGGAAGCACAAACATGAGTTGGCAGGAGGAATAGATGGGTCGCCACCAGAGCAACAGAGAACTTAGAAATATATGGTGGCTTTCCCTTTCTTGTATGTTTTTTTTCAAGAAAAGACGTGAGCACGAAAGACCAGTGATTAGGGAGAGCAAAGGAATTAACAGAGGGAGAAAAGCAGAGGTAAAAACGTTTGAGGGACGGGAGTGATTGACTGTCATCCAACATTGGAAGGCAGCTTAGGAATCGGTGAGAAGCGTTCAGAAAAGAAACTTAGTTCCCCAAGTTAAGGGAAAATGGGGGAGGAATTAGAAACCAAGAGTGAGTCAGGGGCTAGCTCAGTGGACCACCCCGCCAAGGAAGGGAGGGGTGCTTTAGTCGACTGGGGCTGCCGTCACAAATTATGGTAGACAGGGGGGCATATAAACAACAGACATTTATTCCTCACAGTTCTGGAGGCTGGAAGTCTGAGATCCTGGCGGGGCCAGATTTAGCGTCTGGTGAGGCTGCTTCCTGGTTCATAGATGGTGACTCCTCACTGTGTCATCACCTGGAGGAAGGGGCCAGGGAGCTCCCTGGAGTCTCTTTTAGAAGGACACTAATCCCATCCACGGGGGCTGCACCCTCAGGACCTCATCACCTCCCCGAGGCCCCACCTCCTGACACCATTCCACTGGGAGTTAGGATTCCACACATGAATGTGGCAGGGGTGGTGACACAGACATTCAATCTATGGCAGTGGGCAAGATGAAGATGGTGACTCTCACCCCAAGACTAGGAGCCTCCCAAAGACAAAATCTTCGATGAAAGGATCAGGAAACAGAAATCCCAGAGACCAGGGTGGGGAGCTCTCCTGGTTGTTAAGGGTGTACAGTGGGTGTCAGGGTGTCAGGAATGGAGGAACAACCCCGTTCTTTGTGAGGCCGCAGGGACCCCTTCTCCTCCTTTCTCTTTGTGTGTGGGTGCTGAGTGCTGAATTATCAGCGCAGGGCATCTCAGAAAAGATGTGCAGAAACATTAAAAAAAAAAGCCTTCCCACCTCACAGCCCCTGCTCTTTTCTCCAGCTCCTTGGAAAGCTCCTGTCCAAACAGAGTCTTCCTGTTCGTCCTGTTTCCCTCTCACACCAGGCACACGCCTTCCTTTATTCTCGAGATATAAATCCCGCCCGATCCAGGACACTGGCCATCAGCCTTTATTTGTAGTGAACCCTCTGCTTTGACTAATGATATTCAGCAAAAGGCTGGAGATTCTACAGAACATGTGTTTCAAATTGAACAGCAAAGGTAGAGGTTTCTCTGCACTCATAAATAATGAATTTTTTCCCCCTAGATCTCAGGAATGGAGGTCTCAAGGAGACTGTAATGCAGTCTCGGACCGGGTACACATGCGGGGTGGGCGCGGCCAGCGAGTGGTGGTACCCGTGTGGGTGGAAGGGTTGGCTGGCAGCCCCGACGAAGGACGTGGGGAGAGGGAAGACAGAGGGAAGGGAAGGAAGGCCGAGGGTGTCTGTGCGAGCCGAGGGGAGCCGGCTGGACTGTCTTCTGCTAATGGCAACGCAAATGGCATTTATGGCCCTAATTTACAGAGCACTAATAGTAGTAGAGTCGGGGTAAATCATTTCAATATCAAGATTTATGCCTTGGGGGCCAAGGACTAATTTCCATAAGGCATTTACAAAATCCATCTTGTCCTCGGAGGCTGTGATAAGTTGATGCCTCCACGGCCCCTGACCCCAGCAGCATCCCCTCTCTGCGCTGGGTGAGTTTCTTTCTTTCTTTCTTTCTTCCTTTCTTTCTTTCTTCCTTCCTTTCTTTCTTTCTTTCTTTCTTTCTTTCTTTCTTTCTTTCTTTCTTTCTTTCTTTCTTTCTTTCTTTCTTTCTTTCTCTTTCTTTCTTTCTTTCTCTTTCTTTCTTTCTTTCTTTCTTTCTCTTTCTTTCTTTCTTTCTTTCTCTTTCTTTCTTTCTTTTCTTTCTTTTTTTCTTTCTTTTTTTTCTTCATTCTTTTTTTTCTTTCTTTCTTTTTCTTTCTCTCCCTTCTCTCTCTGTGTCTACTTATCTATGTCTATCTATTCTATAATCTATCTACCCATCCATTATATCTACCATCTATCTATCCATCCATCCATTTATTCATCTATCTATCTATCTATTCTATCATTTATCTATGTATCTACCTATTTATCTGCTATCTCTCTACCTATCCATCCATCTATCTTCTCCCTCCCTTCCCTTTCTCCTGGAAGTGAAATCACAGCAGCTGATGGGCATGGCACTGCAGGGGCCATGAGTCGGAGGCACAATGTGCCCCTTTCTCTATGGCCTCGGGGGCAGCTGCTTCCTCCAGGTCCACAGTCCTTGCAGGGTTCCCAGTGGGTCTGATGAGAAGGTGGAGCAGGTAGGCCACCAGAGAGAGGAGCTGGAGCAGCCCTGGGGAAGGTCTCCAACACCCGGCCTCAGCAGCCCAAGGCCGTGCTGGGTGCCTGAGGAATCGGGAGTGGTCCTCGCTCTCATGGAATCTGTAGTGGTCAGGCTGACACGCATACACACATCAGAGGGAGCAGAAGGGAGAGTTGTGTGGGAACAGCGTGTGTTTTCTGAAACAAGTTGTGATAGCTAAGCTGAGCCCTTGCGTGTGACCGGCGGGGTTGCTGGAATTGAGGTTGGTCTGGGGAAACCACTTGGGTTGCCCATCAGTCACTTCTTCTGCGGGTGTCCATGGGGCCCAGGAAGGGGAGCTGGGACTGGGGCCAGCAGGATGGTGTGATGAGGGATAAGGGGAGGGGAGAGAGCTGTGTGCCAGACCACCTCCACGGGAGACCTGGGAGCTGATTCTAAAGGGGATGAACAGTGGAGAACTATGTAAAGAGACCCTCTGGAGGGACCCGAGAAGGGCCCAGTGTGAAGAGCATGCATTTGGGGAAAATAAACCAAACTGTATATGTGAGATGGCAGGCTGTGTGTCACCTGCTAACTCTCAAGAAGAGAATGTGGGAGTACCCATCCTGACCCCTGGGGTGACTCTGCCCCATCGCAGGCTTGTTCAGACCCCTCTCCCAAGAGACGGTGGGTCCGTGTCCTCCTGGAAATGCCCACAGGACCAGCTCAGTCTTTCTGGTTGAGCTTCCTGTTTTGAACAATTATCTGGGATCAAGGACAAGGAACCAGGCAGATGGACATGGATGAAGGAGGCAGTGGCTGCACAGTTCCCAGGGGGATGCTTGCTTTACCTCCACCCTCTTTCAGTGCCTCTAGTGTATTTGTTTGTTTGTTTTTTCTTGTAGAAACTTTTATTTCACTGATTAAAAGAACACAGTAAACGGAAACGATGCTGATTTACATTAGGCATGCACCTCTATCTGAAAGAGCTGCTAGTTTTTGACTGGCCTAAATCTTTATAACTTATTTTTTCATTTAGGCACATCTTTCTATTTTGGGGGGCCCTGATATACAGGGTAAGTTAACTTCTTCCTTGTGGCAGTTTAGTATGAGAATTACGTTCGCTGGCTAGATTCCTTTAACTAAAGGCCTCTAGACTCTAAGGTACCTGTACTAGCTCGAGACTGTACTTTATATAGATATTTAAGTGAATCACAGTATAAAGGAGGGAGATAACCTAGAAAGGTGAAATGTACTGTATGAATAATCCATACATTTTTTTTCCAGCACTGATAATCAAACATTAGATAAGGAGGCCTACAGGCAAGTACCAAATTACTCTTTCTCCCACTGCTGCCCTTTCTGAGACACAAAGATGTATATCGATCTCTCCAGAAATCTGAAAGGAACCCACACAAATAACAGATTATTACCTATGTGGTCCCACTATCAAATTATAGAGCAGTTCCACTACTAAAATTGTAGGGAGCAGTTACTGGGACTACCAAGAAAGCATCGTCCCACATACAGTAATACACATCTAGTAGAGTCTTCCGTTCATCTGTCAATTGTTTTCCCACGATTAGCATTAAAAAACACAACCCCAGACACATCTGACCCTCAAACCCACCCACACACAAAAATTGGTCTTTGTTCTTTCTCAGATGACAGGATGTCCCAAGAGTGACAGAGGTGGGAGCCGATCCCCCACCTTTTCTTCAATCGTCCCATCAACTGCTCTTCATTTCTTGAACTACCTCCCTTTTCCAAAGAGGTAATGCTGAGGTCAGTCAGAAAGGCTTTCTGAGAAGCCTGGCTTGGATTTCTGGGTCTGTTCCAGTCGATTCAAGATGAATTGGCTTGTATCAATGAAGCGCTCAATGCAGTTCACAAAACAGGCCTCAGCCCAACTGTTCAACTTTGGCCCAGGCTTGTCCGTGCACTTTTCCCAACAAAGTTCCCTCATCTGGTGCACCATCTACTGGAAGCACTGCTTCTGAGTCTCCACCTCCATGAAATGCTGCAGCTGCGGGTCAACCGAGCCCAAACCTGCTGTGGAGGAAGACGAGGAGGAATCCACACCAGCGCGGCCCAACTCGCCGACCTTCACATCGCCTCTAGCAGTTTTATTCGGTTGCTAATTTCATAAAGTCTTTGTTTCCGCTTCTTGCCCAAGACAAAAGTGGAGTATTTCAAGGACAGATCAAACTGAGGAGCAATTCTAAATGCCCAATAAGGAGGAGGTTGTGTTGGCGGTGCTGACCTCCAAGTGGTATTTATTCCCAGATAAACTCACAATTAGAAACAGAGAGAGGGCAATGGTGAGAAAACTGCCCAGATTGGAAGGACTTTTTATGAGAGTTAGCACATAAAAGCCTCCGCAGAAACCTCTAACCTAGAACTCTCTAGTGGAACCAGAAATTTCCTTTAAACAAGTGACTTGCTTACATACAGCTCAGAACAACATGTCAGTTACTTCATGGGGTGTGCTTTAAAATATATATAGACTCATGGAAAAATCCACTTTTAGTAAGTTTTACAACGGTCCTCAGACTGCTTGTTCTAAAATAAGCAATTGTATTAATAACACAACCTTACCAAAATTGCACATCTATCTTCCAGCTGTTCTGTCTGGCAATTGTAGGTGTTCTGTGTTCATGCAATGCATGGGTGTGCGTGCGCGCGTGTGTGTGTGTGTGTAATAGTTATTCATAGCATCTCTTTTCCCCTCTTTTAACATTTTTTTCCTTGGCTAAGGCAAGTGAAAAATCAAAGTTAAACATGTTCTTCTGCTGTGTCCCTTCTGAGTGGACCCCAAGAACTTGATCAAGTTTGTCATATGCCAAAGATTTCTAATCTCACTTCCCGCTTCACCTCATGCTCTTCCTATAAACCCAAACCCTGCTGTCAGCTCTCTAGGAAATTGAAGAAATGAAATTAATTTAAATGGGCTTTAAGTAGAAACGATGTAGCATTAAGGAGAAGTGTTTACAGAAGTCAGCAGGAATTGGTGAGTGAGTAACACTTTGTTTAAACAGAATGCTCATTTGTATGCAATTAGTTGACGTTATTTTTTCTCCCACTTACGTAAATGTTAAGCAGAAAATTCTTTTGGTGAATGTCTTAATTTCTTTGGGCTGCTATCAAAAAAAATACCACAGACTCGGGGGCTTAAACCACAGATATTTATTTCTCGTGGTGCTGGAGGCTGGATGTCTAAGGTCCTGCCGAGGGCAGACTTAATGTCTGGTGAGGACTCTGTTCCTGGTTCATAGATGGACGTCCTCTCTGTGTCCTCACCTGGTGGGAGAGGCGTGGGAGCTCTCTGGGGTCTCTTTTATAAGGACACTAATCCCATCCACGGGGGCTCCACCCTCATGACCTCGTCACCTCCCAAAGGCCCCACCTCCTGACAGCATCGCCTTGGAGGCTGGGGTTTCAATATATAAATTTTGGGAGGATACACATATTCAATCCATACATGCGAAGAATGTTTTAAAATATTCACCTTCATTCCTTGGAGCACGCACCGTAGTTTCTCAATCTAATGATGACATGAGCTAATAAACTAGTGATTTGAACGGAAAGTGATTTGAAAGGAAAGGACTTATTGGAAAAATAAAATCCACTGTGGTTCACATGTTCATTTCTTTTTGAAAGATGTTTTGATTTCAGTAATTTTAGATAAAGAGAGTGCCTGAGAATTAAGGACACAGAATAGTATGTTGATCGTAATTTAACATTATTCTGTTTATTTGAAGGGGGTGGGAGCCATGCCACCAGGACTGTCATCATGTGGTGAACTCTCAGGGTACAGCCCTAAGGCTGTAAGTCCAGACCCGTGTGGGTTTATGTTGCTCTGGCCATGCCTGTCCCCTGGCAATTGCTTCTTTCCTTGTGACCTTGTACCTAAGTTCAGGTAACTTGTGCCTGATGGGCTTGGTGTCCTGGTGGGAGACTGGGATTCATAGTCATCATCTTCATGTGGGTGGCAGACTATGAGTGACAATTAAGGTATCACCCTAAAAAGCTATGCTTGGTACCCGCGATGCCCACATCAGAGAGCTCTGTGTACAGCCTCCTCCAGTGCACCCTGGGGACACTGGTAGGGACAGATACATCTCAAGGATTCTCCAGTAAAAACTACTCCCAGAGCCTGTTAAATTGGTTACATACATATTTTCCCATCAAAAGAGTCCAACGTACGAGTGATGTTGTGAACGGAATGTGTGTCCTTCATATGTAGAAGCCCTGACTGTCAGTAGGATGATGTTAGGAGGTAGAGCCTTTGGGAGGTGGTTGGGTTTTGATGAGGTCATGAGGGTGGGGACCCCATGATGGAATCAGCATCCTTATAAGAAGAGGAAGAGATCAGAGCTCTCTCTTCATCGTGTGAGGACACATAGAGAAGGTGGCCGCCTGCAAGCCAGGAAGAGAACACCACCAGGAACTAATGTGCCCACGCCATGATCTCAGACTCCCAGCCTCCAGGACTGTGGGAAATAAGGGTGTTGTTTAAGCCACCCCATCTGTGGCATGTTGTTATTGGCAGACTGAGTGGACAAACACAAAGTGAGAGAGACATGTAAATACATTGATGTGAAGTTTCAGCTGGAGAGGAGACTTCAAAATCATTCAGTGTTATTGTCCTGGAGCTGCTGTGACATATGACCACAAACCAGGGGCTTAAAACATTGCATATTCATCCTCTCCTATTCCTGGGGACCAGACGTCTGAGGTCCAGGTGTCCCAGGGCTGTGCTCCCTCCAGAGGCTCCAGGGAGGGTCCTTCCCGCCTCTAACAGCTTCTGGGGTCTCCAGGCGTCCCTGGGCTTGTGGCCGCGTCCCTCCTGTCTCTGCCTCCGTCTTCATGTGGCTTCTCCTCTGTGTCTGTGTCTCTCCTCTTCTGTCTCTTAGAAGGACTCTGTCATTGGATTTAGGGTCCATCTGGATAATCCAGGGTACTGTATTAAACATCTTGAGATGTTTAATCACATCTGCAAAGACTTTGCCATATAAGTTCACAGTTTACAGGATTAGAACGTGAGCATTTGGGGGTTATTATTCAGTTCGTCATACCCACCTTCTGGTTCCTATAGGCTCCGTCCTTTAGGGATTGATTCCTGGGAAATCTCTCCCCATCTCTCATGCTCTCCATCAGCTCGAGCCCCCGCAGGTCAGCAAGTTGCTTATGTCTTTACCAGGGACCCTTTGTCTTTTAAACTCTGGGGAACTACATCATGGCTACTGTCTCTTCGACCTCTTGTGTATTTAACCCCAAGTAGCTCTGCCTGCCTTCTGTCATGAATTGGAACCACGGCCCGAGGGAGGACTCGATATTTGACAGTGGTTAACTGGTTCCTGGAGTTTTCGGGACCCACTGCAGTGTCTGAACTGGAGCTGCCTCGATGGTCCACATGGCATCATACCTCCAGCTCCAAAGTGCTCAGCTCTCGGCGTGAACCCCAAATGTGCCACTTCCCAGCTCTGAGAGAGTGGGAAAATTACCGTGCCACGTCTCACTTTCTCCATCTCTGAAAGAGGGATTATCATTCTACGAAGTACAGTTATTGAGTGGCTTCCAATAAATAATAAAAGGGAAGAGGGCTTCCCTGGTGGCGCAGTGGTTGAGAGTCCGCCCGCCGATGCAGGGGACACGGGTTCGTGCTCTGGTCCGGGAGGATCCCACATGCCGCGGAGCGGCTGGGCCTGTGGGCCATGGCCGTTGAGCCTGCGTGCCATGGCCGTTGAGCCTGCGCGTCCGGAGCCTGTTGCACCGCAATGGGAGAGGCCACAACAATGAGAGGCCCACGTACCGCAAAAAAAAAAAAAAAAAAAAAAAGGGAAGAGCGCTGGAATTTAGTTGGCACGTACGTTTAGGGGACCCACTGCAGCCCAGGCACATGTCAGGCAGATTCAGGGACTCAAGCATCATCGTTTCCAGGACACACACGTTTGCAACAGCACTGGTCACAGTAGCTAAAATGTGGAAGCAAGTCCATCGATGAATGATTAGATAAACAGGATGGGATATATCTAAACAGTGGGATGTGACTCAGCCACGAAAAGGAAGGACATTCTGACACCTGCTACAACGTGGATGAACCCCGAGGACATGATGCTCGGTGAAATAAGCCAGAGAGGAAAGGATAACTCCTGTAGAATTCCACTCATCATTCAGGTGATTCCTGAATTCACCAGAAGTAGGATGGCGGTGTTAAGGGGTAGGGGAGGGGGACGGAGATTTAGGATGCGACGGGCACAGAGTTTCAGTCTGGGGCAATGATAAAGTTCTGGAGAAAGATGGTGGGGATGGTGGCATGTGAATGGACTTAATGCCACTCCACTGTGCACTTAAAAAAGGCGAAGGTGGTAAATTGTATGTTGTGTTGTTTTATCACAGTTGAAGATTACTGGGGGGAAAAGCATGCATTCCAGGAGAGGGAGAAAGATGACAAAAGTGGAACCTAGTTCATCCGTGACACAACCCAGGCACTGTTGAGAATTCTTAAGGGCATCAAATAGGGAAAGTGACCAGTGGTCGGGGGTAGTGGTGGGGTGGGGTGTGTCTAGGAAAGCACACTGGTGTTGAGACAGCGTCGGGGGGTGGCGTCGAGGGCAGGGGGGCTCTGGGCGGGGCAGAGCCCCAGGGCCATGGCGGAGGCATGGAGCTCATTTTAAGGGAGATTTGGGGACTGTGCCTGGTGTTGACTTGTGCAGCTTTGGGGGCGTTTTCCAAAACGCTTGTCATTCATTTTCTTTCTAAACGGGCAAGCCTGGGCCACGTCCCACAGACTGGCAAAACTGGGTCATGACAGGTGGTTCCCTGACCGGCAGGTAGGGTTTTGTTTAAGGTAAAATCAGCTTACATCTGGGGCATGGTCCTCACAGTCGGACGTGTCCTTTCTATACGATTAAATACGTAGGACATAAGACACGGTTGCCTTAAACGTTAATTTCTATTCCTTCTGCAGGCTGGGGATGGGGAGAGGAGAAAAGTGTGGACCTGCAGTATTTGGAGCAGAATGTGCATTCAATACAAGAGAATCGTCCTGGACTATCTCTTCAGCGAGGGGAGAGCGGGGAGGTGGGCGTGTGTCCACGTGTGGTGGATGAGTCACCGTGATGCGTGTGTGCAGAAGTGTTCCTGGATCACAGCCCCATTTATTCAATTAAGGTGGCAGGTGAAGCTCGCAGGAATAAAGGATCATTTTTTATGCTGTTCACACATTAGGGGGTCTCCGGGGACTACTTACATGGGGGCTATAAATGCATCAGGCACGGCGTGTAACCTCGGATGATTGGAGTGTTTCTGAGCAGACGTGGGTTAATTGATTTCTAATGGAATATTCACGGGCACTTGGGCTGGGAGCCTTGCCCGCCACCCTCGCCAAGTACAGGGAGGCCGTCTTGCAGAGATCAGGAAATTAAATCAAACACGCCTTTCCTACAGATGATTCAATTCTTTGTTTTCATGGCAAGGACCGTAGCTGTGGGGGTCCTTGGGATCCAGCCCTTTCGTGGGCTATAACATACGTCCCTGTGTTTCCAAACATGCTGTGAAATTTCCAGGTAGATATCCAAGCATTCCTCTCTCACACAAGTAGGCAATTTTATGGAATTAAAACATGGTGAAACGTCTAAATAGAACTCACCTGCAAAAAGAATTCAGGTTATTTATTGTATTTTCCTGTCTTGGAGTTTCCCGGTGGTTGAAGCAGGTGACAAGGATACATCCAATTCACATTTCCTTGGGCCAGCTGACGATGTCAATATTTTCTTCTGCCAAGGCTTCCTATTGATGATAATTACGGCATAACACTTATCTGTACATTTCTAGCTATTGTCTCATTGCCACCCACAATGCTGCACAGGAGTCACATTGCCAGAAAATACACGGTAGGAGCAAAAGGGAAGACAGGTTGTATTAGCCAGGGTACTCCTGGGAAACAGAGCCAACAGAACTGACTATGTATCTATCTGTCTGTCTACCTATCATCTGTGCATCTATCTGTGTATCTATGTATCTATCTTTTATCTATCTATCTCTCATCTATCTATCTGCTATTTATCTGTCTATATCCATAGCCTAGAGAGAGGGAAAGAGATTGTTATAAGGAACTGACTCACATGACTGTGAGGGCTAGAAGTCCAAAATCTCTGGGGTAGTACCTCAGGCTCGAGACCCAGGGAAGAGCCGATGTTGTAGCTGACGTCTGAAGGCCATCTGTGCAGAATTCTCTCTTGCTCTAGGATATCAATGTTTTTGCTCCAGTCAGGCCATCAGCTGATGAGATGAGGCCCACCCACGTTATGGAGAGCAATGTGCGTTACTCAAAGTCCACCGATTTAAATGTGAATCTCATCCTGAAACACCCTCACAGACACATCCGCAGGAATGTCTGGCCACACCTCTGGGCACCAAGGTGCAGCCGAGTAGACACAACATTAACCACCACATAGAGGCTTCCATCGTTACAGAAACAGCAACGCTGACTCTGCTGGATGACGTTCTAACGCAGATCCCTAGCATCGTACAGAGGAGTACATTAGAATATTTTGCAGCTTTGTTAAGCAGGAAAGATTGGCCCCTGGCAACTAATCGGATGTTCCCTGTGGAAAAGCCCTTTAAGGCAGTGTTAACCCTATTGGCTAAATTTTCTCTGATGCTTCAGGAATGCCTGCGTATCTGTTCGTTGGGATATTCACACCCTCCACTCCTGCGCCTGCCTCTGTCCCTCTTGGGGATGAGATAAGTGGGTGGCCCCTGGTACCCAGCTCAGCTCCCCCGTGTTGTGGGCACAGCTCCCTGAGGTCCAAGGAGATCAGAGGCCCCAGTGACTTGAGCCGTGGTTCATTTCTCGGTTCTGCAGAATTGGCTTACAATGACTAGACCGAGGGCTCTTCTGCCATGGATTGAAGATTTCTCCCCTCCTCTTTGGATGGACTGAGGGCTCCTTCACCGTGGACTGGGGACTCCTCCCTGGCAGAGATTCTGTTCTGCTTTCCTCTAATGAACTCCTTGCCTTTGGGGCTTTTATTTCTCTATAAACAGACAAAATAAAAAGTTGGTTGAGGAGTACTCACCGAGTTCTGATTCCTGCAACGAGTGCACTTTTATCCAGATCTCCTCCTGGTACGTCTGTCCATCTCTGTGTCTTCACTGGAGCCCAGTAGCTGCTCACGGAAAGACATAACAACCACAAGATGCAGGTACTTGCGGCCATGTGGCCAGTGAGTTTGCGGAACTGAGTCTCTCCTGTAGCTGTGTCTGCTGCGTTTTCACTGCTCTCCAATTCTTCCTCTGTCTTTAGGAACCATGCTACTTATGAGAGGACACAGAGTTTGTGTTTTATTCTATTTCTTTTCTCCCTGCCATGCCCAGGATGTGTTCTAGATATAGTCTGGTTGCAAACAAAGAATAAAGGTATCATGTAGCGGGAGTTACTTCTGGTTCCCGTGTTGAATTTCCTTTCCGAATCTGTTGCTTCTGGGTAAGTCACTGCATTCTTCGTCCTCTTCTTATCATTCATACCTTGCACGATATTTCAGTTTGGGAAATGACCACACTTCCCCCAGCAGTTCCATGGTTTCTAAGTACCAGTGAAAGTGGTGCTTTCTCACTTTGTCTGTGGTGAGCTAAAAAAGATGCTTCTGTCAGATGGATTACATTTCCCTCGAAATACTCATGGGTCTTAAAATGAAGGAAAACACATTTAAAAAAGTAGGCTTTGCCAAGACCAAAATATTTGAAAAAAATAGTTGAATACTTTTTTTTTTTTTTTTTTTGCTAAACCCCAAACATCACCTGATGTCACTGCGTCTCTCTGCCAGGTCTGTGGGCTTCTGGCCAACAAAATCAGGGGAGTCCATTTTCACACATTTGCTGTGATGTCAGGTCCCTTCTCATGGGGAAACGGGCGCTCAAAATGCCATTGCTTAAAGGTTTATGCCTTTTAAAATTTGCAGTGAGCTTTGGAGGAACAGGCAAGAGGAATAAGACACCACATCTGGGCGTCCGGCTGAGATCTCAAACCCAGAAAGTCAACCTCTGGGATATCTACGATGTCACCTGCATCCAGGGACATCAGATGGACGCCATGATGAACTGCAGAACTCACCTGGGGTTGAAGATGGGAAAATGCATGGTTACACCCTTATGGAATCTTAATCTGAAAATAGGGCTGATGAGTCTATAAATGCCTGTGCCTTGGTGTTAAAGGGCAGCTTGAACCTCCTGTGGCCAAAAAGAAAAAAAAACCCGAACAAAAACCTTTTTTACCTGACCCCAGTGACATGCATCATTGAAATCGAACCTGGATCCCATTGAAAAATTTTACTGATGACTCTTTGGTTTTAAGAAGGCTGATAAAATTTGGGATGGGTCTTGTCTAATCGTTGCTACGTTGTATTTTTGTGTTTATTCCACAAACTCTTTCCAACCAGTTGGCTTCTTTGGACCAAATCGACTGGAGCACTAAATATTTTGACTACAATTTAATGTTATTTGGAAATACAGTGAATTATACCTTTTTTTCCCCCCCACCCATTGGAGGTGCAGGGAATTGCTAAGACACCACAGTTAGTGGTACTTTTTCTGCAGTGATATTCTTCTTTACATTCCAGGAACAGTTCTTTCTGGGAAGGGATTGGTGTCAGTGGCCAGCATTATCTTTTTAATATTAGCTTCTCAGTGGCAGCACGGGACATGGCCAAAGGCCCCTTGGTTCCCAAGCCAGTGTCTCTCTTGTAAACAGAATCCTGAAGCCTTAGAGAAATGCTTGATGGTCCAGTTATGATGCTGAGGGAGAAAAAAAAAAAAAAAAGCAATGCAGATGAGGTAAGAAAAACAAAACTCTGACCTGGCTTTCCTCAAGGACATTTTGGACCAGTGCAATTAGCCAGCGGCCCAAAAGCATTTACGTGTCCAAAGAAATAGTCTTCCCCGTCACCCCACCAGCCCCGCCGGCTGTTTTTTTTTTCCTTCGCGGCTATTAAGGAGTTAGACCTCTTAACCGCTTTAGCGGAACACTGAGGACGAACACTTGGATGTTTACCAAGCCAGCAATTACGAGGCAATCGGGCGTCCCCTCCATCATCATTGAAGCAGCGCGTAACAAGCATCACCAACCCAGTACATCGCTGCCTCTGGACCGCTTATTTATCACCAGGTCAGGATGAGTGAAATCCCATCATGGTTATCTGTCAGCTTGGAGGTGGTCCTAACAGCCCTCTGCACGGAGTGGACATTACGGCTGCGGAAAATGTAACGTCTGCCATCATCTCCGCAGAGAAATATTTTCCTTTCAAATTGTGGGAAAGCAATTTGGATCCTAATGGAGCTGGTGTGATGGGGGATGTTTGAAAACAATGTAATTATCGTCTTTAAGAGCTGGGAGCCCATGCTCGCTCGCGTGTGTGAATGAAAAATCAATTCTTTTTTTTTTTCTGGTGGATGGTCTCTGCTGACATAAATTCTAAAGGGAACAAGAGAGTTTTCAGAACGGCGTATGGCTGGAGTTGCAGCAGACACACGCCGCTTGGGGGAATGCTGGTCTTTGTCTAGATAAAGCCTGAGTTTTGGGGGGAATCAGCGAGGTCCCCACGGAGCTGCAGGAACCACCATTTTCCCCAGCAGAGCGAACCTTGGGAGAGCTGGTGTGGGTTCCCTGTGAATTGTGTAGCCCTGCCGGGGCCTCATGGCATAATCTCATGTCACCTGCAGGACGTGGTGGCGGTTACTCTAAACTGGAGAAGGGAGCTGCCAGAACAGCCTTCCCAGAGGAAGGGAGCAAGTTGTGGACTCGAGGTGAACAGCAAACACCTCGGGTGGCAAAGGACCCACTCTGAGGTCACACGTGTTGAGGGGAGTCCTGTGTGTGAGGTAATGTTTATGTCCCTTGTCATAAATTGGATCATTTCGTTTCTAAGCAAAGATGTACACAGTTTTCTTCATCGGAAAAAGTGACCAAAGACCTCTGAGTTGCATAAATAAAAATGATCAAATGCCACCGAGCTGCATAAATAAAAATATCCAAAGACCTCTGAGTTGTATAGATAATAATGTCCAAATACCTCTGAGTTGTATGGATGTGGTATTTTATCCTGTTCTGTCTTGCAGTGCTGATTCTACAGCATGAAATTAGTCTCATATAAGTTACATATATATATGTGTATATATATATGTATGTATCTATATAGCTTCTCTCTTCCTTTTAAGAAGTTGAGGTGACATTTGCATAGCGGGAAGTGAACCGTTTCCAAGCAACAATTCAGAGGCATTTAGCACACTCACAATGTCGTGTAAGCAGCACCTCTATCTGGTTCTGAAACATCTCCATCCCCCCACGAGGAAACCCGGTCCTCATGAGCAGTCGCCCCCCCGCCCAGCCCCTGGCACCAAAACCCTGCTTTCTGTCTGTGGATTTGCCTGTTCTGGACGTTTCCTATCAACGGAATCACACACTGTGTGTCCTTCTGGGTCTGCTTCTCTCACTGAGCATCGTGTGTTCAAGGTCCATCGACGTGGTAGCCTGTGTCAGGGCTTCACTCCTTTTCACGGCTGAGTCATATTACACTGTGTGCATGGACCCCGTTCACCTGTTGATGGACATTGGGTTGGTTCTTCCTTTTCTCACCATCTCTACATACCCCAAACATCTCTGACCACCTCTTCCTGGACACTCCAGAGCAAGAAAGTTGGGGGCATCTTGAGAAAGTTCAAGGATGTTTATGCCTGACCCAGGAGGCTGGCCGTGAAAAACCCAGAGCCATAAAACATCTCAGGCACATTCAATATACTGTCCCACCTATTTCCTTTTAGGTCTCCGAACGTCCACGTGATGTGAGGGCTCACGCTCTCCCTCCGATTCAAGCAGCCCCTTCTAAGATCTGGCCGGCACAGGGCAGCCAGTTCTGCACAGAGGGTGCAATGCAACTTATCGGGGGCAGACCTTCTGGGGGCTCCAATGCAGACCCTTCACCGTGACCCCAGAAGGTCTGAACGGAGGAACCCTAAAGGAGTGTCTGGTCGGAGGTGAATATGACCCGTCTTTCAAAGTCACAGGGCCCAGGAGTCAGTCCGACTTACTCAGCATAATGGAGCTCTCGTCTTGTGCCCTCCTAATGAGTAAGATGACGGCATTCCGTGTGTGTGCCTGATGTGCGTTATGGCCGCGAGACCCCGCTTGCACACCGAAACCCACCTCGCGGTGAAGGAGGAACGCTCGCTCGTGTGTACAATGGGGCCTCCATGGGCCGGCATCTCTATCCGGCAAAAAACAAAGGAGAGAAATGTAACAAATTACAGCTGAAGCTGATCACCGTCATCGCCCCTGTTTTCAAATTATTATATTTCTGGGGAATTTCAGCCTGTTACATGAAAAGGAAGACAGTGGATCCGGGGGGCTTTGATAGTCAGGTTATGCTAATAATGGGGGCTCATGTAAAATGCATAAGGTGTATCTTAGTAAGGGGGACGATTGCTCATAATTACTCCGAATACCCTCATTCCGAACGGATTCATAAAGACCCCTTTACATCGCAACCTAATTACTTATAGACAGTTGAGCACAAAATTACTTTCATCTGCTGGACCATGTGGAGGGGGAGAGATTAGAGCTGTGCCTTTCCACACAGCTGGCTGGCACGCCGGAAGAATCAGGCCTGTGTCGTGTGGGGCTGATTGCAAAGTGCGTTTTCTGATAATTAGATCTATTAAAGACAGACGAGCACCGGCCCACGTCGGAAGCGAAAAAATGTATGTAGAATAGGCCCTGGCATCCGGAGGGGCCGGGTCAGGGCTGTGACGGACACATGGGTGCCCGGTCCCGCTGGTGACGGAGACGCTCTGACCCCGGCGAGGCGGGGACCCTCTTGGAGGCCCAGGCAGGGCTCCGGCCACCTACAGGAGACGTCCTCTGTGATCCTGTTGGTTTGTTCATTCTGGGCACGAGCGTCTTAATGATGGCTTGGTATCTGTCTATGGCTTTCCTTTCAAGTGGCTGAGACAGCACCCACATGGCAGAGAGAACTACCTGGGAGATTAGCCTCTGCAGGCTCACGTGAGAGGAAAGCTCCTCTCTGGGGAGCTGGGACAGCACACGGGTACCTGAGCCACAAGGGAAGGGTCACGGGGTCTCTGGGACATCCCTGGATGTCGGATGTTTCATTGAATTGAAGCCTCGTAGCCTGTGGGGAGTTGTGCCATGGCGGAGGAAAGCAGGTAACCCAGATAACCCAGACTCATGGATGCTGACCTGCAGAGGTGTACAAACCTGCTCGGTGTTCTGACTCTCCTAATACCTGGGCGTGCCATGAGCTTGGTTCTGGGAGGGGATGGGCCACCGATTAAGGTTGTTCCCTCTTCATTCGTTGGTGGAGACAAAGCAGGTCTACGTGGGCAGCGTCCTCACAGCCTGGTGCTCACGTCTGTCCTTTGAGACCTTGCGAAGGGTGTCCACGTCATCCGAGCATAATCCTGGTCTATCCACGCCCTGCTGCTGCGCCTGCATCATCGTGGGGCCTCCTTGTTGGTCTTTAGTCCTGGCTCCGTTCCTGTTTCCAGGACTTTTCCAATTTGTCCAGCTATCCCTCCACGGCACCCACGCTGAAACAAAGACCACGCTGTGTCCCACAGGGTCCCTGGGGCCTCTCCTCGGCCCTTCGGTAAGGTGCGTGCTTACCGTCCTCTGTGGCCCTGGGGCTCCTCAAACTGCCAGGCCCTTCCCTGCGCTGCCCATGGACACCCGGCTCATCACTCTTCTCTCACCTCCAAAGTCCACAGGTGCATGGAGAGCCCCTCCCAGCTGAAGTGGCTCCCTCAGGCGCTCCCCACTGGCCTCGTTCCCCAGTTCTGGATCTGTCCACGTGCTCCCCCGAGACACTGTCTGTCGTGTCCAGCTGGCCTTCTCAGCGCCCGTGGGTAGTGGGCACTGAGTGAACGGCTTGGACGATTGTGGATCACCTGCTCCGCTTGAGCTCATAATCACCTCCCAGCACTTGGGAAGGCCCATCCCAGGACACCCCAATGCCCAGAGTCCACCCCACGCAGGCAGAGGACTCTGGGCTTTCAGAGAGACACCTCCAGCACACGCTGTCCTGGATCCACGTTGGCTAGTGTCCGTGATGTTGGTATTTATGCCACTGGCTGGTGGCCAAGGGTCTTCCCGTTGGTGCTCACCAAGGGAACAGGAAGACAGAGGAGACACGGAGGGATTCTCCCATGACAGGCTTGAGAAAACCCACCTTCCTGTCGCCGTGGAAGCTAGTCTCCATCCTGAGCATGCTCCCCGGAGGCACTCTGTCTATCTGCTTCCCTCTCCCCTCTTGCTTGAGATTCGCCACCTTTGAGCAAACGGATGCAGTTGAGAGAGTGCTAGAGTTGGAGGGGGCTTGCACATCTGTATACACATTACACATTCTGCATCCCTACGAGGGGCGCCATTGATCGCTAATAATTTAATCCTCGTAACAGAGTAGAGAAGCCCGTTATCCAGGAGTCAGCATGCAGTCGATATATTTTGCAAAATAAAGAGTCTATTGGGTGCACAGTAATAAAGAAAAAGGAAGCAGACCCTGTGGGTTTAACTTAGTGCTTTTTTCCCCCCTTAGTAGCGAAGACTCCTCTGAAAGTGGTTTCCCTGTTAATCCTCCACAGGGCATGTCTCCGAGCCTGGACACTGGCAAGGTAAATCGATGGCGGGGAAGATGGTTAAGAACCCCAACATGGACGTGGAAGCCACAGAGTTTTATGCAAAAGATGCTCAAGTCGTGTGGAGATCCCTGAGACCTGGGGGTGCATCCAGGGGGCGTTTGTGAAGGGAAATGCCCTGGACCCAATCCCAACTGGTGTTCACAAGAAAATCAAATCAAGGACCCCCCGGTCTCGAGGAACAGCCAGGGCAGAATGAACAGTCCTTGGATTAATTCCATGTGTCAGCCTGTCTGGTCACAGGGCCCCTGGACTAAACGTGACTCTGGGTGTGTCTGGGAGGGTGTTTCTGGATAGATTAGCATTTGAATCTCTGGACTGAGTAAAGCAGATTGCCCTCCCCAGGGTGGGTGAGCCTTGTCTAATCAGTTAAATGTCAGATTAGAGCAAAAGTCACAAGAAGGTGGAACTTGCCCCCTTTTCTCCTGCCTCTCTGCTTGAGCTGGGGCATCTCATCTCATCTTGTCCTGCCCTTGGACTGGAACATATACCATCTTGGGTCTCCAGCTTGCAGGTGGCAAATCCTGGGACTTCTCAGTCTCCAAAATTGTGTGAGCCCATTTCACACAGTAAATCTCAATATCCCATCCCACTGGGCAGCACAGATCTGACACGACAACGTCCCCTTCCCAGGTAAAGTGCAGTGAAAATCAAAGCACATGATTTAAGTACCCTCCCTTTTCTCCCAGGTAGGGTATCTGCTTTCTTAAAGGAGACAGACATGGTGAAAGATTACATTTGAAAATGGGGAAGTAATAGGATGTGCTCCAGTTTTACAGAAGAATTCTCCACGGGCTGCCTTTCTCCATCAAGCGCTACCTGGAAGTTTTAAATACTGAATTTATTAAAAAGAGTCTATTATTAATTTTCCCTTCCTAAAAGTAGCACATGCTTTCTAAGGAAAATTTGGCAAACGGAGAAAAGAAGGTGGAAAATGATTCTTCACACTATAGCCACCTAGAGGTAACTGTTCACATTTGGGGCACAATTTCACTAGCCCTTCTTTTTCCCAATGCATAGCTTTAGAAGGTTTGGGTTTTTGTTTTGTTTTTTTTTAATATATAAGTGTGATTTCCATACCATTGTTGAAATACAGATCTTGGATCAGTGAGGTAAACCTGGAGGAGAGGTCAGCCCCATGGGCTCCCTGCCCTCAGAATGAGGGTGAAGCAGCCAGGACTGGGGGAGAGCACTCCAGGCAGGGGGCAAAGGTCCTGAGAGGTGAGGATCTGGGTTTCAGCTGCTGCCACACAGGTGTGTGGGCTCTGGGAAAGATGGCAGGAGACACACACGGGACAGATGGCACAGACAGTGCCTCTGGTCTGGGACGAGGACTCGGCTTCTTTTTTATGTGCAATGGATGTTGCAGGTTTTAAGGCAGAAGGTGAGGTGGGAGGTGACCGTGTCTCTCAAGTGTGTCATGCGGAGAACAGAGGGGAAGGGGTGAGAGCAGCAGTGGGCGACCGGGCAGCAGACTCTGTTCCAGGTAAGACGGAAGGTGGCTGGGGTGGGAGAGGAGAGACGGAGCTGGGGGGTATATTCGTGCTTTCTTGCCCTCTGGCTGTGCCTCCACATCTGCTGGGGTCTGGGATGCCCCCTGTGTGAGCTCTTTGCTCATTGTCTATGTGGTCCCTTCTTAGGGGCAGGGAGGAGAGCCACTGTGCTTTTTTGTTTTCAATCAGGCAGCCCTTTCAGTTGAAATCAAGACAAACACAGACTGGTTTTCTGCAGCAAGGATGGGGATACCCTGGAAAGTTCTGGGCCTCCTAGACTTGGAGGGTGTCCTGGGTTGAATACCTCTGCAAAATGTCATGAGTACCTGAAACCGCAGAACGGGACCCTGTTTGGCTAAAGGGTCTCTGCAGATGTGACGCAGTGAAGGATCTGAGATGAGGTACTCCTGGAGGAGGGTGGCCCTACATCCAATGACAGCATCCTTCTAAGAGACAGAAGAGGAGACACACAGACACAGAGGAGAAGCCACGTGAAGACGGAGGCAGAGACAGGAGGGATGTGGCCACAAGCCCAGGGACGTCTGGAGCCCCCAGAAGCTGGAAGGGGCAGGAAGGACCCTCCCCTGGAGCCTCTGGAGGGAGCACGGTCCTGGGACACCTTGACCTCAGACATCTGGTCTCCCTGTCACTTTGCACCCCTGCAGACTGAAAGTTCAGGGCCAGTGTAGGTCAACATCCACCCTCTGGTCAGTTCAAGACAAGGAGGGGTCTGGCCTGGTCAACTTTGGCCACGGAAGACTGTAGCCAAGGAAGGATTTCCCCAAGGTGAGATGTCAGGAACACTGGTGTCACTGGCAGGGGGAGGGGGTGATGAGTTCCCCGGCAGGTGTCCAGCATGGGTTTGCGTGCAGAAGAGGGGACAGTATTTCTGGTGATGACATGGTTGGCATGTGGAGATGCGCCTGGTTTATATCCACGCACAGGTGAGTGTCTGGCTGCTTCTAGCTCTGCAGGTGATGGCCGAGAAAGTGACGGATACCCGAGTTTGAACAGACACCACCTTCACAGAGGGGATTGTGGAGTCTCCCAGGATGTGGACAACATTCCAATTAGAGGGCTCCAGGCTGAAATTAAAATACGAGCTATGGAAATAAAGGAGAAAAACATAAGACCGTCCAATCAAGGGCTACACCAACCCCCGACCTGAAGAGTTTCAAATAGAACCTCAACTGGGACCAGGAACGCCATGTTTCCACATGTTAAAAATGTCCACAGTGCATGCAGACACTCCCAGAAGATTTCTTTCTTTTTCAAAAATTACACTTTTAATTTTGAGATAATTGTGGATTCACATGCGGTTGTGAGAAATAATGTGGAGAGATCCCGTGTACCGTGTGCCGGGTTTCTCCCAAGGGCACCGTCTTGCCAACAGTATAGGACGATATCCGTGAGGGGCGCTGAGATCCTAAGTGAAATGCACAACATTCCATCACAAAGACCCCTCTTGCTGGGCTTCTGGAGACAACGCCCACTACCTCCTGCCCGCGGGCCCTGCTTCTCCCCGCAAAGTACTCACAGACTCCTTTTCCCCATAATTCTGTTATTCCAAGAACGTGCCGTAGACACACAGTGGGTAACCTTTGGGGATCAGTGTTTTTTCACTAATCGTATTCCCCAGATATTCGCCCATGTTGTTTCAAGGATGAATTGTCGTCCTTTTTTTCTTTTTTGCGGTACGCAGGCTTCTCACTGTTGTGGCCTCTCCCGTTGCGGAGCACAGGCTCCGGACGCGCAGGCTCAGCGGCCATGGCTCACGGGCCCAGCCGCTCCGCGGCATGTGGGATCCTCCCGGACCGGGGCACGAACCCGCATCCCCTGCATCGGTAGGGAGACTCTCGACCACTGCGCCACCCGGGAAGCCGCTTGTCGTCCTTTTTTACGGCTGAGTAGTAAGTATTCCATAGCATGGGTGGATCTCATTTTGTTGAACTATGCATCCACTGCAGGACATCTGGGCGATTTACAGTTTTTGCTCATCATGAATAAAACTGCTATAAACGTTCGTGTATAGATTTTTGTATTACTCTTACTTTCTCTGGGATAAACACCCAAGAATGTAATTGCTCAGACATAGGATAGCTGCACGTTTAGTTTTTTGTTGTTTTGTTTTTTAATATTATTAATTTTTATTGGAGTATAGTTGCTTTACAATGTTGTGTTAGTTTCTGCTGTACAGCAAAGTGAATCAGCTGTACGTATACATTTACGCCCTCTTTTTGGGATTTCCTTCCCGTTTAGGTCACCACAGAGCACTGAGTAGAGTTTCCTGTGCTATACAGCAGGTTCTCATTAGTTATCTATTTTATGCATAGTAGTGTGTATATGTCCATCCCAATCTCCCAATTCATCCCACCTCTCCTCCCCCCTTGGTATCCACAGATGTAGAGAACTTTAGTTGTTTTTAAGGAACCACCAAACTATTTTCCAGGGTGGCTGTTCCGTTGAACATTGGAAGACGGATTCTGTTTTCTTTCTAAATCCAGAAAGAATGATTATGGAAAATGGTGTGTCCTTTTTAAAATTTTACCATTGGAAAGACATGGAGATGGGGTTAAGGGTACACTGGGACGTCCTGTGACTTGCCATGTTCTGGGCACAAATGCACACTTAGGTGGTAGAATCTGTCCTCATGCGTTTGCTTTTTGGATTAAATCTGTCTCCCAGAGATGCACCAGTCCTGTCACTGGCGTTGTGAGAAGGAAACATCCTCTTTAAAAATCAATTTTATTTTTTTAGAGCAGTGTTACGTTCACAGCAAAATTGAGTGGAAGGTACAAAGATTTAGAGAGAAACATTTCGATGATCTTCAATCCTGTGTCTTTAACCATGCAGTCTAGGCCACCACCACCGAGTTTACTGTGACATTTTATATTCCGTTGTTAGCATCTAAAATTAACCAGGCTCAATTAGGGCCCCCCATGAGGCATCTCAGGAATGCATCATTATTTATCATTAGTGGATTTCATCATAAAATAGGGTCAGCTGCAGTATTTTTAGCACAGAACACCGAGACAGAACATAATGTGATGGTATATGTCATAAGGATAATATATAACTCCCAGATTTGGATTGTTTAGAAAAATGAGGTCTTTCTGAACCAGGAAAGTAGGGAAAATGTATTCATTTGTTTCAGGGGAAATAGGCATGTGTTCTTTTAAACTGATAAACATTTGTTGAAATCTTACCCTGAGCAGACACTGGATTGGGAACCCAGGACTGGGGAAATTCAAAGTTGAAGTTGATATGGCCAGGGGTGTGGGGCAGGGTCAGAGACAGAATTTGGGAATGATGCAGGGGTGGGCACAGCCCAGCAGCAGATGTGAATGTCTGCTGTGGGTGCTGTAAAGTCAGGGGTCAGCAAACCACAGCCCTGGGCCAATCTGGCCCCCTGCTTGTTATTTTCCGTAAAGTTTTATTAGCACACAACCATGTCCATTTGTTTATATGTAGCCTGTGGCTGCTTTCCTGCTTCATCCCACAGGTTGAGTAGCTGTAGCAGACTCTGTATGGTTGAAAATATTGTCCATCTAGCCCTTTACCCAGAAAGCTTGCCCACCCCGGTCTAAACGGTGGTTCATGACCATTTATAGTGACTAAACGACTCTTGGTTTATTTATTGGTTAAAAGGGGAGCATTTCCTTGTGGAGCAGTGAAAATGTCCTGAAACAAAGGGGACCGTGTATTCTAGTATTCTCTCTCTGTTCCTTGGAAACCTGAGTTGCATTTCAGCATCTCTTTTGCAGGACGAAGGCGTGTAGAAGGGAGGGCGGGTCTTCCTGGGGGCCCTTTTGTGATGATGTCATGCGTGGAGCTCTGGGCTGGAGCTCATGGCCCTCTTGGCGATTGACAGATGAGCTGTATTCTTTAGTGATTGCAGGAGACAAATCTCACATGGCATCGTGAGCAGAGCCTCAAGGGGACCCCACCTCCCCAAGGTCTCATCTTCCAAACTGCTCTTTCCTTCAGCTCCCAGACATGAACGTGGGACCGTGCATCTCCAGCTCACAGATTTTCTCGGAACTTTCCATTTTGGGCTTATTTGAAATAGATCACGTTTGCTGCTGCTTTGAACCCACATCATTCACTGATTTGGGCTACGTTTCTTCCCCAACTCTTTTTTTTTTTAAATAGTGGTGAAATATATAGAATGTAAATGTTGCCATTTTAACCATTTTTAAGCATACGGTTAGTAGCATTAGTACATCGACAATGTTGTGCAACCATCACCGCCCCTTTCTATTTCTAAAACTTTTTCTGCAACTCAATCAGAAGCCCCACATCTACTCAGCAGATGCTCCCCATTCCTTCCTCCCCTGCCCCAGCTACTGGTAGCCTTTAATCTGCTTTCTGTCTCTATGGATTTGCCTGTTCCAGATATTTCATATAAAGGGAATCATACAGTGTTTGTCTTTTTGTGTCTGGCTTATTTCATTGAGCATTATGTCCTCAAATTTCAACCATGGATGAAGCCTATGTCAGTGCCTCATTCTTTTTCGTGGCTGCATAATATTCCATTGTATGGATAGATAAACCCATTCTGTTTATCCATCCATTTGTTTTGTTTTATAAATTTATTTATTTGTTTGTTTGTTTTTGGCTGCATTGGGTCTTCATTGCTGTGCATGGGCTTTCTCTAGTTGTCTTGAGTGGGGGTTACCCTTCATTGTGGTGCGTGGGCATCTCATTGCAGTGGCTTCTCTTGTTGTGGAGCACAGGCTCTGGTGCACAGGCTTCAGTTGCTGTGGCACACCACCTCAGTAATTGTGGCTCATGGGCTTAGTTGCTCCGTGGCATGCAGGATCTTCCCAGACCAGGGCTCGAACCCGTGTCCCCTGCATTGTCAGGCAGATTCCTAGCCACTGCGCCACCAGGGAAGCCCTCCATCCGTTTGTTGATGGACATTTAGGCAATTTCCACCTTTTGGTTATTTTGCACATTGCTGCCATGAACATAGGTGTACTAGCATCTGTTCCTATTTTCCATTCTTTGGTGTTTATACCTAGGAGTGGTATAACCAAGTATCACTTGGTTGTTCTGGGGTTACCCTTCTGTGCGACGGCCAAACTCTTTTCCCCAGAGGCTGCCCAATGTTTCGTGCCTTCAAAGGTTCCAGTTTTTCCAAATCTTCACTGACTCCTGTTGTTTTTTCATTTTAAAAATTATACCCATCCTAGTGGGTGTGAACGGTATCTCACTGTGGTTTTGGTGTGCATTTCCCCATCAATGAATGATGTTGAGCATCCTTGCATGTGCTTATCAGCCATTTGTATATTTTCTTTGGAGAAAAGTTTCTTCCGATATTTTGCCCATTTTAAAATTGGGTGGCTTGTCTTTTCTGTTGTGGAATTGTGGGAGTTGTTTACAAAGTCTGGGTACTACACTCTTATCAGGTATGTGACTTGCAAGTATTTTCTCCCATTTCCTGGGTTTGTTTTTTTCCACTTTCTTTTTTATTATTTTCATTCTCTTTATAGTGTCCTTTGATGCACATATGTTTTAAATTTTAATGAAGTCCAATTTATCTATATTTCCTTTTGTTGCCTGTGCTTTTGGTGTCATATTTAAATGGGCTACTTTAAACTTCAGCTGTGACATCTGCAGGGATTGGGAACAGACTTTTTGAGGGACTCAGGAGACATGCAGCTGTGGGGACACACGTCTTGGGGGACAGGGCAGAACAGGATAGGGCAGGAGTGCCTGGCCACCCCTGATGGGACAGTGTGAGGGTTGGTGCCACTAACCCAGGGTGACCTTTGTGCTTTTAAATGTTGTCATGGCTACCAATGAGCACGAGCGCCAGAGGGAACTGTTGATCAATCGATCTTTGAAGAACAATTCATACTTATGAGCCTAATCTCCCACGAGGCTATGAGAAATAGGAAAAAGTAAACAAAATGAACCCACCGTTGAATGTCTTTGCAGTCACCAGACAACTTTTACATGCTGTCAGATTCAGCTCCACGGAAGGGGATGTTAACACAGTGGTTCTGCCACAGGGCACCAGAGATGTCCTGGCCGACGGGATCTGCGTTTCGTGGGAAGTGACCAGTGGAAACTGCCAGAATCCATGTATCAATTTATTAAAAACTCTGCAGAGTGAATGTGGGAGGAGCTTTTTTTTTTCATGTTTCCGAGAAGTGATAGAACTTCAACCCTAGGCAAATGCACCCAGATATTTGCTAGTACGGGAGGTGTGTGAGAAAAAGAAACTCTTCCCAGAGCCGCATTTTTGTAGTTGTCACCCACTGGGGCAGGTCATTATCCACATCTGTGGTCCATGGTCAGCTCGTGGGTCTGCTGGTTTGGTATTTGTGGGTCTCTCTGGTCTTGTCTTCCCGGTGGCAACAACCCAAGGGCAGAGACAGCTCATTTTAGACCATCTGGGAAAGCATGAATTGGGTTAAAGCATCAACAAGTATTTACTTTAATTGTAGACTCAGGGCAGTGATTACAGATCTCCGTGGAAGGAAGGTTAGAAATAGGAAAGAGGCCCCTGGGTTGGGGACACCAGGTCTCTCCTTTGTGGGGAGAGCGCCAGAGGCAGCCCAATGTGGACCCTCCCGCCAGAAAGTTCTTTTTCAGCATCTGCCTTCCAGAAGCTGAGCTGGGACACTTCTTCATTTCAGAATGCAAGTCAGAAAAGTCGTGGGTTATTAATAAACAACAGATGCTATTTCTTTACCCCCGCCCCGACGGTTGACATGCAGAAGTCTCCGGAGAGCTGGATCTGACTTGTGTGCACCTACTCGTTATTATTATTCATATGCCGTCGAGGTGTTCCAGGCATTTCAGGGGACTCAGAAAGGCCAACTTCCTATTTCGAGTTTACCCTTTCAGCCCATGAATTTTTAATGACGATCCCTCTCATCCTGGAAAACCCTCACCTATGAATAAGTGATGTGTACAAACACAGCTCCTCAAGTCACACATGTCAACTTTTTCTTCCACTTTTTCTAGATATTTTCCCCCCTCTGGAGTGTGAACTATGCCATTCTTTTCGTTTTCAAAAATCTCACCACCATTTCACAGACAATGAGCAAAGGGGAGTATCTGGATGTGTCAGACGTTTAACAGTTCTTGGGAGGAAGGACATTCCTCTGTGTAGCCGTGGTGCTTACGGTGGATACGGCGTTGGTGTTTTTTGTGTTTGTTTGTTTTTTCAGTATTATGAACCCCAGAAAACATCTTTTTCCTCCTATTCCTTTTAAAATCAAATTACGATGTGACATTCCATAAAATACCTTTTGTGCAGCTAATAAAAAACGAGACCGTCCCAGGCTTGACAATTAAGCCACAACATTCAGCACACATTCTCTGATCAAGTTTATGGCTTCACTTTCATGTCGGTGTTTCCTATATGTTTTTTTTTTAAGCCCCATTATTGATTAATAGCCTTCTGTGTTTTAAAAGTTTCTTTTTCTTGTGTGGAGAAAAAAATCATTTGCCTTTTAATGGGGTGTCAGATTTGCTTCCCAAACCTTCTAAAAGGTCATCATTGTTACATATGGATAAGAGCTTTCTTCAGAATCAATGAAAAGTCTGTTTCCAGGGCAATTCACGGCCGCCTCTCGGCAGCGGTAACGTGGAAAAGTTAATTTCACCGTCTTGCAAAGTGGAGGGGTGGGATCTTGCCCTGCGGTTAACGATTTTCACATGGAGGGAAAGGGCCTGCTGGCTTCTCACAGGTACTAAATAACACCCAGGCCGTCCAGCGTCCAGGGCATCTTGGCAGCCCGGTGGGGGTCAGAGCTCACGGGACATGTCCACTCCAATTAGGGACATCGTAAACCTGTGGGCAATTAACTCTTCCCCGGCCAGGTGCCTGGGCCTGATGCTGAGGGGAACGGGTGAGGGCTGGTTATATTTCGGTTCAAATTTGCTGAACAAGTCTTTTCCATTACCAGCAGTGGAACTGCTGCCTGAGGGCTCAGAGGGCACGGTCCAGCACCAGCTGGTCTGAGCTGACCATGAGGCTCTGCTCAGGGCTGAAATTCTATCTCAGTGGTCCTGCCCACATAGAGATGGGCTATTTTTTCTATGGAGGGAGCCTGAACAGGAGCTGTGTGTTGGCGTAAGAAACAGAAGGAAGGGGCAGTCAATTCCATCCTGACTGGGGTCCCTGTGGTCCTGTCGGTGGGGGGGGGGGGAATGACCATCCCTGGAGCTGTGGGACCTCAACTGTAAGGTCCAGAAAGACAGGAGTATACTTGCTGTTGCCGGATGGGAGCCCCCAGGCTACACAATGACCAGAATACAGCAGAAAATATCCATTGACAGGCTGATCTTCCTCAAAGACTGGGGGACAGCAGCCGAGGGAGGGGTGCCTTTGAGTGGCTCGTGCACTAGGAGATGAAAACTGTGGGAATGTAGAATCCCCATCCCATTCCCAGGAGGCTAGAGATGGTCTCTGTGATCTCTTGCTAAAGTTTGGTGAATGGAAACATGGCACGTGAGAGACCCCTGCCAAGAGCAAAGGCTGTGGAAATGGACGGTGGTTACGTCCTCGTCTGAGTGAACAGCAGCAGGTGTGTGGCCCTGACCAGTGAGGGAGAGCTGACCCAGTGGGGTCCAGGCTCACTTAGGGTGTGGGATGAGTTTCCCCTTCTCCCCCACTCCTGATCCTGAGGGATGTAAGTGAACCATGGAGGCCAACACAGAGCAGCAGGGCCAGCAGGCTCTGAGAGCTCCAGGGATGCTGGCACAGAGCACTGGTGGTCCTCCAGGGTGGACCGGTCCCCTTTCCCTCTACCACGGATGGACAACCACTGCCAATACCACTCGGTGACCCCAGATGTGACCTCCATAGGAATGAAGGAGGTGAAGGGGTCATCCAGCCCAGGACTGTACAGGTGTGACCTCAATACACTCTACCTTCCTCCCTGTAATAAAGAATAAAGGAGGTGAGGAGAATCTTCCAGTCCAAGACGTCCCAACTCTGCCTTGGTTTTCACATGATTTCTCCTCTGTGTCTTTGCCTCTCGTATTCTGTCTCTTATAAGGACAGTCGTCATTGGATTTAGGGGCACCCTGATCCAGGGGGACCTCATCTTAAATCTTGATCAAATCTGAAGACCCTATTTCCAATAAGATCATGAATACAAGTTCTATGGTCTATGGCCAGCATGTCATTGAGGGACAATTATTCAACCCATTACACTTTCTTCATATATTATATGATTAAAGAACTCAACGAGGTAACTTTAGGATTGACTCAGTTGTATTGACTTTTACTGACTGTTGATCAATATGGAGAAATAGGAGAAAAGTTGATGTTTCACCTGCCCCAGGAGGACAGAATCTTAGTAAGTCAACATTATGAAGTGTTTTCTTGTCTTCCTGTTGTATTCATGGGATGATCTATATTACATATTTCTTTCGCTCCAACTCAGTGTGATCTTTGCTTGGATAAACTTTCACCAAAAGACTAATGAACAGAAAGTTTTAAAAAAATAGAGTAATCACCAAATAATTGTGTTCAGAGTGTGTCCAAGTATAGAAAACCAGGGCATTAGCAGATAAGAACATATTTCAATATTTATGAAGCAATTTTTCTATAATTAAGAAGAATTCTGTAATAGGTTTTTACTGTTGTCATCCTTTTGAATCTTAATCCATAAATTGTTATCAAACCATTAAAAGGAAAATGTATAACCCTGTGTGAATGTCTTCCCTTTGATAAGCCTGGCGGTATACCAGTTGTTTTAGGTTTTTGGATCACATCTGAGGATAAATAAATGCCATTAGAAGTTTCTGACTCATTAGAGGTCTGAAAATAGCCAGAAAAGGAGAGAGGCAAATGAAAGAGAAAGCTATCCGGAAGACAGAATTAGATGAAACATCTGTGTATTTCCAATGTGGTGGTTTATTAGGCAGAAGGCATCTTGTGCACCCTAGATATCCTAAGTGCAGTGTGGTGAAGGTTCAGTGGGCTCATGTCCATTAGAAGGGAGGCCCTCCGCCTCACCAGGTGGAAAGCTGTGTTTCATACCAGGGTGGACTAAACCAGGGGGCTGAAGATTCCCAGGGAAAGGGGATGCATGTGTTAGTCATGCCTTCTGATCCCAAAACCAACTTCTCCCAGGCAGGGGCCAGAATTTCCATCTCCACAAAGGGGACAATATTATGCTCCTCCCAGGGGTCCCAAATAGGAAACACCCTCTGTCAGTTAGGGCTCTCCAGAGAAACAAAACCAATGGGATAGATAGATAGTTGATTGATAGATAGATTAGACAAATGATAGGTGATAGATAGATAGATAGATAATAGATAAACCTAGACAGATGATAGATTAGATAGATGGATACATAGATAAGATAAATGGTGGATAGATAGATGATAGAACAATAATAGATAGATGATAGACACATATATACGTACACAGATGACAGATGATAAGTAAGTAAATAGGTAGGTAGATAGATAAGTAGATTAGATAGATGGATATACAGATTATAAAAAGATAGATGATAGATAAATAATAGATGATAGATAAATGTAAATAGTTGATAGATTAGATAAATGGATAGATAAAATAAATAGACAAATGATAGGTAGATGATAGATCAATAGGTAGATAGATGGATGATGGATAGGTAAATAGATTAGACAGATGATAGATACATGATAGATGATAGATAAGACAGATGATACATAAGTGATTGATGTATTAGATAGATGGGTAGATAGATTATAGTCAGATAGCTAGATAGTTGGATAGATGATAGATAAATGATAGATGACAGATCAATAAGTAGCTATAGAGGTAGATAGATGATAGATAAATGATAAGTAGATAGTAGATAGATAGATAGATAGATAGATGATAGTTTGTTAAAAGGCATTGGCTCACACAATGACAGAGGCTGAGAAATGACTTGATCTGCCATCAGCAAGCTGCAGACCCAGGAGAGGCAGTGGTAGTTCAGTCCTAGTCTGAACGCTTGAGAAGCAGGAGACCTGATGGTATCAGTTCCAGTTCAAGGGCAGGAGAAAACCAATGTCCTTGCTCAGAAGTTAGACAGGGAGGGGACAAATCTCCCTTTCTCTACCTTTGGTTCTATCCACACCCTCAACTGATTAGATGAGGCCCACCCACCCTGGGGAGGGCAATCTGCTTTCCTCAGTCCACTGATTCACATGCTCATCTCATCCAGAGACACCCTCCCAGACACGCCCAGAAATAATGCTTCGCCAGATATCTGGGCCCCCTGTGGCCCTGTCACGTCGACACATACAATGAACCCTCGCTATCCCCAACTTTGATCATGGCCAGTTCCACCCTGCTCAGCTTTTCCTTGAGGGTCCCTCCAAACTCAACCAATGTTCTCTTGGGGAAGTTTCCCCCAAGCTCTGCTTTTTAACAATGCTCGTGGCCATTATGCTGACAACACATGATTCCCGAGGGGTGATCGGGGGCCCAGGGAGGTGAAGACAGACCTGGGCTGTCAGCAACTAAAGCAGAGGAGTGAAAGACACACGGATCCACATCAGAACGAGTCTTCTTTCTTCTTTGATTTGGCGTCTCTCTCTCTCTCTCTCTCTTTCTCTCTCTCTCTTTCTCTCCCTCTCTCTCTCTCTCTCTCTCTCTCTCTCTCTATCAGGGTTGAAGTATAAAGGAAGGGACGCCATGGGCACACCTTTGTCTACAACACATCTGCAATTGTTTTGTGCATTACTCCGGTCTCTTTGGATAAAGGCCCTGGTTCTGTGAGACGCTCTTTGGATCTGAGACGTCTGTCTCAGGAGGTGGGTAATAAGGTGTGTGTGTCAGGAGGCGGGTGGCCCTCACGCTGATGGGAACCTCCCGCCCCACCCCACCCCCCGTGACTCTCAGCATCTCACCTCGACAGACACCAGTAATGAGTGATAATGAGCCTCCTTCCCTTCACCCAACACGGCCGAGCATGGGAGCTGGATGTGGAGGGGACCCCCTGTGGTCGCAGTAGTGATGCAGGCTCGGAGAATTGCTCTAAGTGGTTTCTAAGTCATGTCTCAGCAGGAGAAGCCCATGGTGTTGGGGAAAGATCAGATCACAGTGGGGCAGGGAGCAGATCACGGCGGGTGAGAGGTACCCCTACCCCCACCACCATGCACCCACCTGCTGGTACTTGTGAGGAGGGCAGGTCTGGGCAGCGGGACCTTTTCAAAGCTCACCAGGGAACTGTAATGAACATCTAAGTTCAAGGGTTACTGGGTTAGAACCCCCCCTACTACTCAAGGAGGAGTCTGCACACCTGCAGCATCATTGTCACCTAGGACCAGTCTCCATCACTGTCCTGTTCCAGACCCGCAGAATCACCTGTACGACCAAGATCCCAGGCGATTCCTGTGCACGTGACAGGTTGGATGCACTGTTTTGAAGGATAGTGAGACGTAAAGAAGCCGCCTGAAACCCTAGAATGGAAGATGAGGTCCTGGAGACACAGGTAAGGGTAGGTGAGAAAGGTGTGCTCTTCTCCTGCCCAATACTCCCTCCAGGAATATTGGGTGGGGGGAGCGTGGATGATGGTGTTGCAGGAACCTGCTGCTACCAGCCTGGACACATGATTGGTAACCATTGGTTCACTGGACACATGCACTGGTTAGGGTGACGTATCCAGTAATCCGTTAAGTGCATGGAATTCTTGAAAGTGTACAACATGGGGCATCATCCTCTGTCTTAGCTTGGGCTGCCATAATAAAATTCCGTAGACTGGGGGGCTCATAAACAACAGACATTTATTTCCCATGGTTCTGGAGGCTGGAAGTCCAAGACCCCAGCGAGGGCAGATTTAGTGTCTGAGGAGGACCCTCTTCCTGGTTCATAGATGGCATCTTCTCGCTGTCTCCTCACATGGTGGAAGGGGCTGGCGAGGGAGCTCTCTGGGGTCTCTTTTCTAAGGACACTAATCCCCTCATGGGGGCTCCATCCTCATGATCTCATCACCTCCCAAAGCCCCTACCTGCTTACATTATCACCTTGGCATAGGGTGACTGCTTCAGGAGGCTGGTATCAGGAGCTCCAGAAAAGGGGCGGAACTGAATGAACTGCAAGGGTTTCCAAGGGTTTCCAGCATCTCTGAGCAGGATTTGGGATCCACAGTGTGATATTATATTAGCCTGGCTGGGACCACAGCCTCATCTCCAAGTGGACCATACCCCCAGACACAGCCCCAGCAGGTGGCAAAAAGGGGGGAAGAGGCATTTCCCCCTAAAGAAGTCAGGGAGCTCTCAGGAGGGGAGAAGGGATGATGGGTGACCAGTGACCATTGTCCATCACCACACTTGGGGCAGAAAGGAAGGGCTTGGGACACCTTGAATCCTTAGTGAAGTGCGAAGTGAGGGCAGAAGGAGAGAAGCAGAGCAGTGGGTGAATGGGGCTATGTCTTGTTTTCCCCCTGCGTTTCCAGGGCGCTGTGAACAGCTCGTTACCTTGCAGTGCTCACATAATTCCTCCGGCCGGGCTGTTGGCTGATGAGCAATGCCACTGAGGTCGGGGGAGGAAGGCCCAGTGAGGTTCAGCTGTTTATAGGAAGAGCATAGAGTGGGTCTGAAACAACGCTCACAGATCAGCTTTGGGGAGAGACCGAGAGACGGCTGGGCATATATCAGAAAACAAGGATCCCGTGATATCGGTGAGGTCGTATGGTGGTCCTGCATGGCTGTGCAAAGAAGCTCTTCTTTCTTTTTATAATTTTTCAGAAACAAGCCAGAAAAGTAAATAAACACTATGTCCCCAAGCTTCCCTGGGTCTGTCCAGAGCCTGGTCCTTTGCCAGCGGTGAATTCTGGTTCCCACGTAGCCAGGTCGTCTGAATCATTTAATGAGAGCCTGCACCCTCACCTCTGCACCAGCTCAGCCTTCCTGCATGAACTCTTAATCCAGTGCCCACCTATTTAAAACCTACATGTGACATCCCAGAGTATTAGGTGACAGATGGGATTCACAGTTTTCATGGGCCCCCACGAAGCCCCTCTCCCCGGCTGCTTCTGTATTGGATTTCCAGCCGGGAGATGAGGATGGATGTGCGCGGGTCTGAGGACCACGTTTCAGGATGTGGCTCCAATCCATGGCCAGACGTCAGCGAGGCGAGGCCATCTGTCCCTCGTCTGGGGTCTTTGGAAGCGGCCTGGAAACGTCTTATACAAGTTAATACGGAGGAACAGTATGGTGAGGGCTGTCCTCTGAAGCTTAAAGGAAAAAATTCAAAACAACAAACAAAAATGCAAGACATCTGTTTCTGGGGAGAAAAGGAGAGAAAGAAAGGCGGAGAGAAAAGAGGTAGGGAGAACTCTCCAAAACAAAGCAGCAGGGAGATGGGGGCTGGGAGGCGGCTGGAAGGAAGGGGACCTCACGGTCGGCCAGCAAACCGATGCACATGGCGGCGCCCGCCTTCATGGAAAGTGACTGAGTGGCGTGTCAGGGCTGGCGTCCACCGATTTCACCTGCGGGGAGATTGAATCAGGCAGCGGATTAGAGTGCGGAACGTTCTGACGCTCGCTGTTGTGAAAACACGTCAGGTAGGTAGGTGCTCATTAGATGGGCCGGGCTTGCGCCAGCCCAGTGGAAATTGTATTTATGGCAAAAGGAGGACACAGCGTTCGACCTTGTGTGGTTGGGAGAACAGGTTGATCCCCGGGGTTGATCACCAGGCGATGGGGGAGGAATGGCTACCGTCCTCAGGCTGCCTCTGTGTCCTCCCTTTTCTCCGCATGCAGCCTCCTGTGTGCAAGCACACGCACACACACGTGCACACACGTGCCCAGACTGTGTGTGTACGTGCACACGCCCGGGAGGAAGTATGCTCAGACTTCCTCTCTGCTTTATCTTTTCCCCAGTTTAGGCCGTAGGTAAGCCCCTGTGGGAGGTTGGTAAAAATATGCTAACTCTGTTTAAACCTACAGTACGTATTTTCAGCCACGCTGGGATGGAGACTTTTTTAAGGTTTTCCCACGACACTTGGGTTTTGGGGATGGGAAAAGTTATAAAGGTACTGGTTCAGGTAAAGAGCATAATGCCAGGGAATGTGTGCTGTGGGCTAAGTTTTGTGTTTAGAAAATAAAAGGATATATACCGTAGTGGGTAGAATGGGGTTCTCCCCCGAAAGCCATGTCCATGTCCTAAACCCCATAACCTGGGAACGGGACCTTATTAGGAAACAGAGTCTCTGCAGATGTGATAAAGTGAAGGTCTGAGATGAGGTCCTCCTGGAGGGGGGTCGCCCTACATCCAATGACAGGGTGCTTCTAAGACACAGAAGAGGAGAGACACAGACACAGAGGAGAAGCCCTGAGAAGACAGAGGCAGAGACGGGAGGGATGCGGCCACAAGCCCAGGGACGCCTGGAGCCCCAGAAGCTGGAAGAGGCGGGAAGGACCCTCCCCTGGAGCCTCTGGAGGGAGCACAGCCCTGGGACACCTCAGACGTGTGGTCTCCAGAATGGGGGAGGATGGATTCCCGTGGTTACAGCCACCCCAGGAAACTCCTACATCTAAGACTGCTTTAAACACATACCCTGAATGGTCACTGAGATTGCCAACAGGGTGTCTCACGGGAGGGACGCTCTGGGGCCGGGGGGTACAGGGATGGGATCAGAGGGAACCCCTTTTACCGCACGCCATTCTCGCCCTTAGGATCACGAGCCAGGCACATGCAAGCGTCCCTAAGTACCAAACATGCCATTGGCACCGTTTCATGACTGCAGCCATGAATGCATTGCAAACTCGCTTGTCCACACTGATGGGTTCAGAGGGGTTGGCGGGGGCTGTCCAGCAGGGGTGTAAAAGTCCTGAGGGAGACCGCCACGGTCGAGTCCTCTGTCTGGCTGAGCTTACGTCCAGGTGTCCCCTCGTGCGTCCCTCCCAGCTCAGCCTGCAATCACAGACTCCTGGAACGTTGCTGCTGGCTCTTCCGGGGGTCCTCTCTGGAGACACCACAATTTGACCCCTGAGGGGACCCAGGAAGTGTATGTGAGCAGTGCCAGCTGGAGGGGGTCCTGTTTTCATGCTCCTCTTAACCACCAGGTGTTCAGAGCCAAAGGTCCTCTGCGGCTCTTGGCTGGGAGAGACGGGGAGGGGCGCCCTGGGTGGAGAGGTGGGTCCCGCCTGCGCTGGGGACACGGAGGTATTCCTCGAGCTGGGGAGCCTGCTTCCCTGCACAAGCCCACGTTCCCCCCGAGGCCCACGCCATCAGTCACTCCCTCGCTCCAGCTGTTGTCTCCCAGCCATGCCGCGTGACACGCGACTTTGTCTTAATGCACATCAGCTGCGCGGGGCCGGCTTTGCGCGGACACTGCCGCTTCTGTTATCCAGGGGAGCTCTCTGTAGGAAAAAGAATGACACACGGGGACAGTCACAGGAGCCCTTTGGATGCATTTCCATCGCTGCTGGGATGTCCCGAGCTGTCTTACGGGCAGTCGGGTGCCCCTCTACCATGTTCACGGATTTGTTTGTGAATGTGTGTAGCAGTTTTTACCTTGGGGTGCGTGTTCCCCGGGGGCTGTGGTGCTGGGACAGGGGCCACTTGGCTGGTTGTTTGGCCTGAGTCGCCCTGATGTCTTCATGGCAAGAGGGGTCAGTGACAAAGTCAGTGGCGTGTGAAAGGTGACCTTGGGGGCCGCTGGATACAAAATAGGATGCTCAGTTAGGGCTGAACTTCCAATAAGCAGTGGGATTTTTTTTCTTTTAGTATAAGTATGCCCCAGATTTTGCAAGGGACATATGTATAGTAAAACAATAATTATTGTATGTCTGAAATTCAAATTTTAGCTGGGTGTCCTGTATTTTTAGTTGGTAAATATGCTTAAATATGGCAATCCTAATCAGGCTTTTTCCTCCCCAAGATCTGGACATATAGGACCTCCGGCCTGCACCTCCAGGTCACAACTTTGGGGGAACTGACATAGTGGACAGTAGGGGTTTTCCATCGATTATCTATGTATCTATCTGTCTATCTATCTATCATCTATCTACTTATCTATCACCTACCTGGTTATCTATCATATACATATATATGTATCTATCTATATCTATTACCTATCATCTCTGTACCTGTCTATCTATCCATCATCTATCTATATATCCACGTATCTATCATTTATGTATGTATGTATCTATCGTCTATGTTTGTCCATCCATCTATCCGTCTATCTACGTATTTAGTTATTTATCGTCTATCATCTCTCTCTGTATATATATAAAATGTGTCTATCTATCATCTATTTATTTATCATCTATCATCTGTGTATGTCTATATGTATCTGTCTTCTATGCATCTCTCTCCCTATCTATCTAGCTATCTATCTATCTAGATTGTGGTACAATACGCATAACATAAAATTTACCATTTTAACCGAAGCTCCCAAGCCAGTGCTACAAAGTCTGTTCATAACACGGTGCCGCCGTGTCCACTACCTACTTCCTGTCTACCTAGAAATGTCTTATTTGATTCTGCGAGCAGACAGCGAGCTATGCTGGCCTGAGCAGGGAAGGGACATTTGCTGTTAGGGTTTGGGGCCAGGGATCTGCTGGGACTCTGGGCGGCCGCCTGGGCAGTGCCTGGAGGGCTGACCTGAGCCTCCACCCGCCCCATCTGTGCCTCTACCCCCTGTCTGGGTTTTCATTGCTCACACACCCACTTCCTCCTGATCTATCTGACATCTGGTGGCTCCTCTGTGGTCACACTTGTGTGTCCGCATCAGTCTGCAGTGCAACAACACTCAAGGGCAGGTCTTGGGCTTCACTCATAACACACAGAGATCTCAGACTTAAAGCAAGGTCACAGCACTCTGCTGTATGTGTGTGGGGTCAATGAGGGGAAATGGGATTGCTCTAGGAGTAGCCTGTTGCTTGGCTCTGTAAGCCAGAGTTGAGGATCCTTGGAGTGTTGGGTGGTGACGCTGGGACCCTTGGCTTTCTGTCCTGGTTCAACCCATTCCCAGCAAGGCAGCTCCAACAGGGTCAGCTCCCATCTCCAGGGTTAGTTTACGCTGTGGTTCTGTCACTTCGCAGCTCAAGCCTCTGGGCAGGTCAACTCTTCATCTTACTCTCCTCAGTCATAAGCTGTAGACGGGGGATGCCTGTCTCCTAGGACGGTTGACTGGATTGGAAATAATGGTCTTAGCGAACCCAGTGTGTGGGGAAACAATGATTCCTTTCAGCCCTAAAGTGTAGGTTGTGGCATATTTTCTTTTCCTGCCAACACTGTAAGGTCCTTAGGGATCAGAATGACGTTTCTATTCTGATCTGGGCTTTTAGAACCGGGTGTATCTTGGGTCTGCAAAGAAGATTTGAATGCATGAGTGAAGTCGATGGTCTGGCCTCCAGATTTGAGCTTCTGGCCAGCGGTGTTCCAGGAAATGTCAATCGATTCAACAGTTCATTCCTAATTCACTCAAGATGAGATAAGAAAAGGACGACTGTGAACATCGGTCGTGTAGGATTGCCCTGCCACTCAAGAATACCCATCGCCATGGTTTCCACCCACTGTGGTTAGGAGAGGATCCTGAATGGTGGTTCTCAGCTTTTCTTTACCTTCCAGGTGCTGGTGGCACCTGGCATCCCATGGTGTGCTGAGCACCCAATTAGCAAGCAATCCCATAAAGTGGAGACGGCAAGAAACCTCAAAGGTAGTGTCACCTCCATCCAGAAAGGGCATCTCAGCCACCCTTCTCCAGGGATTGTTACAAAACAAGAACAGCCGTACCACCAGCACCCAGAACAGAACGTGACTGCACCTCTGTTTTCAGACAAGCAGACTTAGTGATTTCAAGGCACTCCCACCGAGATCTCACGTGTGCTGGCATGGTTTCTCCAAAGCTATGACTCCATCGCCTGTCTCCGTTTTCCGAGACTGGAAAGATGGTCACCTCGGGAAGCGCAATGGGTGCCTTGCTGAAGGGTAGACGTGGCCCTGGAGGAGACGCCTCCATGGACTCTTTGTGCTGGACTCAGCTTCTGGATGTGACCGTGGGCTCCCCTGGCTGGGAGTCCATTTCTTCATTGCTGCTTCTCCCGGTTGTTAATAAATCAGAAAGTAGATGAGAGACTCATGGTTAATTTTCCGCAGCTAGTGCAGAGTGTCTGAGCCCATAAACCTCAGAAAGTCTCGAGCTGTGAATTTCTTGATACTGACAAGGCAAACAGCTTAGAAGTCATAATTATAAGTTACAAGTGTCTTAAGGGTTGTTCTTCTGACATAAAACTAATTTCATGTTTTTATTCATAATGTGGGAGAGATGAGAGGCAGGGGCCTGCTCTGGAGGGTGCTCCTGGAGGTATCACAGCCTCCGTTTCCTGGCCGTAATGAGCGGAGGCAGCGGGCTTCATCCCTCTCGCCGCCTGGTTTGCCTTGAGTAGCTCCTGACAACCTCGTGGAAGCTGTCTCTGCTTTCCCACGAGCAAGCTGGTACCTCACCAGTGCGTGACCCTGTTCTCCCCCAGAACCATCCTGCCACCGTATTGGCACACCCAGATCCAAGATCTCTGCAGGAGTGTCCTGGGGCAGCCGGAACACGTGACCACAAACTAGGGGCTTGAAACAACGGGAATGTACCTTCTCACCATTCTGGAGACCAGACATCTGAGATCAATGTGTGGGCAAGGTCGGTTCTCCTGGAGGCTCAGGGGAGAATCCGTCCCAGGTCTCTCTCCCAGCTTCCGGAGGCTGCCAGCAATCCTTGGCATTCCTTGTTTTGTAGAAGTACCACCCCCATCTCTGCCTCAATTGTCACATGGGCTTCTCCCCTGCGTGTGCTTCTACGGGTCCTCTTTTCTTATTATAAGGACACCTTGGATTTAGGGCCACTCTAATCCAGGATGACCTTATCCCAAGTTCCTTCAGTTAACTACAGTTAAATACAGAAAGACCCTATTTCCAAATAAGGTCCCATTCACAGACACGGGGGGTCAGAATTTGAATATATCTTGGGGGGCACCTTTCAACCCATTACAACCCCTGTGATGAATGCTGGTCTTCCTGAGGTGAAGAGGGGTGTCGTCACTCCCCTCTTGGACCACTCTAGGGGAACGGTATACCCGTGGATTAGTGCATCGTGGAGTTTTCAATTCTGCCCATCTCCAGCTCAGCAGAGAGTTTCTCTTACCATTAAGGAGAAAAAAGGTATTTGGGAAATAGAAGAAAAATAGTGTGGATTGGACAAACTCAACCACTGTTTCAATCTCTGTCCATCTAACGGCATGTAGGCACTGCCTTTGTTTCTTTAGGTCATGGTTTTATTCTGATGATCTATGGAGGGTCCTGCAAAAAGATTTGTTGGACACAAGGAGGAATAATGGCAGGGTGTACAATGCAGAGAGAAGAAAATACAAACATAGTGATGGTTTTGTGGGTGCCATGAAGAAGTCGCCGAGTTAGGAAAATTAGAACATTGTTCTTGACTTTGTCACAAATTTTCTATGGAACTAGAAAATTGGATGTCACCTCTTTCAAACGAAAGCATTGGTGGTAAACAAGGAGAGACAGGCTAAAACCACAGGATAACGTCAACGCACTCCCACCAGAATGGCTAAAATGAAAAAGACAGACAGTAGCATGTGTTGACAGGGCTATGGAGTCACTGGAACTTTCCAGGGCTGCTGAGAGACTGCAGGTTGGTCTGATCATTTTGGGAAACCATGGGAGTATATCTACTAAAGTTGGGTGTACACAGGGTCTGTGTCCTGGCAATCCAGCTCCTAGGTGTGTACACAGTGGAAAGGCATGCACCAGTGCCCTGGAGACATGTGCAAGAAATTTCATAGCAGAATAATTTGTAACGGCCCCAAAGTGGAACCAACTCCTCAATCAATGGTAGAATGGATAAATATATCATGATGGATTCCTGCAATGGAATATTACTTGGCAATGAACAATCTCACACAGGGCACGATAGCATGCATGAATCTCACAGCCTGGCTTGATAACAGGGGAAGCAAAATGCAAAAGACTGCATGCTGATTGCAAGTCTGCAACTTTAGAAAGTTCCAAAGCAGCCACAATGAGTCTACAGTGTTGAAAGTCAGGAGTGGGGTTATCTCGGGGAGGGCTTGGGACCGGGAGCTGGTGTGTGTCCTGGTCCTGGACGCAGTTACACAGGTGTCCTGGTCCTGGACGCAGTTACACAGGTGTCCTGTCCTGGACACGGTTACACAGGTGTCCTGGTCCTGGACGCGGTTACACAGGTGTCCTGGTCCTGGACGCGGTTACACAGGTGCCCTGGTCCTGGACGCGGTTACACAGGTGCCCTGGTCCTGGACGCGGTTACACAGGTGTCCTGGTCCTGGACGCGGTTACACAGGTGTCCTGTCCTGGACGCGGTTACGCAGGTGTCCTGGTCTTGGACATGGTTACGCAGGTGTCCTGTCCTGGACGCGGTTACACAGGTGTCCTGTCCTGTACGCGGTTATGCAGGTGTCCTGGTCCTGGACGCGGTTACGCAGGTGTCCTGGTCCTGGACGTGGTTACACAGGTGTCCTGGTCCTGGACGCGGTTACGCAGGTGTCCTCGTCCTGGATGCGGTTACGCAGGTGTCCTGGTCCTGGACATGGTTACGCAGGTGTCCTGTCCTGGACGCGGTTACGCAGGTGTCCTGTCCTGTACGCGGTTACACAGGTGTCCTGGTCCTGGACGCGGTTACACAGGTGTCCTGTCCTGGACGCGGTTACACAGGTGTCCTGGTCCTGGACGCGGTTACATGGGTGTCCTGGTCCTGGACGCGGTTACACGGGTGTCCTGGTCCTGGACGCAGTTACACGGGTGTCCTGTCCTGGACACGGTTACACAGGTGTCCTGGTCCTGGACGTGGTTACACGGGTGTCCTGGTCCTGGACGCGGTTACACAGGTGTCCTGTCCTGGACGCGGTTACACAGGTGTGCTTACTTTGTGGTGATTCATTGGGATGTACGGTTGTGGTCTGTGTACTCTTCTGGATGGATGGTACTCAACAGAGCTGCTTATTCTAACATGGGCGTGTTCTAGGTCTCCTTCTGGTCCTCCCACTTAGGATTCCCTCACATGCGTTTGAGAGCGAGTCTTGAACACCTATACTCAAGGGCTACTTCCAGAATGGAGGTATAGATCAGACAAAGAGTTGCTATAGATCAGACGTGGTTCCAATTCTTGGCTACCCTATATTCCTTGTCCACAGTTAACACTGGATTAAAAAAAAGGTCACAAGCAAGGTTGGATGATTATTCGGAGGGCGTGTCCCCCTTAAAGTGTCCATACAAGTTAAATTTCCACCAATCCATGAGTCAGGATCAATTCAATGGACATGGCAATGATGCCTATCTTACAGGGTAGTGGGAAGGATACTGGAGACCCAGGCAGGATATTCCCGGGGGCACACTCGAATCTCCAGAACCTCTCCAAGTTTTCTAAGGTGAGAACTCTGCAGGTACTCCATGGGTCTCCTCCGGATGGCTTGCCCAGCCCTCACATGGATGGTTGCACCCACATGCCCCAGGGGAGGAAAGGACCATTACCTGGAGGTTTCTTGGTGTTCTCTGGAGTTTCTGGAGCATCCCTGGCAGAGACTATGGTCACTTTACTTCAGAAGATCCATGAAATCTCCCCCACCGGGTCCTCAGACCTGGTGTAAAACTGCTCTCTTAGAAACAAGCCACGGCGGTGGGTATGGGGGTGGGGACCAAAGCTACGGTCTATGTTGGCAGGCGACCAAACATCTTTGCAATTATTGGAAAAACAGCAGAGCGTCTCTGTGTCCCTTGGTCCCCATCATAAGAAGTGGCCTCCGTAGTACTTTAAAATAACAGAATATTTACATTATGAAGAGATTTAGACTCTAAATCAAATAGAAAAAGATAAGGAGCAGAGAAAAGTCTCATTCAGACTGAGAGGCTCGTGGTCCATTCACGGACCAAAGAGATTTTTGTTTTGCGGGGATATATTCCTCCAGAACTCACCTTGGTTCGTGGAAAACGACAACTCAAAATAAAATCATAAAACCACCACCACCGCCCAAAACCCTCTTGCAGGATCTTTTTTTTTTTTTTAATAACAGACTTTAGTCCGCCGACAGCACTCACATCCAGCGAAATTCAGAATAGATGCACGTCTGCATTTCCTTTTAAGATTCTTCATTCTGGGGGAACGCTGTCCTGCCTTTTTGACCCACATAGCAGGACTCCAATCAGAAAAGATAAGAGCATGTTTAATTGATTAGCCCGCGTCTGCAGAGCGCTTTGAAGGTGAGCAGTGCGATATTATTATAATGATGGGGAAGACGCTGTGATCTTTGGAGAATTTCTCCTCTCCTCTGAGCTGCTGTTCTAATTTGAGGCACGCTGCTCAAGTCTACTATGGGAGTGTACCTGTTCTACATCCCGGCCAGGGGTCCTCTGCGAGGCTTCTCAGTGGGAAGCGCCTTGGATATCCCAGCGTGGAGTGCCTCACCTCCGGGCGTGGAGACCAGCCCGGCTGCAGAGCAAGGGAAGCTGTTGTCTGCTCTCCCGGTGGGGGGGCAGATTCACCAAGGTGCCATGGGGGGCTCTGCTTTGGATGTTGGCTGGTCATTTCCCTTTTCTCTGAGACGTGTTGACCAACTTCTCTTTAAGGTGGATATTCCGCCTTTCCTGGGCATCTCCGGTAGAGAAATTCCCCATCGCCTGGGACAGCTTTGCTCTTTCCCTGAACTTTGCCCGTTTCCATTGGATATATTTATGTATACGTATAACAGATTGACTTGGCTGTACACCTGAAACTGACACAACACTGTAGATCAACTAGACTCCAATAAAAATTTTGAAAATTAAAAGAGGAATAAACTTAGCTGTAGCCAATCAAAAGATACGAAACTAAAAAAAATTAGAATATCTTCCTGATGAAAGTTCATAAGAGGAGATAAAGAGTATATGGATTCACTTTCTAAGTCACATGGGTACATTTTAGTAGACAATAATGGTATTTTATTGTCCAAAATCTTTTTATGCGTGGATATCAAGAACCCAGAATTGATTTCAAAAATGCTTTACGGTAACGATTTACCTTATCTCCTACAAAAAGACTGCCATGTTTTGGACATTGAAAAACAAAGAGGAGTAATTCTAAGACACACACACACACAACACAGGTTGTACGCCATATTCCGATTGCTTCTTTAATCACCTCCCCGCCAGATTGTAGGCACCCCCAGAGGGGTTACCATGCCTGTTTCTTTGTTTCTGTAATGCTCAGCCTTTACTATTTAGAACGCTGTTAGGTTTATAGAAAACTCAAGCAGAAAGTACTGAGTATCCCTTCTCCCTGCCCACACGTTCCCATACTATTAACATCTTGAGTGCGTGTGCTACTTCTTTTGCTACAGTTGACACACCGATACTGATGCATTATTATTAACTAAAGCCCGTAGTTTACATCAGGGCTCACTCTTGGTGGTGTCCATCACGTGGGTTTGGGCAAATATGTAATGGCATGGGTCCATCATTACAGTATCATACAGAGTAGTTCCCTACAGAATGGCCTCTGCCCTAAAACTCCCTAGAGTGACACCTGGTCACCCAGGCCACCCATGTTTTCTCATCCTTACATCACTGACAATAGTGTTTGCCCTGTATTCAATCGATCGATCAAGCAGTCAATCAATAATAAGGGATGAACAAGAGCAGGTACTCAGCATCCTTGTGCGGCTCACTTTCCAGGGCCGCTTCAGACCCATGGCCACCTTCCCTGTCCTGTCTGTGCTTGGGGCTGACCTATATGGGGAGCATGCTGGGGGCTTCGGCAGCCCTGGCGTTGGTTGGCTTTGGTCACTAGGGAGCCATAGAGAAGACAGCAGAGAGGGAGGAGCTGCCTGCAAACTGGCAGGCAGTTAACCCCCCGCAGCTGGCCATCGTCTCAGGGGGCCGTCTCCAGACAGCTCCCTCTCCAGCCACTGGAAACAAAGCCCTCACCTGCCACCTCTGGTCCAAGATGGAAACATGCCCCGTGCTACTTTCCGGGGGTTCCCCACGGTCTCCTCCATCCTGAGCTCCACCCACATCTTTGCCTCATCGTCAAAACTCTTCCTATTAGCCCCGTGGAGGCACCCTGTCCTCCCCACGTGGGTCCCGACGCCCACAACGTGTGGCACTGCTGGGCTCCAGGAGGCAAGAAGGTGGAGCCTACAAGGACCTACCGTAGAGCACAGGGAACGCTGCTCAATATTATGTAACAACCTACATGGGAAAAGCATTTGAAAAAGAATAGACACATGTACATGTATAACTGAATCCCTTTGTGGCACACCTGAAACTAACACAACATGGTAAATCAACTCTACTCCAACAGAAAATTAAAAGTTTAAAAAAAAGAAACGAAGATGGAGCCTAGGTGTGTCTTCCTGTAACATCATGGTCTGAGAACCTTCACTGCTCCTTGCGCTGGGCTGTGTGTCAGGGGACACCTAAAATAGACCCCTCTATCGCGATCTGCCTTGACATTTGGGCGAAACCGGAAGGGTCCCAGCGGCCTACCTGTGAGGTGCCCTCCCCACGCAGCTCCCCTGGAGGAGGACCCCCAGCCAAGCACCCCGGCTTGTCTTGGGGACCAAGCGCACTGCTTGCTTATCCCAAATGGATGGGTTTCTGTCTCCTGCCAGCCCAGGGGATTATCCAAACAAGTGGAGCCAGGGGCCACCGCCAGGAACCAGGGGTCACCTCCACCCTGTTGTTACTGGAACGTCTGCCTCCTAAGTCTTTGGGGACTCACTCTGTTCTCACCTGTGACCTTTATGGGGCCCTTTGTGGCGTCCTCCCCCGGGGCTGTGAGCATGTGAAGCTAGTAAACGGTCACCAACCACATCTGGCCGGTGTCGGGTGTCCTGCATCATGTCATTCCTGTCACCTAGGGTGAGCATCCCTCCCTCACCGAGGGGATGAATGGAGACCTCCGAGACAGCCTGTTCCCAGCCCCCATGGGAAGGATGGGCAGAGTGAGCTTTCGGGTGGCTGCTTTGTGCTGAAATTTTTTTCTTTTCACTCGCAGGTGGCAGAAGTAGGGAAGAAGGTGGTGGAGAGGGTTCTGGGCTGGACTATCAGATGCAGCGTCTGGGCCACCCCCGTTCACACCCTCCACCTGGCATGTTCACGGCATCATGCTGTTCAACTCGGGAAGGCTGTGAATTCAAAGAGAAAAACCGAAAACAATGGAACGTCACTTGGAGCACTTTGGCATGAAGAATTGTGTATAAACACGCACCTCCGAATAACTCGGAGCGGCAAATGTCACCACGAGGAAAGCCCCATCCTCACTGTGGGACTCTGTGCGGAAATGGAGCTGTGTTTGAACGCGGACATTGACACCAGTGGTGCCCCACTCTCCTGCCTCTTTGCCAAACCTCCAATGGTCAGTCACTCGGCATCCAGCTGAGAAAACAGGATTTGGGAGGGGCCCATAATAGGCTGAGGGAAAAGAAAGCAGGCGGTTCACCGTCCAGATCGGTGATTCATCACAAATCCATAAAACAATTAGTGATGAGCTACCGATACGTCGGCACGACTGTATTTTTGATGAACGTATAAATAATTTAACGGAGTATTTCTTTAGTCTTGGGAGAGTCTGCCATTATTTACCGGCCTTGGCGTGACGGCTGCAGCCTCTCTGCTGGGTAAAAAAAAACGTTCCCCGGTCCATCCGAGGGGGCTGGTGGATTTTAATGCTCTTAAGAGCTATTAACAAGCCGATTAGCATAATCCATCGTGATACATCATCGTATAAAAATTCGTCCGCCTGACTGGATGGAGCGGTGGGGGTGGCTTTGAAGATTTTACGGTACAATAATTATCCATTTGATAAGCAATTAAAAAGATATTTGGAGACACGGAGCATGGAGACAATGGCGTCTGTGTGGGGCAGTGTGGTGGTGTCGGGACAGATCAGGGTCTCTACCGTGAATTGGCTATACCGACTCGTTGAGGCTCCTTCCGTCTCCGCCCTGGGTGAGACCCTCTTTGCCCCAGGAAGATGGGCAGGTTATCTAGAAGCTATGGGATTAACGTAGGGCTTCCCAAGTGGAATCATGAAGTGGGGCGAAGGATGGAGGTGCCCCGGCGTGAGAAGCTACCAACTTGCCTCTCTCTCCCACCTACACACCTGTGACCTCACAGCCACCCCTCTTGTCCCATGGTCCCAGCTTTATTCTTTTTCTGGGAAGTCGTAGCAACTACCTGGACCTGGATATGGGCCTTGACGAGTGAAGATCACAGGGTTTAAAAACGGGGGTAAAACATATACATATATATATATATATATATATATATATATATATATATATATATATATATATATATATATATAAAGTCCACCTTCACCACCTCAAATTTTGTGGCTTAAAATACACAAACGGTGCTGTGCAACCACTACCACGATCTAGTTTCAAAGCTTTTTGCTCACCCCACCCAGAACCCTTGACCCCATGAGCTGTCACCCTCCCTCCCCCTCCCCCAGCCCCTGGTAACCATGAACCTACTTTCTGGCTCTGTGGATTGGCCTGTTCCGGACGTTTTGTATCAATGGAATCACACACTGTGTGTCCTCCTGTGTCTGCTTCTCTCACTGAGCATCGTGTGTTCAAGGTCCGTCCACGTGGTAGCCTGTGTCAGAGCTTCACTCCTTTTCATGGCTGAGTCATATTCCGTGGTTTATCCATCCATGTATCCGTCCATCTATCCATCCATCCACCCATCCATGGACGCTTGGGTTGTTTCCATCTCTGGGGGCCTAATACCATTTTGATGAGCAGTGAAAAACCTTCTGCCCTTTTCCACTGGCTCTGATTTTCTGAAGGAGAAGCCATCAGTATGGTGCACATGTGGGCTGTTTCCACTTTTATGACTTTTGTGAATAATGCATATGCAAGTATCTGCTTGAATTCCAGTTTTCCACTTTTTGGGTATCTGCGTAGGAGCAGAATCGCCACATCCTTACAACAATCATTAGCTTGGCTTTTGGAGGGTGGCTTACAATTTTAATTATCCAAGCTCACCAAGCCAGGAAAAACTGAGATGGTCCAGAAAAATCTAGAAACTTCCTGAATGGTTAACAATGTACCGCATCAATCTAGAAAAAAAATGAAATACATAAGGGTGGGTTTGCAGTCCTTAGACTTTTCTCCTGTCCAGCTGGGGGTGAAATGGTCAAAATCTGGGTGGGTGAGAGAGCGAGTCCCCCAGGATCCTGGAACGTCCAGAGCTGCCTAAGTTGGGTCTAAGAATGAACCATATCGACATCTCCTAGCCTACCTATGGCTGCAGCAGCTGGAAACCCCAGGAATCCTGACCATCTTGGTGTCCCCAGCTGGCATCCCCATAGAAGCCTTTATTCTGTCTTCATATGAATAACCTGGGGTCCTAAATTAGTGTGGGGCTGAAGGACATCTCATGGTGATTTCATCACTTTGGGACACACTTTTCATTATATCCCCCCATAAATCTCTCTGGGGTGTCCATGTTACTCTTGTTTGACTGTGTCTCTTAAAAATGAGGGTGATACAATCCAGCAATCATGCTCCTTGGTATTTACCTGAAAGAGCTGAAAACTTACGTCCACATGAAACCCTGCACTCGAATGTTTATAGCAGCTTTATTTACAATTGTCAAAACTTGGAAACAATCTAGATGTGCTTCAGTTTGTGATGGATAAACTGTGATCTATCCAGACAGTAGAATACTATTCAGCACTAAAAAGAGATGAGCTGTGAAGCCATGGAGAAACAGAGAGGAACCTTAAATGCATAGTATTAAGTGAAAGCAGCCAATGAGCAAAGGCTACAGACTGTGGGATTCCACCTCTGTGACATCCTGGAAAGGGCACAACTATAGAGACAGAAAAAGCATCAGTGGTCACCAGGGGCTGGGGGAGGGAGGGATGAACAGTGGAGCACAGAGGATTTTTAGGGCAGTGAGACTACTCTGTGTGATGCTCTAATGGTGAGTCCCTGTCTTTATACATCTGTCCAGACCCATAGAATGTCCAACATCAAGAGTGAACCCTATTATAAACTCTGGACCTTGGGTGATGGTGACGTGTCCATGTAGATTCATTGATTACAAATGCATCTCTTTGGTGGGTAAGAGGAGGCTGTGGGTAGGTGGGAAATCTCTGTACCTTTCCCGCAATTTTGCTATGAACCTAAAACAGCTCTAAAAAATACACTGTGGTTTTTTTTTCAGAGTGTGATAAATGGTACCCTTCTCTTTGCCTCTAGAGTTCAGAACTAAATAAAATCTCAGGGGCCAAATGCATGGCGGGGGGAAAATCTCAGCTTTTTTAAACCAATAAAGTTGCATGGTTTTCCCTGATCCAGCTGCATGAAGCATGTGAAGCTTCCACACTGGTCCTGCCAAGTTGAACTTACTCTCCTCTGGATAAGGCAAAAGAGGAAGAAAAGGCAAGGGGCCCCCTTGAAAAGGCAGAGCTGACTGCCCCATACCGTGGTCCTGGGAAGCAGTGGGGGAGCTGTTGAGAGAAACCACCCCTTGGGGGGATGCCTGCATAGAGCCCCACCAGGTTACCCCACGAGATGCTGAGAGCACCTGTCACCGAAGGGGACCCTTCCCCACCCCTGCACCTGCCTTGTGCCCTTGGCTCAGGGTGAATTTGTTTCTTCCAACCCTGAGACCCTTCAAACCCTGCCTGGGGCACCTTTCCATGTAGTCACTGCCAGGCAGGCACGTGGAGGGGTTAAGACACACCGGGGTAGTGTCTGCACAGGTGTGCTGATGACAGCCACCGTGGATATCCATGCAGGTAACACATGAGGAGCAGAGCATCCACACTGGGGTGGAAAACCAACAGTGCCGCCCTCCAAAATCCCCCTGGAAGCCAGGTTTGTCCATCGGTTTGGCCATGTGTTTCTTGAGCTGACCCTTTGTAGCAATCGGTTTGTGGGGCGTGGCTGGGGAGAGAGCAGGTGACAGGCTGAGTGCCTCTTGGGGGTGACTCCGTTTCCACTGTTACAAGAGTAAAGGGTCGTGGCTCTGAGGGGTCCCCTGCACCGTCCAGTCCTAAGAGGGGCCACCTGTCCTAAGGTCAGCAGGCTGCTGTGCCAGGTGCAGCTCAGGTGTACCTGCTACAGAGGTCTGCGTCTGTGTGCACGTGAGGCCGTGGCGTTTGTACAAACAGTGCGGTGCTGACAGATTCCCATTGATTACCTGTCCGTGGAACCTGAGTTTTAGGAATATGCAGCTGAGCTGCACTGCAGAGGACAAGACGGCCTAGGATGGCCTGGGTTAGATTCCTGTCCCTCCCGTGGCCACTCCAGGAACCCGGGTGTGGGACTCAAGGTCTTCATGACTTGACTTCCTGACTCTGAACGGGCAGGACCTCACCTGGAGGGTGGTTCTGAGAATCCAGCAAGTGGCAAAGTGCCTGTGTGGGTTTGTGGCTGCCGGGCTGGGGTCCCTCCGGCTCCGTCGGTGGCAGGGCCAGGAGGGTCCTTTGTGATGCCTCCAAGCCAAGTCGGGAGCACGGAGAGCCACGGTCCTGGGGGTGGAGGGAGGGGGAAACCGGACTCCCATGTGGGCACCAGGTGGACCTTCAGCCTCAGCAGAGGGACAGGTGCGGACCTCCAAGCCAAACTCCCTGCCCACCTCCCCACGAGGATGGTGAGCCCCTGGGTTAGCACCTGGCCTCCGGACTCCAAATGCCGCTGCTCTATGCCCTAAACCCATAGAACTGACTCCCAGGCCAGAAACCCTAAAACGGGAGACTGTGCTGCGTAGCCACAGCTGGCGGTGACCTTAGCAGGGGACACTATGCTCCTGAGTCCTGGTGACTCTGGCTGGCCCTCCCGGGTGGGGGGCATACCCCTCGCCGGGTCCTTCCTGCCATGGGGTGGAGCTGGCCGGCAGTCAGTCCTCACGCTGGACTCCGGTGTGTCTTTTTTTGCTCTGGGGCAGTCGGCCGAGCTGCTGAATTAAAACAGAAGGTCAGGACTTCCCTGGTGGCGCAGTGGTTAAGAATTCATCTGCCAATGAAGGGGACACGGGTTCCAGCCCTGGTCCGGAAAGGTCCCACATGCCGCGGGACAACTAAGCCCGTGGGTCACAGCTACTGAGCCTGCGCTCTAGAGCCCATGAGCCACAACTACTGAAGCCCGCGAGCCACAACTACTGAAGCCCGTGCACCTAGAGCCCGTGCTCTGCAATAAGAGAAGCCACCGCAATGAGAGGCCCGTGCACCGCAACCAAGAGTAGCCCCCGCTGGCTGCAGCTAGAGAAAGCCCGCGCGCAGCAACAATGACCCTATGCAACCAAAAATAAATTAAAAAAAAAAAACAAAACAGAAGGTCATCAGTGAGGCTCACAGCCCCTGGGGGCTGGTGGAAGCAGGTGAGATGTGTACCGTGTTTCTCCAGGAGACCCAGGCAGGAAGCCTTGGCGTCCTCCATCTGTCACCCCCTCACCCTCAAATGGGGGAGTGGGGGGGGTCTGGGATGAGATATATGGAAATGACAGAGAAACCCCAAAACAAGGGCATTTACATACCAGAGGCATCGGTGGGGCCAGAGGGGGGGGGGGACAGGGAACACTGCTTGCTCTGGGACAACAGGTAGCAGCCATGCCCCCCGGGGACCCCTTGCGTGGCGACTGATGCGCTGGGCGCCCCGTCTCCGCGAACGATAGCTGTGTTCACGTTCCTCTCGAGTCTCCTCCAGCGAGGACGTGTGTGTGCGCGTGCGTCTCATTTACATTTCAATCTTGGCCTCATGAATGTAATACCGGGGCTGCAAATTAATAACAGGAACGCGATGAGGTTGCCCCTACCGTGGAGGAGGGGGACGCGGCGGGGTCCGCACCCCCCGAAGCCCATCTCTCCATTGTGTTCCGAGGGCGCCTCATTTATCGGCCGCGGTGAATGACATTACAGAGAAAGGCATATCCGGAGTGACACAAATTTATTTCTGTCCCCAGCGCTGCAGTATATTTTCATACAATCGGGGGCTATTTGTCTGGGGACAATTTAGTTTCCATGAAAAATTTAAATGGTTTCTGCAGAGAGAGTGGAGTGAAATTTAATTTGTTTCTCATTTGCTACAGCAGGTACGAAAGGGAGAAGGATTGGGTGTCTGATGGTCTGAAATTGTCACTGTCCCTCCGCTGGGTCCCCCAAGGCCGGGGGCCCGGGTTGGGGAGCGGAAGTCCGGGTCCCCGGAGAGAAGCTGCATCTCTCCTCCCCTGCTCCCTTCTGTACCCAGCACCGTCCCCTCCCCTCGGAGAACCGGTAACCTTAAACCAACTTACAGAAAACCTTTGGGGAAGCTGCCAATCACCCGGAAAACAACGTTTGCATCGATCCCCTGTCCGCGTGATTTATGGCTTCATTTTACGGTAATTGAGAATTAGTGAGAAGATTAACAAGTCTCAGCACCGCAGCGGGATATGCGCCGCTCAGCACAGCAATTTGTCAAGATGGGACGTCGGCCGCTTTCTTCCCTTACACGGGGTCCCCATCTAATTGAATTTGGGGATGACGCGGAAATTAATTGGAAGCGGGGAGCCTTTGAATGGCACCCTGAGTGGGGGGCAGGGGGCCCTGCCCTTGTGTCCTCGGCCGCACCCCCCGTCCCCGCCCAAGGGCCGGCCGGGCAGGCCGAGGGGGGTTGATGGATCCCGCTAGGGTCCCACGCAGCCGCCCTGCCGAAGGACGGAATTCAGGAAACCCGGTCTGGACCGCGAGCAACGCAGTTCGTCGGCAGCGAATGAAGGATGGGACCTCTCACCTTCTCTGACGGCATCAGGATAAAGGTCTGAAAATGTACTTCTTTGTGGCCAGGGTGCCAAAGGTCACCATCGCGTTAGGGAGTGGACTCCTCCGGTGGGCCGTGGCCGCGGCGGGTGGCCACGGGGAAGAGCTGAGGCCCCCCCAGCACGTGAGGGGCCGACGTGGCAGCACCTGGGAGTCTGCCCGGTGCCCGGGAAGGGGCGCAGGGGAGCCTTGAGCCCCCAAGGGCTTCCTCCAGCTGAAAAGGCTTCTCTCCGCCCTCCGAGATTTGCATGTTTAAGGGTCTTTTTACATTTGAACAGAGACCCCCGTCTGCCGGGCCCTGATCGTGCCTCTTCCTCAAGGGACTGTTTTATGGACGCTGCACATTTGAGTTTCTTGGAGGGCGGTGTGTGGCCCTTCACGCTGCCGTGTTTTGGGGTCAGTCCTATATCTGCAGTAGATGCTGTTAAGTCAGCCAGCAGGGAGACAGAGCTTTGCCCACCCCCCAGGCCCCCCAGATGGGACTGTGCATTAGAAAGGAGGGGATGGGAAGACGGCCCCATCCCGGCTCAGGTTTTCGCAGTTGAAAAATCTCCACCCTCTGTTGTGGGCTCCATGGTTGCAGGGAACACCTACAGCGATGGTGGCCGAGTCTGGGAGCGCTGCCCACACTGAGCGTCCACCCCTGTTGGCTCTGAAACGCAAAGGGGTTCAGAGTCACAGCCCCGGGAGGAGGAATAGTCACATCAGGGTTTTTACACACACACACACACACACACACATACACACACACAGAGTCACACACTTATATGTACACCCACAGGCTTGTACATGCGTCCACATGCACGAACACACACAGACCACAAGCTTATGTGTGTACACACATGAACACGCTTATTCATGTGCCCATATGCGTATGCATACATGCATAACACACACTTATACACACAGTCATAGGCTTATACACACATGCATGCACAAACGTACACATTTCTATATACCTCCACAGGATCATATATAGACATATGCACACGCATGCATATGTATACATACAACACACATTTTATACATGTATTCATACATGCACCCACAGGCTTACACATGCATGCATACACACTTGCACAAACATCTACACACTTATACATGCACACATGTATACATGCACCCACATGCTTGTACATACATTCACTCACATACATCACACTTGCACCACACGCTTATATACACACATGCATCCACACGCTTATACAGACATGCCTGCACACGCACACACACGCATACCCTCACCACACACACGGCCGAGAAGAGCTTTATGACAGAGAACAGAGTGGCATCTGCGTCTTCCAGGCGGGTCCCCATGTTCCTCCAGGTGGCTCTGGGTGGTCCAGGTGGCTGTACAGAGTCCCGGAGTTTCATCCACAAAACCCTGGGGTGGAGATTAAACCCCTGCAGGGGTCTGGGCCATATCAGGTCAGTGCTCGGAGGCTCAGAGACACATTCTTCAAAGATATGCTTCCCCTCCCAAGTGTGTGTCAGAACATGTGGCCTTATTGGGGTTCAATGTATGTGGGCGAGAAGGGATCTCCCTAGGGTGCTGGTCTAACCTGCCCGGCTCTGCTGCATCCTCCAGGTCCGGGGCCTCTGGTCCCCCCACCCTCCCCCCCTGCCCTGAGCTGGCTCCATTTTGCCCAAGTTCGTGCAGGTGCCCAAGGGGACCCTGGACCTGTCACAGCCTCAGGCCCCCATTTTGTTGGTGCGGCTCAGACCATGACCCCTCCGGATCCCCAGCTGGGCTTCCCTCTCCCCAGAGGCACCCGGAGCTCAGGCCATCTGCTCAGGCCCAAGACTGGACTCTTGTCCTGAGTCTCCAGGCTCTTGTGTGGAGCTGTGCTTATGGATGGCATGGGGAGATCACCTGATACTGTCTGTTTTCCCAGCTGTGCTTCTGCCAGCCTCCCTCGGGGACACCTAGCCCAAGTCTTGGGGTGTCCTTGTACCCTTTAACTTCATGGTCAGATACAGGGGGTCATCGCTGAGCCTGGGCCCCCCCAGATGGCCCAGAGGTACTTCCTGCAGCCCCCCAGTAGGCGTCTCTCCCTACTGGTCCATCGTTGAACTGGCATCCAGCACCCCTTGCTCTGCAGACAAGATCTAGGATCCGAGGACGAGCAAGCATCCCCCTTCGTCTGAACCCCCATCCGAGTCTCTCCACTTGGCCGCAACTGCCTGCCTGCCAGTCCGGGACTGTGGGGTCACCTGCCCTGTTCCCACCTGCTGACGGCTCCCATGATGGGGCCAGCGAAGCTTTACAGCCAACGACATCAGAGCATGTCAATTCCTGCCCTGACGTCCTCCCGGGTTTCCATCTGTAACAAAACGCGAACCTCTGGGTGGGTTACAGGGTCGTCCACCTGCCCGTGACCCCCACATCCTCTCCTCAAGCTCACCCACACCCCACGGTGTTCCCAAGCTCTGGAGCACCCCCAGCCTCTTTCCCCTCCAGTCTCCCTCTGTTCCTCACCCTCCCAAAGGCTTCCTGCTCCTTCAGGGTGGGCACCCGTGTCTTGGCTTACTTGTCACGTCTCCTGGGGGGCTTTCTCCACCTTCTACATCCTAAGAAGTTTCTTAGGAACCCCCTACCCCATAACTGCTTTAACCTGCCCTGCACCATCTGAGGTCTTTCCTGCTCACGTGTCTCTGTTTGGTTTACGCTGAGAGCACGTGAGTTCCTGGACGCACCTGGGGCACGAAAGATGCCCACCTGCTAAACACACAACTTCAAGGGTTTATTCTTGCAGCATGTTCAGAGTCTTACAGGACCTGCTCCCCCAAACCTTGCAGACAGCAGCACCCCAAGGAGGCTGGCGTGTCACCTCCGTGCCTCTGTCCTAAGGACTTCTAAGGACACCGAGCGGAGATTCCTCTCCAGGGAAAAGAAGAGGAATTCCCCATCCACGGTGGCTGTGAGTGCCAGCATTTTATGGAGGTGGTTTATCCCTCGAATCCCTGGCTTCCCATAACTTCAGTGAGCATTGATCCCACATTGAGGTGAGTGAACTGGGATCCACCAGGTCCCACTAGGAACCGGGTCTGGGCATCTCTCAGCCACACTGGAAACATGTCCCCCCTCCCTCCCACCGTGCACAGAAGTAGAATTACAAAGAATTGGGACCACCTCCTCTGGGGCCCGTGAACCCATCCCCAGGAAGCCCTCATGCTGTATCTGGAGGCTTGGTGGCATCCTGAATCTTGAGTTTTGAAGTTTGGTGTTTATTTGGACGGTCGTGTTGGCTGAAAAATGACCCCATCAGAGGGGCGCTGGATGGTGGCGGGGATGTCTTCAGGGGGCTGACCACCAAGGTAGGGAGGACTCCACACCACACTGCCCGCGTTTCTGACACCAGCTGCAACGTCCGAGGTCCCGGAGACCACCCTCAGGTTTGAAAATGCACAGGAAGGACTCACAGAATTCGCTAGAAGCCCTTATATTCATGATTATCATGTGTTAGGATGAAAGGATAGAGGAAACCCAGCCAAGGGTAGGGGGGCATGGGGAGGGTCCAGGAGGCGTCCAAGCTTGGACCATCCAGGGGGCCCCTCCCGGTGGAGTTGGGATGACGTCATCTCCTGACAGTGATGCGACAGTGCTCACCGACTAAGGCCACCCAGGGGAGACCCTGAGTCTTGGTGTCCAGGGTCTTCACTGAGGCTCCATCACTTCAACCTTGTTGCCCATCTACGTAGCTAACGCAGCCTCCAGCTGTCCCAGACGACCACAGATTCCACATGACCCGAGGCCCCGACAGTGAATCACTCTGTCTCTGTCTACCTGGCCAGAAGCCCCCAGGTGACCAAAGAAATTTCCATAGGGCAGGGCATTCTAAGGGCTTGGAGGTGACCTCCTAGGAGCTGAGGGCAAAGGCCACCGTGCTTTGGGTGAGGATAAATTCTCCACTGCACGCTGACCCAGGAGGTGGTGACCCAAAGGTGGCCCTGCTACCAGCAGAATCTCCACGGGGTTAGCCCAAAGTCTCCTCCTTGCAAAGACAGCCGAGACCCTCTTACTTGTCCTCTGACAGGTGACCCTGTGCACAGAGGTGCCTACAGAGCTGTCATGTCCATCCTGTCCCTGGTGAGTGTCTGGCGTGGGCCAGCGCCCTGGGCCCGGCCTCACCCTGAGGCAGAACGGGATATGATTTCGCCCCGGCAGGCACTGTATCTGGTGTTTATCTGTTTTATCCCCGGAAAACCTGTTCCTCCAACGAGTAATGTAATTTGCAAAATCGGATTCGCCGTGTGCATTCTGCATGTACGAGTCTCTCATCACATTTGCAAGGGCCGCCGCTGCTAATGCAATCTGGGTGGGGCGCTAACAGGGTGGGGGAGTCGCTAACACGATAATCCTGAAGGGCTGGGGCCAGGCTAGCGACTCCCCATCCTGTCCTGCAGCTCGTGGAAGGCATCGGGCAAGCACAGCTCCTGGACACAGAGAGGGGAGGTCACGGAAACCAGGGGGAAGGAGGGAAGACCCAGAACACTGCTTACGGGCTGGATTGAGATGGATTGTGCCCTTCCCCCCAACCCCCCCCAAAAAATGACATGCCCACGTCCTAATCCCTGGTTGCTGGGAACAGCACCTTATTTGGAAACAGGGTCTTTGCAGACGTGATGAAGTGAAGGGTCTGAGATGAGGTCCTCCTGGAGGAGGGTGGCCCTAAATCCAATGACAGGGTCCTTTCAAGAGACAGAAGAGCAGAGACACAGACACAGAGGAGAAGCCCCAAGAAGACAGAGGCAGAGACGGGAGGGACGCGGCCACGAGCCCAGGGACGCCTGGAGCCCCCAGAAGCTGGAAGAGGTGGGAAGGACCCTCCCTTGGAGCCTCCAGAAGGAACCAGCCCTAGGACACCTTGACCTCAGATGTCTGGTCCCCAGCACTGAGAGATGATAAATTTTTGTAGTTTTAAGCCTCCCAGTTTGTGGTGCTTCGTTACAACAATCCTAGGAAATGGATACCCTTGTCTAACCCATCTTTCTCCACCAGAATCCCCGGAGAGCCTCCTTGCCATCCTCTGCTAAGGTGGGACCTCTGTGTTCTGAGTCCTGGGAGGACAGTGTCCACCTCCTGTCCACGGGCACCTTGTGTCTTCCCATTCCGAGGTCCATGGGGACATGGACAGGCAGTAATTAAAGGCTTCTCTGCTTCCCTGTGCTTCCCATCCAGGGTCTCGGTGCCCCCATGAGGCAAAAAACATGGTGCCCTGAGTCCCACTGACTCCTGTGATGAACAAGTGTCTTCACTTGTTGATGCGGTTGCCTAGTAACCCACTTCCTGTGAGGCCCCAGGAATTCTGGCCAAGCCATCCATGAATAAATGAAAGGCTCCATTCAACTTCCCCTGGTAGAATTGTCTTTTCAGATCCCCCCAAACCCAAGTGGTCTCCACCCTCTATTGGCCTTGTTCACCAAGATGCCCAAGTGGATGCAGTCTCCAGAGAACTGTGCCGTATCCTCTCTACCACCCACCTTGGTTCCTTTCTCCGAGAACGTCCTGGTCCTTGACAATGGTAGCCTGGCCCCCAGACCTCTGTTCTGTTCACCTTGCAGACCTTCTGTGGACCACCATCTTGCAGAAGTCCTCGTGGTTCAAACTGACTGTTGATTCCCATCAACTTCCAATAAGTCAGGACCCTCTAAACTCAGAGATCTGGCCAGCCCTAGCATGCTACCCACCACAGTCCTGGGAGGAGTAACCGGTGCCAGGACTTTTACACTGACTCCACGGTTTCTCAGAGTCGGGAGGGGGTGATCTCATCTGTCCATCCCATACTGGGAGGGGGTCTCTACCTGCTTCTCTGAGCAGGAAGCTGCTCTGTCTGCATGAGAGTTACCAGCACACCGGGTGTGAGGGTGAGTGCTATGTGGCTGGGCCGCCGGGTGTCCAGACACTTGGTCACACATCATTCTGGGTGTTTCTGCTAGGGTGTTTTGGGATGAGTTTAACACTTAAATGGATAGACTGAGCAGAGAAAATGAGCCTTCTTAATGTGGTGGGCCGCATCTAATCAGTTGAAGGCATTCTAACAGTTCATTCCTCCTCTGAATAAGGGGGAATTTCTCCTGCCTCGGTGCTGGGAAGTTGGCTTTATTCTGCCTCTGCACTTGAACTGAAATGTGGGCTCTTCCTGCATCTCGAGCCTGCAAGCCTTCAGACTGGAATTTACACCATCAGCTTTCCTGGGTCTCCAGTTTGTGGACTGCAGGTCTTGGGATTTGTCAGCCTCCATGATGGCATGAGCCAATTCTTTATAATAAATTATCTAACTATATGTCGTCTATCTGTCATCTATCAATCCGTCTGTCCATGCATGCATCCATCCATCATTTATGTATTATCTACCTATCAGCTATCTATTATATCCATCCATCCATCCATCCAAATTCATCCACCTATTTTCTATCAGCTACTTATCATCTATCTATATTAGTTATCTATCATATCTCTCTATCCAACCATCCATCCATCCATTTATCCACCTATCTTTTCACCCATCCATCTGTTCAAACTTATCTATCATCTGTCTATTTTACTATCATCTACCAACTATCTATTATATTTACCCAACCAATTATCCATCCATCCATCTATCTTTTTTTTTTTTTTTTTTTTTTGCGGTATGCGGGCCTCTCACTGTCGTGGCCTCTCCCGTTGCGGAGCACAGGCTCCGGACATGCAGGCTCAGCGACCATGGCTCACGGGCCCAGCCGCTTCGCAGCATGTGGGATCTTCCCGGACCGGGACACGAACCCGTGTCTCCTGCATCGGCAGGCGGACTCTCAACCACTGCGCCACCAGGGAAGCCCCATCCATCTCTCTTTTCATCCATCCATCCATCAGTTCAAATTCATCTCTCTCTCTATCATCTCTATCTATCAATCTGTCAATATCTATCAAATCTATCATCTATCCATCTCTATCTTATCTATCTTTATTATCTATCTAATAAAATTTTCTATCAACCATCTATCAATCTATTATCTACCTGTCATCTCTATCTATCTATCTATCTATCTATCTATCTATCTATCTATCTATCTATCTATCTGTCATCTATCTATCCATCTCTATCATCTATCTACTGCATTGGTTCTGTTTCTCTGGAGAACCCTGACACACAGCAACAAACTTTGAACCACTTCTAACTGCTTGATTACGCCAGGGAACCTTGCAAACAGCACTGTCCAATAGAACATTCCACGATGATGAATATATTCTATATCGACTCAGTGTGATGTGGACTTGAAATGTAAACACTGCAACCAGGGGGAGGAATTTTTGCTTTCTAACCTACCATTTCTTTAGCTCTTTGTTCCACTCTAGTACCCATGTAATTTCAGTTTCGTTAACCTCTCCTCCCATAAGGGGCCAGTTTACTCACTAGAGTACACCATTTAGGGTTAGTTTCCTTTTTGTCTTTAGCCTTACAGATTCTAGTCAAAACACGGTTTCCCACAGCTACGTGGGTCAGTTCCCCTTTTCCTCACTCCCTCAGCGAGGTTATGTCTTATATTTGCAACAGCGAAATTCGTCTGTCACAGTCTGCATTCTATCCCGGGATCCCCTGACATCCTAAGTGAATTTTTTTTTTAATTTGCATCCCTTAAAATCCACTCCTTGTGATGTACAGTTGTACGGGTTTTGACAGATACACGTTTAGAGTGATGCGTCTGGTACATGCGGGGAATGTACATGTGGGGAATCCCGTCCCTGTGAAGATTCCTTGTACATTCGCTTTATAGGCAACCACTCCAAAAACCTCAAAGCCACTCACCTTCCTTCCACCCCTGCAGTTTTGCTTTTTCCAGAATGTCCTGGAATCGTACAAAATCTTGAGCCTTGTTTCACTTAGAAAAATGCAGGTAACTGTGACCTGCGTAGTTGCATGGATGAAGAACTCATTCCTCATTTGTTTCTGGGTGTTGTTCTGTGGACGTACCACAGTTTGCACATCCATTCCTCCATGGAAGGACATCTTGGTTGCCTCTGGATTTGGGCTCCTTTACTTCATCACATCTCTAAAACCCCCATGTCCAGGTACATTCCCGTCTGAGGTTCTGGAAGGACATATCTTTATTTTGAGGGAGGAGGGAGCTACCATTCAATCCAGTTGTCTCAGTTTTCCCAGAACAAATTAAAGCAGAATCACAGCAGTCAGTTTGCCACTTACAGGATTGCTCTTTCCTAAATTATTATGCTTTTAAAGACAAATTTGTTGTGATATTGGATATTCACTGTAAGCGCCTGAACGCAGGCAGTAAATTCTTTAAAATAAAATTTAAATCCTGGCTTAATGAACTCTATGCTCACAGGTATAGTAATGTTCTACATCAACCGGCCTGTGCGTTTGCTTTCACATGGTTTAATCTCATTGGAATGGAATTCTCCTGATCAGGAAACTGGTTGAGTCGTAGGTGCTTCTGGGGCCGGGGACCTAGAAATCATGGTTGTCTGTATTGAAAGTTGTCTTTCAAACACTCATGTCTACCCAGGGCCTGTGAATGGGAACTTATTAGGAAACAGGGCCTTTGCAGATATGATGTAGTGAAGGGTCTGAGCTGAGGTCCTCCTGGATGAGGGTGGCCCTACATCCAATGACAGGGTCCTTCTAAGAGACAGAAGAGGAGAGACCCAGACACAAAAGAGAAGTCCCGGGAAGACAGAGACAGAGACGGGAGGGATGCAGCCCCAAGCCCAGGGATGCCTGGAGCCCCCAGAAGCTGGAAGAGGCAGGAAGGACCCTCCCCTCGAGCTTCTGCAGGGAGCACAGCCCTGGGACAGCTTGACCTCAGACGTCTGGTCCCCAGGATGGGGGAGGATGGCCTCCTGTTGTTTAAACCTGGTTTGGCGTCACCACCTGTTGTGGGCACCACAGGACACTCATCTACCTGGATGGAGTGGGCAAAGGCCAGCTAGCATTGCCTCTGGGCCTCTGGGCAGGAAACCACCCTTGGGTGGGTGCCTCCTCTGGGCCGCCACATGCCCTACCGTGGACATCGCCTGCAGGGAGCGGTAAGCCACGAGGACAATTCACCAGCCTGATGTGAACTCTCTGCATAAAAGCTTTTCCAAGGGTCGCCCCGAATGTGTTTTGCTACAACAAGCAAATCCACGCGTCTCCGCTGGGTCTTTGCTGGTCTTTGCTCCTCCGGCCCTACAATACGATTATTGGTTTCACTTTCAAATCAGACCCGTTTAGTCTCACATGTGGGGGTTTGGGCACCAGCCCTCTGTGCAGGGCTCCAAGCTCTACGAGACAAATAGTCTACTTCGCCGCCAGAAAAAAAAAAAAAAAAAAGCTGAACTGCTTTTCTTGCCTTAAATAAAAAAGCGCTTATGCACATGAATGTCAGGGGGGAGAGCTGTTATGATCACACCTACATTTCTGGGCTCGGGGTAAAGCCGAGAACATCTCTGAAGAATCACAATAAATCCAACCCAGGAGGACGGATTCCTTAAAAATGAAACTGGGTTCTCAGCTGCTTTCCATTATGGGTTTTCAAAAATAAATGGTGTTTCCCTTGCTTATTTATGGGCTCTTGGAGTGTAATGGCTGTAATGATTAACACCGAATTTCTGAATTTATTCTAAAAAGGTACTTCATAAATATTGAACAGCGCTATTATCTGCAGGTAACGCCATTTATTTTATTCAAATGGAAATTCAGAAATCATCAATAAAACGATATTGTGCCTTTTGAGATGGCCCCAGAGAGTCAGGAGCAACAATTTTTAACCCTACCGTCATCACCTCCCCACTGAGGTACGTAGGTTGGCTGACTTTGACCCAACCCGCCGTGCGGTTCCTGGTTTGGGGGGGGATGCGTGTAAGCTCTGCCTGTATGGATCGGGGAGCAATTCCATCAGCCAGTAGACGGGAACAGTGGTATCCAGAGTGAGACCTGTTTGGGTTTTAACTTTCCACTGAGAAGGAACAGCCCACAAGGTTTCATAATAGGCATTCCCAATCGGACCAGATTTGTAGGTATTTTATATCTTGAGAATGTTCCCAGAAGGAGGTGAGCGGCAGGTACGAGCAACTTTCGTAAAATGTTGTCAAGATGGGGGGCTTCCCTGGTGGCGCAGTGGTTAAGACTCCGCCTGCCAACGCAGGGGACGCGGGTTCGAGCCCTGGTCCGGGAAGATCCTACATGCCATGCACCACAACTACTGAGCCTGCGCTCTAGAGCCCTCGAGCCACAACTACTGAAGCCCACATGCCTAGAGCCCGTGCTCAGCAACAAGAGAAGCCACCGCAATGAGAAGCCCGCGCACCGCAACAAAGAGTAGCCCCCGCTCACCACAACTAGAGAAAGCTCGCGTGCAGCAACAAAGACCCAACGCAGCCAAAAATAAATAAATAAAATAAATAAATTAAAAAAAAAAACACGTTGTCAAGCTGGAGAGGAACCAATGCCCTGCATGGGACACAGACCAGCTGTGTGACCCCGAACTGGGGCCAGGGTCCTGCCTGGTAACGTCAGGCTGCTCACGGGGTTGGTGTGGGGTCTGAAGGGATAACGTGAGTGTAGACAATGTCTGGGGGTCTGTCACGAGCCAACACCCATCAGGTATTTGTCATCACCACCATTATGACTGCTGGTCGGCCTCTGGCGTGAGCCCAGAAGGTCCATGCGGGGGAATCCCTAGTTCTAAAGAGAAGTAACATCAGAACCTTGGGGATTAATGAGAGCTGGTGATGAGAGAGACCTCGGAAGACCACCCAAAAAATTTAAAACACCAAAACTGTTCAATTTTTTTTCTTTCTCTTTCTCTCTCTCTCTCTCTCTCTACCCGCCTCTTAGAAATACACCAGCAGGAAGTGGAGAAATGGGAACCCTCGGGCACTGCTGGTGGGAATGTAAAATGGTGTAGCTGATGTGGGAAACAGCTAGGTGGTTCCTCAAAAAATTAAAAATACTACTACCATATGACCCAGAAATTCCACTTCTGGGTGTAATTCTAGAAGAATTGAAAGCAAGTCCTCAAAGAGGTATTTGTACCCCCATGTTCACAGCAGCGTGAGGTAGACCATGGGATGCCCGGTGATGTTGAGTTCGACTTGGGCTTCCTTGTTGTACATCGTGCATTTCCCCCATGAAGTCACGTTTGAATGCCCCCAATTCCAGGCCAACAAATGGTGATGGAATTCCTGGTGAACCCACGATTTTGCTTGAGAGTAATGAAGACCTTCAGTTTGAAGAGTGAGGGGTGGCAGGACCAATGGGCAGGAAATGCCTCGTGTGGATGCAAAGGTAACCATTGGAGATGAAGTTGCTTCCTGCAAACCCTAAGGGACAAAGGGACACCTAGGGGACAAAGGCACACCTGGGATGTACCAAAGCAGAGAGAAGTCACGGCAGAGACAGAAAATTGCAAACGGCAGCTCAATGGATCTAGGGAGAGCCTAACATGCTACAAGCTTTACAGAGAAAATCAGAGAAAGGGATATTTCTGTGCCAAGACGACAATCTATGCTTTAGGATGACGTCTGTAAGCTCCAGCTAGGATGTGTGGGATGTCCCTGGAGAGTTTCGGAAATAAACCCACCTGCCATGTATGACGTGGTTGGGGGACATTGGATAGAAACTGGAAAGAAAAATAATACCCTTGAGAAGAATTTTTTTTCTGGCACGCCTGGAGTTAAAGTAAGTAACGCTTTAAATGTTTAAGAGCAAAAGTGACTTTGTGTTTTAAAATTTTCCTGGGGGAAGGTAGGAGAATTAGGCATCGCCACAGACCGAAGGGTTTTATTGAGTCAGAAAATCAATAAATACTGGGTATAGGCTGGCGATGGGGTGAGCTATGAGAAAACAGTTGAGATTATCCGGAAAGATCCTCCTGGATGTGGAAAATGAAATTAACATGGGGAGCAGCCCCTGGATATGAGTCTCTCGCAAGCTCTCCGCATGTAGATTGATTAAGCTGGCCCATTGCCTCTGCTCCCTGAACGCTTGTGGTTCTTAGTACCTTCCTGAAGGATTCTACATGTTTTGAGGACTCAAACCTCCCTCTGTATATGCAGGGGTTTTGGGGTTTTTTTTTTAACTGAAGGGGAAGAATGTTTATTCATATGCATATTTTTTCCAGTATATTTTTAAAATAATTTATTGACATGAAATTCATATAAATATAAGAATAATGACTTTAAAGTGTAAAATTCAGTGGCATTTAATACGTTCATCATGTTGTACAACCACCACCTCTATCTGGTTCTAGAACATTTTCATCCCCCCAAAAAGGAGACCCCGTCCCCAGCCCCGGTACAAAGAATCCACTTTCTGTCTCTGCGGATTGGCCTGTTCTAGACGTTTCCTGTAAGTGGGATCACACACCGTGTGTCCTTCTGCGTCTGCTTCTCTCACTGAGCATCGTGTGTTCCAGGTCCGTCCACGCTGTAGCCTGTGTCAGGGCTTCACTCCTTTTCATGGCTGAGGCATATTCCACTGTGTGGATTTTTCTTATCCATCCATCGTTTTATGGCCGTCTGAGCAGTTTTGTCCTTTTGGCTCTTGTGAATAGGCTGCTATGAACATGGTGTACACATTTTAGTTGACTCTCTGCTTTCAATTCTTTTGGGTGTCTACGCAGGCATGGAATTGCCCGTTCCTATGGAAATTCTACATTTCAGTTTTTGAGGAACTTACAGCTAGATCTCTGACTGTTACCTCTCCAAGGTGAGCAGAAGATAACGTGCCTACATGAGTCTACTTAATCCTTGATTTCCCCAAGCTGTCTAGCAGGAGGTGGTGCCGTGACTGGTGGCAGGAGCAGGTGACCAAATGACCCCGGTGGACAGCGTGGACAGTGAAGGACAAAAAGGGAAGGTCTGGGTGTCCAGAGGAGGCTGCTGGTCAACCCTGGATGAACTGGGGATGTGAAGCAGGCTCTCCTCCACGGCCTTCTTGTAGCCACTTGGCCAATGGAGAGGGAAAACATCCCAGAGGTAGTTAGTTGCTGGGACAGAACCAAAGTCAAAATTTCTATCACGTCATAAAACTCGAAATCATGTTTTCTTTTGTGCATTTTTATTTCTTCCCCTGTGCCAAACTTGAGCCGTCTCCCCAGCTCCTGGAGTTTCACTTAATTGCCCAAATAAGAACGCTTCCTGGGCAGACGGTTTCCTTTTCCAGATTGGTGTCAACACCCGGGTAGTACAAACATTTGCTCTGACCCGCGAAGCCCCACGGCCGCCGGGTCGCTTCGTTGGAAGCCCGTCACCTCCGTGACTCTGCCCGCCTCGGCGCCAAGCATCTCGCTCTCATTTTCGGACGTCTTGAGCCCTGTGGTCAGAGGTGGAAGGACTACCCGTGAGGCCGAGGAGGACACTTTGGCTTTTTACCCCTGGAGTATTACCGATGGTTTCTCTGGAGTCTCACGCCTGGAAATGGTCCATGTCGTCCTTGACTTTGTGCAACGTCACTTCCAAAGACTCACCCCTGACGACGGCACACTTCGAACACGATGGAACGTTGGGGAACCTAGGCCAATGAGGTAGCCAAGACAGCAGGAAAAAAGAGAGAGGAAAGGAGGGTGAGGACACACTCGAAATACCATTTTCCTTCAAGAAGTAGAATGGCTGACATTCAATGGATCACGAAAGCTTTGATGGCCAAGTGTAGGACCTCCTGAGAGAGAGGATCTCTTCCGTCTTGTTAGGTCACTTCGAGGCTGGATACAAGGTCTAATCTGTGGGGATATTAAGTGCAAGAGCAGGAATCACCCAGCTCTGATGGGAAATTACCTCTCAGGATGTATGAGACCACAGTACAGAGGAGACCCCCTAGATCTGGACCCTCTTCTCCAACCGTTTCTGCATTCTTGGACAAGTTACTTTCCCTTCCCAGTCTCACCTTCCAAGTGCATAGAATGGGACCATAGCAGTGTCCTCCAGCATCTGTGTGTGTATTAAAAAGATGATACAGACCTCTCAGAAGCTCTTCTGCCTCCGACATCCCTGTGGAACCATTGATCATACAATATATAGATGGAGTAGCTCAGACTTTTGTGTTGGTTCCTTTTTTTTTTTTTTTCATGAGACATAATTTTTGGTGACTTCTCTTGCAAGGCACCCCTGAGGCGTTCAGGCTGCAGTAAACGGGGTCACCTCAGAGAACGTGACAGGATAAGGGATCTCCAAGGACTGACAAGTGTAAGCAAATGGAAAGTCCACCCAAATTAGAAAAGAACAGATGTACTCTGGAGCCTGGGGGAAAAAGAAGAAAGAAGAGGTGGAGGAGGCAGAGGAGAAGAAAACTGGCCCCCGGGAGCTCACTGGCCCCCGGGGGCTCACTGTGCATTTCTCTTAAGTGACCTGAAAGATTTCTTTGTCCACCCATTCAGCCCTCTTCTAAGTGTCAGCTGTTTATTAAATGCCGGCATGGTGTAGGGCTCCATCCTGGAGGCTTTGAAATCCTTGTCTCTTCTGGAACTTCTCCATCCAGCGAGGGAAAGACAGCGGAGGAAGCAGGCAGATGTAACGAAGGATCCCAGGGGCTGGGATGGAGCAGCTGGAGGCGTAACACAAGCGGATAAACAGAGCGCGCTGCCCACAGGTGGCAGCCTCGGAAGCCGCGATGGGGAACTTGGGCTCCACGGAGAAGGCAAGGGAAGCCGTGTGGGTAGTTTCCGCAGAGCAGTGCCGTGGTCCTGTGTGTGTTGGAAGGATCTCGCAGGTAGGTGAACCAGAGCCAGTAAAGTACAAATCCAGACATGATGCATAGGATAAGTGGACGGCGGGGACAGAGGGGAAAGCTGGGTTCCTGGTGCTCTCATTTTTGCTTTTGCTTTTGAAATAATCGCCACGTCCAGGCGAGTGGGAAGATGGGCCAAAGGACCCCCGGTGCCCCTCCAAGAGAGTGGATTTCACCCGTTTAGGGATATCAGTGCCGTACGCGGGTGGTTGTTTGCCCTCAGGAGCTGATATTCTGGCGTTGGAAACATTATCAAAAGATGACTCTCTATGCCATTTCATTTGACTTGTTAGAACATTTACCACGATGCTCAGTGTGAGCAGCTCAGAGTGAGGGGTGTGGGGGGGGGCTGGATTCAGACCACCCTCTCCCAGCACACGCACTTCCAACAGCATCTTCCCAGTGTGGGTATGGTCCCATCTCTACATACTCTGAGTTTTGTCTTTGGGGCTTGATCCACAGTTTCAGAAATGGAGAGGAACCTTGTGTCTCTATGGTCTGTGGACCCGGGGTCTCACACAAAGAAGTTGAAATGGAGGCTTTCAGTGGGAAATGGGTTTGGTGGGTGTAGTGGGGTGAATGGTGGCCCCCCCTTCCCAAGAAGATATATGTGTGTCTTGAACCCTGGAGCCTCAGAATGGGACCTTATTTGGACATAGGGTGTTTGCAGATGAGATTAATGAAGGGTCTGAGATGATGGCCTCCTGGATGAAGGTGGCCCTAAATGAAGGTGGATGCAGAGGTGGCCCTAAATCCAATGACAGGATCCTTCTAAGAGACAGAAGAGGAGAGACACAGACACAGAGGAGAAGCCACGTGAAGACGGAGGAAGAGATGGGAGGGATGCGGCCACAAGCCCAAGGATGCCTGGAGCCCCCAGGAGCTGGAAGAGGCAGGAAGGACCCTCCCCTGGAGCCTCTGGAGGGAGCGCAGCCCTGTCCACACCTTGACCTCAGACGTCTGGTCTCCAGAGCTGGGGGAGGGTGGATATAGGATGTTTGGGGGTCCCCAGTTTGTGGTCACCTTATACAGCCAACCCAGGACACTCCTATAGCAGGTATTTTGAAATGCAGAACCATATCTCATGAGTCCACCAGGGCCCCAAACCCTGTTGCATCTCTGGTCCATGCGACTCATCATTAGGTGAGATGTTCCACATACCTAGAGCTGACCCCCACCCAACACCCAAACATGGGGGGATGTATTCCCCAGGTTCCCGTCCATCTGGAGAGGCTGTGTGGATGAGGTAGGAACCATCTCCAGGAGGTTTCTCGCTGTCTCCCTGACAACAGGGAAGCCAGGAGGAACTGGTGGACCTGTGGGGGCAGTCACACCTGGAATTCATAATGAGCTCGAGACGATACAGGTTGCCTCATGACCCCTCTCTCCACACTTTGAAATCAACGTCCTCCCCCCGTCCACCGCCAGTGATGCAAACCCACTTAAATCGCTCAGCCATGCCTGCGTCATCTCAGGCTTCAAAGTCCATTTTAATGAGCCACTTTGTCCACGCCCCATCTGAAGAGGAACCCGTGGAAACTTCGTGTGGAAACACTGTTTGCAAGTGTGTTTCTTTACTGACCTGCCAGTTACATTCTCCAGCTTCAGAGCAAGGAAAATAGCTTTCAAGGGCGAACGGCTGGAAGATGGCTTCTTTCTGTGGTCGGCGGGTATATCGGAATTTGAGACAAATGGAAACAAATCACAGTGTCTGTCCTGCTCTTTCTGAATAAGTTTTATTGGGGGCGGGGGCACAGAGGCTTCTTGTGATAAAGACAATACCGCACGGAGAGTACATGGAATGAACGCTGTGTTCCGGAGCCCCAAACAAAGAAAAACCTTTTACAAACCCCCTGTGTCTAATTTCGTTTTAGAAAATTAGATACTCGGAATTTTGCATAAGATAACTGTATTACCGGGATGCAATTTGGTCTGGGTTGCTGGCTTTAGTGCATGCGGCTGCTTAATAAAAAGTGTCAGTTAAAATGAAAATACAGCTTGGGTAATTAAATTTAATTGGATCTTGTCACTTTAAATCGTCTTCTTTTTTGAGGGTTTCCGCAGAATTGCAGCTTCTGGTTTGCTAATTTCTTTATTGCAAGCTGCTGCCGAACCTGACCCGCCTCTAATAAACTGAGACCTTGCTTTTTTGGGGGCTCTGAACCATTAAGGCGACGGCAAACAAAGGGATGGGGTGACTTAGAGCCGGGAGGGAGGGGCGGCACCAGGGGGATAGAGTTACCTGTAGCTTATTGACTTTTACCACCAGCTGGAAGAGTGTAGTTGTTACAAGAGGAGTGCAAGTCCCAGGGCTGCACAAAGGCACTGGGTTTGTGGAACAGGCGTGATTACCATGGTGCAGGGAACATAACACCCACAGATGTTCTCTGTATACACTGTATCCACCACGTAGTAGAGCTACCTGCTCAGAGCTACATACATATGGGTGTATGAGCTTCCCTCTTATAAGGACTTTTGTGTTAGACTGGTCCACCGGGATTAACCAGGATGGTCCCCCATCTAAATACCCTTAACTTAATCACATCTGCAAAACATCCTGTGCCCACATGTTTAAGAGATCAGGGGATTAGGATCTGGACATCTTTAAGGGCTGTTATTCAGCTGGCCACAGGTAGTATAGACTTTCCAGCAAATACGAGGAAACTGGTGTGTGAGATGCACAGGGGGGTGCAAACTAAAGCCTTTATCCACCAACTCAATGAGCCCTGGCTGCCGCCCCTGCTGACTGCATCGCCTGCTGGTCCTGCAAGCCAGCTTGCAGGGTGAGTCCTTTTGGCCCCAGAGGGATTCTGTGTCCTTGCTACAGGTCCCTAGACTCAGCATCCCAAATCAAGAAAGGCTTGCCCGTGAGGGAAGGATTGAGGCGTGTGTTGTGGCTCTGGAATCGTGACCATTAAAAGGGTTTGCAAGACCCCTTAGTGTTGGCTCTCCTTGAAGGTAGCTGGCCAAATCCCACGCGGGAGGCTTGCTGACCCACTGAACTCGCTTCAAAGGCACGCGGCGGACACTGTCCAGCCTCAGACCCCACATTTATAAGGTGTGAATCTTCTGCCTTTCCAGCTTTCCCCATGAGAAGGGGACTTTCTCTTATGTTTTGACTGGGAGGATGCAGAGTGCTAACTCACATTGATTTTTGCCTCGGTTTGTTTTGGAAATGCCTTCATAAATGCAAGGCTGACTGTTACACTTTTATTATCTCAAACAACCCGGCGTCAGGGTCTCCTTGGGGCTTTCGTAGAGCTATTGGCCTAAGCGTTGCCACATGGACGGTGAGATGCAAGCAAAGGTGACCCTGTGTGGTTCTCACGCCCACCTGGGCCCCACCTGGTCTGCAGGTGCTTGGGATGGTGGCCACGGGGCCCAAGCATGTCCTTCCTCCTCCGTTTCTTGTCACCTCCTCTACTTCTGCTGGGCGTGTCTTGACTCCCCAGAAAGCAGAGCCAGCCCAGTTGGCCTTCCTCCTCGGGAAGGATTCCAGCCTCTAAGAGCTACACCTGCCTTGTGCACAGGTGAGGCGTCTCCTGTGAAGGTCACATCATGTTTGCACTTACCCCTGGAGCTGTGGTTTCCATTAGTCCCAAGTCTGCCCCCGTCGTTGGTGGAACCGAGGGCCATGGATGATGGACCTTGGCGGCCCTGGACCAAGAAGCTGTGTTAAGGCAGAAGGCCGCTGAGCTGGTGGTGGGCAGATGGGGCTGTTGTCTTAGCCTTAGAAGGAAGGTGCAAGCTGGAGGGACTTTCGGATTTGAAGGCCAATGCTTCTGACTAAGGCAAGACACTGGTGGTCCTTTTCTGGGTGAAGACGCACCCAGGGTCTCATCATCCTTAGAAATGTGAGGAGGGACTTGGACCTGGATGAAAACCCTCCTTCTGGATCTGTGGTGGGGACTGAGGGTGTCATCGTGACGCATGTGTTGGCTTTTTCTGGGATTCACCATTTCCATGAAGGCAGCATGACATCTCATAGCTAGTGGCAGTGACCCCAGATCTACTGATCAGATTCCGACTTCCCATCCTGTGTCATTTTTCCTGAAGATTCACAGCTACGTACGGAGGTGTTTCTGACAGCCTGACACAGCCTGGCTCACGTAAACCCCTGTAATTTATGAGGGGTCTCAGGTTTAATATTGCATCTTTCCTCCCGTGTCCTAAATTATCAATCACTTTAATGACATGCAGAAAAAATAACAAGCAAATCTTAGATGACATTCTTATCACCTATTTTAATACAATTTCCTAAATCAAACACCTCTGTAACGCCAAAAAACAAAAAAAAAACGTATGCTTCGTGAGCAATTAAAGAAATACACTTAGGACAACACTACAATACAGGTCGACTTACGACCCCTTTCATTTTATACAAACGAATTTCTGTTCCTATTAAGAGTTTGAATCTGGGTCCATATCACTGGAAACACTATTGGAGTTGGGAACCATACCTCAAAACACCGATACATTAAATCTCTGGGCTGAGCTGCGGTTTCCTGGGGCCCTTGCAGCTTCTATGGTTCAACACGGTGACTCTCGAGTTGAAACTATTTGTTCAAAGATGGTGTTATGCAGAGGATGATGTCCACATAAAGGTATGCTGAAGTCTTAATTCTGGGTACCTGTGAATGGAGGCTTATTTGGAAATTGTGTCTTTGCAGATGTGATCACGTGAAACTCATCATCATGGGCTCTAATCCAATATTGACCAGTGTCCTTATAAGGAGAAGGAGGACGGTGACTCAGGACAGTCACCGTGTGCTACCATAAAAACTGCAAGTGTCTCAGGAAGTAGCAGCTCAGTCCAGAGATGTAACATATCGGTGGTTTCAGGAAGACAGAGACGCACATTGGAATGACGCGGCCACAAGCCAAGGAACGTCAAGGATCCCCGGAACCCCAGAAGTTAAGCGAGATGATGGAACAGATGCTCCCTCAGAGTCTCCCGAAGCAACCAACCCTGCAGATACCTTGACCTTGGATGTCTGGTCTCCAGAACTGGGAGAAGAAATGTCTGTTGTCTTGATCTACCCACTTTATAGTATATTATTATGGCAGCTCTAGGAAATGTATACAGATGGTGACTTTTGTTTGCTAAACTGTAAGTCTTTGCATGTTCGGAGGCAACTTAAGCATTAATGCGTGGTATCTGTGAAGGACGCCCAGCAGCCCTCTCCACGAGAACACACTGTGATGTAGACACAGACCTTTATGGGCATCATCTCCCCACACCAACCATGGCCCAGCCCACACCTGGAAACCAAACTCACATCGTGAAGACCGAAACGTAAAGGTCTGTGGCAGCGCTAAATGTTTTGGATGGCCAGCTTCACCAACGCTAAGCACACTCAGGAGACCCTGGTTTAAATGTTTAGATGACACATTTATGGAAGACAATAGGGCAACGAGGAGGAGGATATTTGGATGTTGATAAAAGTCATTTGCAATCGGGGGTGTCCTAAATGCCGCCCTGCTCTCATCTTCGTGGACCACTTTTATTCCCCAGTTCCCGAGGGTCAGGGGGTCCAGGGCTGGGTGAACTTCCTCCACTTTTCCCCCCAAGAACTAATACCATTGGGATGGCTCATGGGTGTCACGTCCGTGCTGTGGTTCATGAGGAGAGAAGGGTGTCCCCATCCTTTTGGGAGTGTGCATACAGGCACACATGCACTCTCTCTTTCTCACTTGCTTTTGACTGACCTCTTCCCCCCAAGGCAGGCCCTGCCCATGCACAGCCCTGGGGTCCCCAGGTGTCACACAGGTGCCCATGTTCATCTGTTCAGACTTCTGGTCAACCCGCTATCATGTGCGTCCTCAGGCTCTTTGTCCCTCTCTGTTGTGGCCCCATCCACACACTAGGAGGAGGCTCTCCTGCTCTGGTCACAGCAATGCCCTGGGGGCCTTGTGGGGCAAGGCATTCTGTAGGGACACAGAAAAATGGGGACAGCTGGGCAGTGGCGGGGGTCTGGAGAAACAGCTCTCTGGCCTCACCCGCACCCTATGCCGCCTTCCACCGATGATCCCACATGGGCACCCAATGGGAGTCAGGGCCAGGGACCACACCCAGCACCACCCACCCTCTGGGTCACTGTGACAATTCAGTGCAGTGACAATGACATGGAAGCTGTATTTTATGCAGTGTTGGACAGGATCGGTACCTAATACACAACAGCATGGAGACGGAAGGGTAGGATCAGTACCTAATACACAGTGACATGGAGATGGAAGGGTAGAACTTCCTGTGGACGGTGCTCTTGCGAAAGTCTGCATTCGTGGGTGATGCCCCCCCAGAGACATCTCTGGTGCTCACACTAGTCTGATTAGGTCTGTGCCCAGCCCCAGCTATGGGAGAGCCGATGGAGGTGGTGTCTGGCTCCAGAGGACATGGGAGGAAAAAGGGTGGAAGGTGGGCAACTGAGTGTCCACCCCTAGTGAGGTATGGGAACATGGCCATTTCATTCTGCTCCTAGAGAAGAAAAAGAGGGGAAAAGGCAGAAAGGGAAGGAGGGGTAGGAGAAGGTAGAGTAGGCGTGAGGGAAGTAGAGTTGGGACTTTGTGGAAGCAAAGTATGGGGGTCGGGAAAGGAATCGGCGGGGGTGGGGGTGGGGATGAGGATTTAAAGAAACTTGTAAAATGCAAGACTCAGATGGAGTGAGCATAAGTGGTAGAAAATGGCCCAAAAGAGAAACGAGGCAAAAATCCACTTGGGATTAATCTCAATTAATACAAGAGGGACTTGGACTTCTCTGGTGGTCCAGTGGTTAAGGCTCCACACTTCCACTGCAGGGGGCATGGGTTCGATCCCTGGTCAGGGAACTAAGACCCCACATGCCACATGGCTCGGCCAAAAAACAAAACAAAACAAAACAAAATGGGCTTCAGGCCAGCCCTTTCTTAGCAACTTTTACGAGATTAAAATTCCTAATTCTGACTAACTGGGAGGGGGTTAGGTCAGAAAACCATGTGCGTTTGTGAAGCCTGTAAGATATCAGTTCAGACATTTGCTTCTCACGAGATCCATTTTCAAGCACGTACAGGGATTTAAACTCAACCAACCGGCTTCTCTGAGGAGCCGCTCGATAAAGGAGACTTTGATGAGAAGATGAAAGTGTGTGGAAATTGTTATATTGGTAGGTGAAATGTTTTCGCTCAGGGTAGCGGAGAGATTCTCACGCGACCTGTGAATTATTGATTTGTTTAGGAGACGCCGCTTGCCCCGCCTTCCACGTCTTTGCAGGGAGCGGAGCATCCCCTAGACTCGCCATCTGGGTCTTGTGGTGCAAGAGGTGAGGCTCTGGTGTTGATGGGAGTGAATCTCTCAAGGGAAGGCTGTGACCCAGCTCTCAGAGCTGAGAGGACATCGGAATGTCGTGGAGACCAAGCTGAGGAGTGGAGTAAGTGAAGGGGATTCGAGATCCCGGCAGGGCCCCGGCCAGAAGGAGAACGCGCCGGCACTTCGTTTACCCCAGCATTGAACGCCGAGGTGGACGCACAAAGTGGGTCACAGAGGAACCTCGGAGGGCCTTTTCCAGCCCCTTCCTCTGAATTCCAGACCATGCTTTTCCAGCTGACTACGAGTTTCCCTTTTCCGAGCGCTCATGACATCAGAGCTGACCCCACCGTGTTTCCACGCCTTCTGCCCCTTCTTAAATATGCCACCTTAGTTCTCAACAATGGGAGGCAGAATCTTGACGCCTAAAAAGACATCCATGTCCTGCGCCTAGACCCCCTGAATGTTAACTTACACGGCAAGAAAGGGGATAAGTTAAGAAACCCCGAGATTGATGTGAATGGCTATTAACTCCCTGCTGTTTTCATATAGATTTTAATCATTGAGTTATTTTAGAAGCATTATTTAGAAATATATAGTTGTCACAGTGGACATTTTGGTTTTCTATGTGTGTTGTACACAGTTTTTCATTCCTTTTTGGGGTTGAATCTCACAATATTGTTTTGTTGCATCAAATAAACGTCCTCTGTGGACCAGCAGAAATTTTTAAATGTCCCCTCTTCAGCAGTACTTCCCTCAGCACTATTCTCACTTCAAAGGGTCCCTGATTTCAGTTTTCAGCCACGTATTTTATATTGTAAAAAATCCTAAAAAAAAAAAAAGCAGTTCTAAGACTTGGAAAAATTCAAATACCATCTTCTGGTGACACATGGGGGAAGAAGGGGCAAGAAAATTTGACAGAACAAAGGGGTTTCTGTTTGAACTCGGATGTTTGTTCATTCCTGGACACACATGCCTTGATTGTCTGCCCCTCGGCTGGTTCTGCACGGACTCTGGGGGATTCGGGGTGCAATGACATTGGGCCAAATGCGGTCGGTCCCCATGCATTCCAGGGAGAGAAGGCATTGCATGTTTTAGGGACAATAATTAAATCTGTTTGCAAAAGGAGTAGGTTTCCATTTAAAACAGAAGGCAGCAGCTTATGGTGAAGGGTGAGGACGGTGCAGTCAGGACTGGGCTAGTCGGTCACTCCGATGGGTCTCAACCTCCCTATCTGTGAAATCGGGGCAGTTCTTGAGGTGGAAATAAAGCCAGGCATGTGGAAAACCTTGGTCCACGTCAGGCACAGAGCGAACCCTTAAGAAGTGTGGTTATTACTTCTGTTGTAAAGTGTTCAAGTTTCCTGGTGCAGCTCTAACACATGAGCACACACCGTGGGACTTAATAGGAATTCATCCTCCCCCATCCTGGAGACCAGGCGTCTCAGGTCAAGGTGTCCTAGGGCCACGCTCCCTCCAGAGGCTCCAGGGGAGGGTCCTTCCTGCCTCTTCCAGCTTCTGAGGGCTCCCGGCATCCCTGGGCTTGTGGCTGCATCCCTCCCATTCCTGCCTCTGTCTTCATGTGGCTTCTCCTGTGTGTCTGTGCCTCTCCTCTTCTGTCTCTTAGAAGGACCTTGTCATTGGATGTAGGGTCACCCTCATCCAGGAGGACCTCATCTCAGACCCTTCACTTCATCGTATCTGCAAACACCCTATTTCCAAATAAGGTCCTGTTCTAAGATTTTGCTTGCATGTGAATTTTGAGGGACACTACAGCCCAGTAAGGCAGTACACGCTGGTTCTTGTTTTGTGGAAGAAGTTGCCATTTGCTGGAGGAGAAGACGCCCAAATCAAATATGCATGTTCTCCTTCAGGGACGGATTAGAACCTCGATGGGATGCATCTCCTTCAGCTGCTGATGCTGTGAAATGATGGGGTTTGATTACGAACCTTGAAAGGACATCCAGCCCGATTTTATGAGCTTCCCTCATTTTTTTCCTCTTTTGATATGCACTGAAGATTCTATGGGAGAAGAAACACAAGTCTTCAATGAACTAAGATAATTACTTTAAAAAGTCAACAGCTAAGCTTACGAAAGGGCTGTATTAACTCAACCCCAAAAAGACAAACAACCCAATTAAAAAGTGGGTAAAGGATTTGAACAGACATTTCTCTGAAGGAGATACACGGAGAGCCGACAAGCACATGGAACGATGCATCAGTAATCATCAGGGAAACACGAATCAGAACCACAGTGAGATACTGTCTCACACCCACGAGAGTGATGATGACAATAATAACCATGAAAATAACAAGGGTTGGGGAGGAGGTGGAGGACTTGGAAGATTCATACACAGCTGGTGGAGGCATCAAATGGTGCAGCCGCAGTGGAAGGCAGTCTGGTGGCTCCTCGGAAAGTGAAGCATAGAATCACCATGTGACCCAGCAATTTCATTCCTAAGGATTTACCCCCAAAGAATTGGAAGCTGGGTCTCAAACAAATACTTGTATATGAACATTCACAGCAGCACTAATCACAATAGGCAAAATGTGGAAACACCCCAAGTGTCCATGGATGGCTGAATGGATGGATGGATGGATGGATACACAGCATGGGGTCCATGCACACAGTGGAATATGACTCAGCTGTGAAAAGGAGTGAAGCTCTGACCCAGGCTACAGCGTGGAGGGACCTTGAACACACGATGCTCAGTGAGAGAAGCAGACCCAGAAGGACACACAGTGTGTGATTCCATTGATAGGAAACGTCCAGAACACGCAAATCCATAGAGAGGAAGTGGATTCGTGGTGCCAGGGGCTGGGGGAGGGGGATGGGGAGTGACTGCTCACGGGGACGGGGTCTCCTTTGGAGGATGAGAAGGTTCTGGAAGCAGACACAGGTGGTGGTTGCACAACACTGTGACTGCACTAAATGTCACTGATGGTAAACTTTAGGTTACGTGTGCTCTACCTCAATGAAAAAAGTTCAAGTGAAAATGTCTATTGAAATGGGAATACTGAGAATCCCATAGACGGAACGAGGCATTGGTGGGCGGAGCTTACAGCTGTCCCCACACCAATACTCAAACTCTCTGAGTTCGCTTGCTGCAATGCTCCTGTCCTCAGCCCTTCTGCCGGTGGCTTTGTCCCAGCTGGAGGCCAGTGCGTGGTCACCGTCTATGTCCCGTGGCCCACAGGGACGTGTCCTTCACGAGGCATAGCACATGGGGCCAATCCCACCGCACGGAGCTTGGGCTTGAGGTGATGTCCACACACGGCAGGTGGATTTGGGGTTCCGCAATTTGGCGTTTCTTGAACGAAAGGCTCTTAAAAGAGACAGATATTCTCATCCTAAGACGTATGACGGTGCAGAATGTCTTTGAAAGGTGTCACATTTCATCAGTTACCGCTGCTTAATTATTCACAAGGAGGTCTGCACGATTTTCTGGCTGTAGCTGCGTTACCCGTGTAGATGCTGGAAATCCGGGGAGCAGCGGGCGTGTGGGGGGCTTGGTCTAGGCACTTCCTCCCACTCTGTCTGCAGGGTCAAGACTAATCGTTCCCTGGGCTGGGGACACTGGGGTGTATAGTCCCTTGGCATGGTCCTGCGATGCCCTGTACTATGGGGCTTCCAATTTCCGTAGTAGGAGCAGCCACCCAGCCCCTGAAAGACTGGGATCTCGAGCACCTTTCAGGATGGAAACCACCAGACATGCGTTGGAACTGGTCCTTTTCAGTGTCATCCAAGACTTTTAATTGGATGTTCATCCTCAGTGTAATGACCGGGGTGGTCGGCCATGGGAGTGAAGGCAGGGTATGACATTGTTACTTTAAAGCACAATCAAATATGCCCCTGTCTTGTAAATATGGAGTCAGGGGGGCGGGGGGGTGTCCCTTCCTGATCTAAATCCGTAAATCATCCTGGTGCAGATTACACACACACACACACACCCCAACATGTATGATCGATCCATCGCCTGGCCCACACCTCCCGCTGGTACCCAAGTGCACATATGCAGTAGATGTGTGTATTACGGCTGCTGGTGGCCACCCCGCGCTCTGTTGGAATATGAAGCGGGAGCCCCCTACCCTCTCCTCACCTGCTTTGATCTGAACCCCAGGCTGATCTGGATGCGGGAAAGGCTGCTGTTCTACCCCATTCCCATTCAATCCGTTACACGGCTCACCGCTGGGTGCCTCCTCACTCTGACTCCTAATTTGACAATGACAAAGAACTCCGTGGCGATTTTAAATTTCATAATTTTAATCTGTCAAGCCTGACATTTAATTAGTGCCCTCTCTAACCCGTAGCCATGCGCGCGGGCCGCTGCAGTTGGTGTTCCCTCGGAAAAAAAAAAAAAGAATTCCGCCCTGGTGGAAGAGTGGATTAATAAATACAGGCATAACTGGCAGGTGTTAAGACAATGTGCCCATGATGGTCTATTAGCCCCAAATCTAGACAGATGAGGTTAATCGTATTTTAAAGTGCGGCTTTATTGTATTAGGAGTGATTAAGCTCTGGCTCTGCCCTCACATGCCATGCTCATTGCGAACATGAAATAGGAGGTCTGGGAGGCAGGCTCGTGCGAACAAACCATCATCGACACAGGCACCTCGGTCCTGGTCCCTTACAGGATCCTGTGATGCCAGGTTAGCATTCCTGGAGTGGCTGGCCCCTCACGGCACCCCGGGGATGCTGGGTTGGCATTGCTGGGGTCTCTGGCCCCTCACGACACCCGGGGATGCCGGGTTGGCACTGCTGGGGATTGGAAATAAGGTGACACAGGCAGGGCTCTATAAGTGGCCGGAGTGCTCTGGGTGGTCAGCGGGGGCGTGTTGGAGGTCCCTGGTCTGTTACTGCATCATCTGGGAGACAAGTGGGGTTCTCTGGGGGAAAGTCCCCCTCACAGGTTTCCAGGCTGGTGCTGCCATCCCAGGAAGGGCGTGCCCATCCTGACTCCATGATGTGAACCGAGGGTACCCGTCTTGATTTACGTTCAAGGTAGTTTGTTTTTTGACGTCATGGCTAATTCATTTCCTGTTGATCCATCTTAAGCAGGGCAAATTTTTCCAATTGAAACTCTAGGGAAAGCTCTTCTCCCAGGGTAGAAACACTAGCTGCTGTGGCACTCCCCAGAGACGGTTCACTGGGTCTGGAGAGTGGCCAGTTGGTGGCCCCTCCCTCGATGTGGCTCCTGGGTGGATCACAGCAGGGCTGGTGGAGGGGGTTGTCGGTGGTAGTTTACAGGGGATGTGTTTCAGGCTCCCTGTCTCCTTCCTATTTCTGTAGATGCCTGCAGGCCTCTGTGCAGTCAGAAGCTGCATCCGACCAGTCCTTCCTGAAGATGTGCGTCTTCCTCGTGTGGGAAGGAGCATCCAGTTGCTGAGATGTCTGGGTCTCTCCAGGGTCATGTGAGCAGGGCTGGGCAGGGTCCTTCCCTCTTCGAAGGGGAGCATCTCTCTTTTGGGGTAAGAAAATCAGTCTCACAGACTGGAAGGGCATCCCCCTAACCTTCAGGTTCCATCTATGCATTCGTGCATTCCACAAACCGAACAATGCCGGGGCTGCTTGGAAAGCATAGGGGAATGGAGCCCACCTGTGCACCTGGGGCCCCTGCTCTCCTGGGAGGTAAAGGGAGATATGGCAGGTGCTTTCACGGACGGTTTGCATGGTGTTTGGCGGGGCCAGGGAAGGCAGCATCCACTGAAGCTGATGAGGGAGGTCTCCCTGATGGAGGGGGAAGTGGATGGCACAAAGGCAGGCCCATTCTGGTAAACACTGAGGAGCTGGGTCTTGTGACAGCAGAACCCAGGATGGGACAGGTGTCACTGGTGGATGCTGCCAGGAGCTCCCAGCATCTATCCCCACCCTTCCTTCCTAAGACACTTAGAGAATAACTTATATTCAGAGCCTCACCTTGTCCCTGGAGGATGAGTAAGTTGGGTCACAATTGGCTTTGCTCTCCTTCCCAGGAGTTGCTCCAGAAAGCAGCACATGGCCACGATCTGGGTACAGGACTTCCCTGGTGGAGCAGTGCTTAAGAATCCATGTGCCAATGCAGGGGACACGGGTTCGAGCCCTGGTCCAGGAAGATCCCACATGTCGCGGAGCAACTAAGCCCGTGCGCCACAACTACTGAGCCCACGTGCCACAACTACTGAAGCTCGCGTGCCTAGAGCCCGTGCTCCGCAACAAGAGAAGCCACTGCAGTGAGAAGCCCGTGCACCACAAGGAAGAGCCGCCCACGCTCACCACAAATAGAGAAAGCCCGCGCGCAGCAACGAAGACCCAACGCAGCCAAAACAACAAAACAAAACAAAAACAAAAGTTAAAAAAAAAAAAAGATCTGGATACAGAGACATGAGGGCGAGGGTGGAGGAGAGTTTCTCTTTGGTGAAAACATTCTGGAACTAGATACATGTGGTGGTTACACAATGCTGTGAAGGTGCTAAACACACACAAATGGTGCACGTTCCATGCTTAAAATAGTAATTTCTCTGTGCTATTTTATCACAATTTAAATTTTTTTTAATTTTAATTTTTTGAAATTGAAGTATAATTGATTTACAATGTTTTGTTAGTTTCAGGTGTACAGCAAAGTGATTCAAATGTATACATGTATAAGAATATATATATATATATATATATTCTTTTTCAGATTCTTTTCCATTATAGGTTATTACAAGATACTGAGTATAGTTCCCTGTGCTACACAGTAGGTCTTTGTTGATTATCTATTTTATATATATGCTAATCCCAAACTCCTAATTTATCCCCCCTCCCCTCTTTCCCCCTTGGTAGTTTGTATTCTATGTCTGTGAGTCTACTTCTGTTTTGTAAATAAGTTCATTTGTATCATTTTTTAGATTTCACATGTAAGGAATATCATATATTTGTCTTTCTCTGACTTACTTCACTGAGTATGATAATCTCTAGGTCCATCCATGTTGCTGCAAATGGCATTATTTCATTCTCTTTTTATGGCTGAGCATATCATAATTTTTAAAAATGGAGTATTATTCTGATTCTCAGTAGCCCATATTAACACAAAAACCCCCTCTTTAAGTTCCTGGATCTCCTGATAGAATTTTATAATCTTGTGTTTGCTGGGACCTTGCATGGTCATCTGGTCTACCCTGACTTTCCACTTGGGAATGATAAACACTTTCAGAGCTGTCTCATGTGACCTGCTCTGGGGCAGCGTCATCCTGGGTGGTCACTCTCTGGACACAAGATCTTCTTGTTAAAAGATAGTTTGTTATCCCAGTAGTTTCCAAACCAGGCTTAAAGGTCCCTCGTCCCCCATTCGTTGCAACCAGAGAGATCACTGATTCATGTTTATGTATTGTTCTTTCAAGCAAAGTTTTGTATTGAGAAGTTTAAAATTAAAAATATAAGGACCGCAGCAACCTAAGTATCCATTGACAGATGAATAGATAAAGAAGATGTGGTACATATGTACAATGGAATATTACTCAGCCATAAAAAAAGAATGAAATTTTGCCGTTTGCAGCAACTTGTATATACTTGGAGGGCATTATGCTTAGTGAAATGTCAGACAAAGAAGGACAAATACTGCATGATATCACTTATATGTTAAATCTAAAAAATATAACAAACTAGTGAATATACCAAAAAAGCAGGCTCACAGATACAGAAAACAAACTAGTGGTTACCGGTAGGGAGAGGGAAGGGGGAGGGGCAATATAGGGGGAGGGGATTAAGAGGTACAAACTATTAGGTATAAAATAAGCTACAAGGACATATTGTACAGCACAGGGAATATAGCCAATATTTTATAATGACTATAAATGGAGTATAACCTTTAAAAATTATAAATCACTATATTGTATATCTGTAACTTGTATAATATTGTACATCACCTATACTTCAATTTTAAAAATACTTTAAGATACATAAGGAGCAGTCTACAAGCCAATTGTTAAAGTCTTTCGGATTTCAGAAGTTCTGTGGGTGGGGCTGGAATCCACAGAGGGTCCACACCACACCACGTGAGTCCACATGAAGAAGTTGCCGTGGGTTGTGTCTCACCTTCCTGTCCTCTGGTTCACCTGATGTAGGATGCAATTGGTCTGCAGCCTCTTGTGTGCAAATCGCTGCAGAAACAATTTGATGTATCACTACAAAGAAGGGTAGAAGTTTAGGTAGATAAGTCCATGGTAAAATGCAATGAGCTGGGCACACCTGGGCAGGAATCAATTTGTTGTAGTTGAAATGAGGAGCCCGACGACCTCAGACACGTTTGTAAACTTCCATGGTGAAATTAGTATAATCCTGTTTGCAGCACTGTTGGGAAGACGGACAGTGATACAGGACTCTCTCGGCACCCAGTCAAAACTCACTCAAGGGTGATTATGTTACCCACCAGGGTTCTTGACCCTCCTTACTCAATAGAAATTGATCAAAGGCCAGACAAGAAATTCAGGCAAGGCTTTACTGGGGTCCCTGCTGCAGCAGGGGGGGAGAGAGAACAAGTAACGGGTGCCCTTGCCCCGCTCCTCGAGGAGGGGAGAGCTGGCTCCTTATACGAGGTGAAGGTACGGGTGGGTCCAGGGGTCGGGCTGGAGGGGAGGCAGCTTAGGTGGTTTGCCCACCCCTTTGGTGGTGTTGAGTGGAGGAGGCATGCAGTGCCCTGCTTTTCTCCCACCCCCCTGTTTTGCTCTTGGCTCTCCAGAAGTGGCAGTTGGGTTTTTTGTTCTTTTTGTATCTTGTCCATAATTTGCCCCAACTGTGCATGCACGCAGTTATTTTTAGTCCGTTATAGTTTCTTGGTATCTGTTGCTGGAGGAGACGTCTGTCCAGGTGCAAGCCCTGCAGCAAAGGGTCCCAGGTCCCGGATTCCAACCTGTCTCAATTATTATTAAAAGAGGGATGCATGACAGAAGAAAGCCAAGAGAGATGAGGCTTTGCATCCCCATGTCACACGGTATTAGCTGTTTGATTTGGGACAAGCTACTTAACGTTGCTCACTCCGTTTCCCCATCTGTAAAGTAACACTACTCATGTCTGCTTTGCAAGGAGGCTGGAAATACTGCAGAAATGAATCAGGATGGTAAAGAGGCTGGAACAGTGCTTGACATCTGATGCTGCAATTATTGAAATCTCCCTGAAATTTGGGTTTGCTGGAGTAAAATGAAGCATCCTCATACCTTGATGTCTTACATTTTCTCAGCAGCTCTGTCTGAACACTGATGCTTTGTGTCTATGGAACGTAGAACTAGTGGGAGTAGGAACAAAATGTACACTTTAGAGTCCCCTTAAGTAACATCAAGGTGAGCTTAGGTATGCACACCTGCTACCACGGATACAGCAAAGGCAAGTGACTTAGTGTCTGGTACTGGAAACAATGATAAAATTAGAACACTGTGTAAGCACAGACATTAAGAGTAACATATATACACTACTGTGTATAAAATAGATAACTAATAAGAACCTGCTGTATAGCACAGGGAACTCTACTCAGTGCTCTGCGGTGACCTAAATGGGAAGAAAACCCCAAAAAGAGGGAAAAGTGTATACGTAGAGCTGATTCACTTTGCTGTACGGCAGGAACTAACACAACATTGTAAGGCAACTATACTTCAATAAAAATTAGTGAAAAAGAATCTACAAACAGAAAAACAAAAAAGAGTAATGTATGTCTCATTATGCTGGTCCCAACTATGACTTCCTGTAATTGGAATTATTTTGCAATCTGCTCCCCCGTCCACCCTGCTTCACCTTCTGGCTGTGTGGATGCAGTCCATAAAATTTGGATTTTCAATGGGCAGAGACAGATCGCCTTGGATCCTGAAAAAATGTATGGGGTGGCTCAGATGTCAGTGTCTGGTTTAACGGTCCACCGAGAAAGTTATTGGGGCCGCTGGGCTCTGCTCTTTCGTTTAAGCCTGTTGCCAAGTCTCTGGTGAAGCCCGGGGCTTTAAATAACAAGTTGCAATGAAGTCGGCTTTTCAAACTTTGGGATTTGTCTCTCCCTCTCGCGCAAGGCTGTGCGTGGAGAGGCATTTAATCAATCTTATTTGTCAACGATAGTTTTATAAGGCAGCAAGTTCACCTTCCCAGTGATCTATGAGGATGGCTTACTTGCTACTTTGCAGATACACATCATACATGTTGCCTGTGTAGGTTGTGTGTGTGGTTCCCGTGTGCATAGCTGATAGGAAGTACATATGCTCTTCTGGGGCACAAGTCCTCAAGAGCTGTCCCCAAGCTAGATGCTCACCATCATCCCATTCATAAGATCTTAATGCATCCCTTAATTAACTTTTTAGAGCAAGCTCTTCAGAGGCAAAGGAAAGGATACCAATAAGACCTCCTTCTTACTCTTGGTTGAAGGCAAGTCATTATTTCTGGAAAATAGTCCTATTTGCAGAGCTGAGGGACAGGTGGTCTCCAAAACAGCTGCAGCATCTCTTTCTTCTGTTCTCAGGTATGTTGGAATAAACCCATCATTCCTTTATGACCCTTTTTTAAAACAAGCATTTTTATATTTAGCTTGCTACTATTTTGTATAAAAGTGTTTGTCTTCCTCCGTAAATGAGGTCGACCTGTAATTTTGCTTTTTAATAATTCCCTGCTCAGTATTGGCCTCATAAAAATGAGTTTGGGAAGTATTCCCTCTTGTTGCAGGTGCTGGAAACGTTTGTGTAAAGTTGGCATTTTTTTCTTCCTTAAGTATTCATTAAATTTACTAGCAAAGCTATCTGGACCTGGTAATTTCCTTGTGGCAAAATTTTAAATTATACAGTAAGTTTTTTGAATTCATGTTTTTATTTCTAAGAACTTGTCCATTTTATCTAAGAATTAAATTTTGGCCTAAAGTTGTTTTTTATCTCTTTATTTTTTAAAAGAAATATAAAGGATCTACAGGCATCTCTTTCTTCTCTTAATATTGCTTTTTAACGTCTCTTTTCTATCTTCCATTGTTTTCTTGATAAGACTTGTCAGGGGTATATAATTTGTGTTGGTCTTTTCACACAGCCCATTTTGGTTCCGTTGATTTTTTCTGTGTTATGTTCATTATTTAATTAATTAATTTCTGTTATTTCTTTGGGTTTCATTACTTTTCTGACTTTTTGAGATGGGGTCTTAACTCACTGATTTCCAGCCTTTCTTCCTTTTTATAAAAGAATTTAAAGCTGCAAATTTCCCCCCACAAATCTGCTTACACTGCACTTAAATTTTGATAGGTCATACTTTTATAACCATTCTGATTGAAATACTTCCCAGTGTTTGTTTTGATTTCCTCTTTGGCTCGTGGGTTATTTGAAAGTGCAGTGCTTAACTGTCAGACTTAAGGGATTTTCTAGTTATCTTTTCATTATTTACTTCCAGCTTAATTGCACTGGAGCCGGAAAATGTACTTTATACGATTTCAATCCCCGATGTCTGTAGAAATTTGGTTAATGGCTCAGCATATGGTTAAATCTTGTAAATGTTTCATGGGTGCTTGAAAAGGGTAAATATTCTGCAGTCATTGGTTATAGAGCTCTAAATCTACTCACGAGGCAAAACTCAGAGTACAAGATTTGAACAAAATTAAATTCTTAAATCCATAATTGGGTTTTGACATGCTTATTCTCTCTACTGCTATAAAAGTACATTAAGATGCCCTAATAAAACTGTGGGTTGCTTATTTTACTTCCTCTAAGTTTTGCTTTATATGTTTTGAATCTTTGTTACCAGGTGCATACAAGTTTGTAATTGTTTTATATTCCTGGAGAATTGAGCCTTTTATCATAAAAAAGTTTTTCTCTTCATCTTTAGTATTTATTTAAGTTCTACTTTGATACTAATGTAGCCTCACTAGGTTTTGTTGTTGTTGTTGTTAATATTTGCATAGTATAGTCAATTATCATTATTCATGGTAGATGTGCTCTATGAAGTCCCCATAAATAATAAAATTAGTGAAGATGGACCCTTTGTTCCTAGGGAAAACATGATATTAAGTTCCTATGATCCTCTGGTGACATTTCATCAACAGATCAAAATGTAACCTTATTTTATCATGTTTCTTCTTAAAGACTCCTCGTTGAATACATTATTGTGGATTCATCCACACTGAAATCACAACCAACAGCCCTATAACTCTTGCCTGAACCAAGCTCATCTAACACATATTTTCTCTGTAAAACACAGCACAGCCTTCTTGCACTAAGTAACACCAGCTAGAATTTCTTCACTTGCTTAGGGTCATTTTTAAATAGCAAAGTCACCAACAAAAAGCACACGAATGCAAAAAAAAATGTCCTGAAGTAGACCGAGGAAAAGAAACTGGTTTACAGTCTGAGAGTCGAAACAAGAAGACTGAGCATCACCCATCCAACCTCAGCTGGGACCGCGCACCTCAGGTGACTCACACTTCCCACCACACCTCACATGTATACAAATAAGTGGGAAAACATTGTGAGTATCAATTTTGGGGTTACACATAAATTTTAGCAAGTAGACAACTTTGCAAATACAAAATCTTTGAAGAATAAGGATGGACTATTTATTTTCCCACGTCTTTATTTGAACACTTTCCTTACATTTTAGATGTCTCTTAGGCAGCCTACAATTGTTTTGTTTAAATCTAGTTTGATTGTCTCTGCTTTTTTAATTGGTGCATTTAGCTGATTTACATTTAATATAATTCTTGATGTTTTGGAGTTAAAATCCATTCCTCTTTCTCACTAGCAAAACTGCACCAGCTCTGAAAGGTGAAGATGTAGTTTATCAGTAGGGCACATGAAGAAGGCTGATGATTCTTCTTGGGGGGATAGTTAACATATGTATGTGTACATGTATGTGTGTGCACATGTGTGTATAAGATGTGTGACTGTTTTGGGTGTATGTGTATACCTATGTGAGAGATGTGAGGGTTCCTGATGTGTATGTATGTGTGAGAGATGTGTGTGCACGTGAGGGTGTATTTGAGTGTGCATATGTGTGATGGTTGCCAGGAATACCGATGTGGTCTCAGACCATAACATGGGGTCCCACTTCATCCTGAGATGGTCAGGCAGCTTCTGGAGGATGGCCTGGTGGTGGTAGCCAATGACACACAAAACTGGAGGTGAGCAGGACAGTGAGACGGTGGTGGGGACACTTATAGAATCTTCTGCATTTGGAGAAAGATGGGGGGTCTGGAGGTATTCAGCCCAAAGAATAAAAACCTCCCAGGAAAAGAAGAACTAGGCAAGGCTGTGATGTTTGCCTGCAAATATTTGAAAGTCAGCCATGTGGAAGAGCCATTCGGGCTTCCCTTTACAGTCTAACATAGAGGGTAAGGAATCATGCACCCAGGAGACCAATGTCAGGTCCACACAAAGAAGGGATGTCTAAACACCAGAGCTGTGCAAGGGAGAAATAGATTCTTAATGAGGGGGTGCGTCTTCCATCACTGGATGTATGCAAGCACAGCCTGAATTCATGCTCAGGGAACACTGACAACAGGTCCAAGCAGGGGTCAGAGGCTGAAGTCCAAGACCCAGCAGGTCTTTCAAAACCTTGCAGTCTGGGAGAAGACAATTCACTGCTGTGTGTGCCAGCATCCTCTCCTCACTTCTAGGAAAGCCAGATGAATCTCTTCAAAATTGAAAATGCCTCTTTGCATCTTTTTGGACCACAGAACGTCTCCAGTGGAAAGAACAGCCACATCATTCTGGGCAGAGTTGGCAAATTCCTCGTAAAATGAACGATTGTACAATACGGCCTTCGTCTGAATCGCCACATTATCCGTAATTTGTCCCCGAAGGAAACTGAGCAGTTTGTAACAATGCAAGAAACACGAATCCTTGCAGTGCAATTTCAGTCCAAAAAAAAAAAAAGAAAATCCTGAAAGATCAGATTTTCTTTTCTTATGATACATTTAGAAATTTAGTCCAGAATAATCAAGCTTTTTTTTTTTTTTAAGTCTGCATTTAATCCGGGAAAGTCTCAAGGGCCTTAAATTTCCAACATAAAGCCGGGACAACTTTCGGAACTTGGCATGATGCTTTTTAAAGTGGAACAGCAAAGCAAACGAGGTTCTCGGATAACTTCCCATAATAAACGTCTCGGGGCAATTTAGAGAAAGAAAGGGAGACCCTTCAAAATTTCACGAGGGATTAGGAAAAGATAATAGTGATTGACAGGTGGGGAAAATATCCTGGTTTCTTTTTTGCAAGAGGGGTTGAGGAAGGAGATGAGATTTTCAAAAGGTCTTCTCTCCTCCTCAAGGCAGACAATGACATCTCCCATCTTTCGCGGTGCCTACATCTCTTGCATTGTTCTCTTGTACATGCTTATAGTTGCTTGCACCTTCTCGCCATTAGACCAGGATCCTTTGAGGACATGGCTGGTGACTTTCTAAGGAGGGTTTATGAAGGGTGTGGTGGGGATGCCATATTCACCAAGTCTTTCATCTTCTGCATTCAGAGGCTCCACCATCTGGAGTCTCACTCACCCTGGAGGCAAGAGCTAGCATTAAAAGTACACCACTGGGGTGTGGCCACTCATCCTCTGATTTGAAGCACAACATTCTTTCTTCCAAAGCGAGCACTTTCTGGTGGATTCTGTCTCACCAATGCTGCCGTGAATTATTGGCTGCCTTTCTTTTCAAAGGTTGTGAACAGTTCCATTGGGGCATCTTCGCTTTCCCAAATGAAATAGAGATGCAGTAGTTACGTTGCTTGGTCCGAGTAGCTATTGCCTTGGGGATTCCGTTTTAAAATCCTACTAGTTTGGGAAAGATGCTCTGTTAGTTTCCCAGGGCTGCTGCAACAAAATACCACAGATGGGGCTGCTTAAAACAGAGATTTTTGGTCTCACGGTTCTGGAGCTCAGAGGTCTCTGAAATCAAAGTGTTGGCAGGGTTGCTTCCTTCTGGAGACTCAGAGGGAGACTCCATTCCAGGCTTCTCCCCGAGCTTCTAGGGACTGCCCCAAATCCTTGGTTTGCAGCTACATTGCTCCCATTTCTATTCCATCTTCATAGGACGTCTCCTTGTGTGCTCGTCTGTGTCCAAATTTCTCCACCTTATAAGGACACCAGCCTTACTGGATGAAGGCCCACGCTTCTCCAGTATGACCCATCTTAACTCACTACATCTGCAATGACCTTATTTCCAAACAAGGTCACTATTTGAGGTCCTGGGGGTAGAACTTCAGCACAGGAATTTTGGGAGGACACAGTTTCACCCCTAGAAGATGAGGATACATGTAAATACAACATGATAACCCCCTAATCCCCCCCCCCTGCCAAAAAAAGGACAGACGATAAATGCATTGAGACCCATTGGCTCAGGCAGTGTGCAAAGTTGGTCTTAGTACTTCACGGAGTGTCTGGGGGGTTGGACCCCAAATGGGCAGAATGAACAGTGTGTAACTCAAAGAATTAGAAAGACAGAGAGAATTGTGGAGCAGAAAGCTAGAAATGAGTGAAAATGTGCAAATATTTGTAGCTAAGGGTATCGTTGGTGCCAGGACCCAGGAGAATTGCCATCCATGTTGGCTAAGAATTTAGGTAGTGCTGCCTGAAACTCAGTGGGATTCGGTACTGTTGGAAGAGTTAATTGATTGTTGGCTGCGATTCTGGGGAAGACAGGGTGTAAGAACACATCAGGGGGTAGGGTGGAGGTGGGCGCTGCACCTTGGGAGCTGTCTGGGAAGCGGGGGTGGGCAGTGGAGAGTCGGGGTCTATGGAGTGGGCGAGGAGGGGGAGCCGTGGTCCATGAGGCACAGCTGGGGTGCCAGGAGCCTGGATTGGGGTGGAGACTGTCTTCTCCTTTCCCCCCTTCCCCATATGGCATTAGGGTCCTCAGGTGCCTGCAGTGAGGGGCTAGTTCAGAGCTGCTGATGCTTTTTTTTTTTTTCATCTTTATTGAGGTGTGATGGACATATAACATCGTGATGATTTGATCGCTGTTTATATTATGAAAGGATTTTTTCCCCCAAATCTAGTTAATGAAAACATACGTCACCTCAGATATTTATCTTTTTTCTACTTTGGTGAGAGCATTTAAGTTCTAGTCTCTCAGCAAATTCCAATGATATAAAACACGGTTGTCAACCATAGTCACCATGTTTTACATTAGGTGCTTAGCCTGTATTCCTCTTACAGTTGAAAGTTTGTTCCCATTTACCAACCTCTTCCTGTTTCCCCAACTCCAAAGATGCTTCTGTTTCTTTTTTTTTTTTTAATTGAATGAAAGATTCTTTAAATTCTCTAGTGCTTTGCAAGTTTCAAAACTCTCACACGCATAATTTCATATAATCCCATAGTAATCCTTTTTCTCCCCTACTCTTATCTTGCCCGTTCTCTCCCCACTGGGACCCACTAGTTTGTTCTCTGTATCTGTGAGTCTGTTTCTTCTTCACTATTTTCTCTGGTCTGTTTTATTTTTTAGATTCCACAGATAAGTGATATCATATGGTTATTTGTCTTTCTCAGTATGGCTTATTTCACTAAGCATAATACCCTCCAAGTCCATCCATGTTTTTGCAAACTGCAGAATTTCTTTTTTTTTATTTTATGGCTGAGAAGTATTCCATTGTATGTATATATTCCACATCTTCTGTATCCATTCCTCTTTTCTTTTAATTAAGGAAATGTGTTTTTAATAAATTAATATTTTTGATGGACCCTTAGGTTGCTCCTATGTCTTGGCTATTATAAATAGTGCTGCTATGAACTTTGGGGTGCATGTGTCTTTTCAAATTAATGTTTTTGGGGGGTTTTTGGGTATATATACCCAGGAGTGGAATTCTCAATACTGAATTTCATAGCATTGCACAATAATGCACACCCATATCAAAGAGGATGGTGCGTCTTTGCTACTGTGCTATTACATATACACCTACATGTTTCTGTATCTGTTTATTTATCACATACATTTATAAAGTATATGTGTGTATCAATTTAGATCTGTTTTATTTAGATTTTAAATCCATTAAGTTAGGTTTATTAATACTGATTATATATACACACACATTTATGGAAGTATATATACATATATATCTTTTGTATACATACGTGTTTATTTGTAGAAATACATATAAATCTTTACATAAATACATATATATGCTTCTGTATTTGTGTCTATTATATACATATTGCATCTGTATATTGTGTATCTATGTCTATTTTATTTAGATTTTAGATCTAATTTGAACTTATTTATAGATATAGCTATCTACATATATCTATATCGATTTCCATATATATGGATATATATGTAACTTTCATATACACATGTATGTATATAAAAATATGCCTTTATATGGGTTCATATATTTTCTGTATTTATGTCTTTTTATATACGTATTTTATATATACGGATGGATGGATCTATTTATAGCTATTTATTTAGCTTTTTAGATCTATTAATGTAGATTTATTTATATAGATGCCATATATTTTTTATATATGGAAAATATATATACATGTGTATCTTCTATGCATACATGTATATACACACACACGTCTCTTTATATATATACGTGTATATCTTTTTATACAAACACACATATATCTAGAAAGACACTTTAGTTTCAAGCTAAGAGACAGATGATATGTAAAAGCTGTTTGTGAAGAAATTGCAGCCACACTCTCCCTCCGCTTTCTTCCCGCTCTGACTACATGTGTTTAAATAACAGTGTGCCCTTAAATAGATACTTTTGAGAAGTTGTGGTTAGTCTAGCTTGTATTACATGTTGGGCTTTGAGGGTAAGTGACATATTTTCCCTAGAATGCCTTGTCCCTCTGTGCGTCCTCCTTGGTAGAAGCTTAATAAATATTACTGGTGAGACAGCAAGCCCCATGGCAGGGTGATTATCCCAGTGTGTTTATGCGTCTTGCTAATTTTAAGCAAGTAGAGAGTCCATTTATAATGAACGCCCCCCGTCGTAAGAAGCATGGATTTGTCACTCCACACTCTCTCCCCGGCATGTCTGCATTTTTAAAATACAAGTCTAACCAAGATCTCCAAAAGGCATCTGAAAAATGTTTTAATGTGTATAAACCCTTCATTTCCCCATGGTCGGACAGCTCAAAAATAGATGAATGGATTTCTGAAACTTTCCCAGAAAATCCCTCTTGGGCTAAAACTAACATTCAGTGCAGAAAATAATGGGAAAGCATAAGATACTGAAAGAAGGGGTTTAGAGTAGAATTATAATTTCAGTCTAAAGAATAGCCTTGTTATACTGACACGAAACTCATATTTCAGGTAGCATTAGGAAATCTGATCTGGTGATGAAGAAACTCGAGATGGTTTTAGTCATTTCCATCACAAATCCAGAGAACACCGTCATAGATTTATAAGAAGCTGGACCCCTATTTTTGGCAACAAAATGGTAGCATTAGGGTTTTTTTTTAAAATAAACTTTTATTAGACAAAGAGTTACCAGCCTCTAAACCATCAAAAGTCACAGTTTTATACAACGATGCCTTCCTTGCTTTGTTTTATCAAGAAATATTAATATTGCTGCCTCCCTACGCCTTGCCAGCTCTGGCATAAGGTGACCCCTTATTTTAGCTCCCAAAGAGTACGATTTCTAAGCTCTTCGTAATCAGAAACCAAGAGTGAGAATCTGAATGCAGAGGCAAACGTAACACAGGAAATAGATTCATCTGCTACGTATATTTTAGATGTTGAAAAATGAAGTGCTTTGTACAAAAAGAAATATCAGAGACGCAAGATGGCAGATTTTTCCCCTCTCCTGGAATGTTCTTCTTATAGAGAATTAAAAATGAATTGAAAGAAAAAAGGGGAACTTAAGAAAAAAATAAACGCACTTAGAGTCTCTTTGGAGGGTGAAACTCAGCTAAACAGAGAAACAAATTGGGCAGCTGGGATCTTTCTATTTGGTTTCAAGCTTGTTGATGATATCACCAGAATCCCTTCCATACTTAAAAAGAATTATGCTAGGTTACCGGTCTTCAGTTTCAATTAGATCATGCAAAATGAAAAAACCAGAAGCACTAAGATATTTTTAAGGTTTAGTATTTCAAGCATGCACAAACATTTACCCTGACCTTCGCTTGTGGGATGGAGGTTGTATTTGTCTCTCTGTGTGCCTCCCTTTTCTGCTAATCTTTTTTCCATCTTTGCAATGTAGAAATCTTCCTTCTTGTGGGCTGCTAGAGTTCTTACCCATTTCCAAGTAATTCTATCTTTTAGACAGGTGAGGTTAGAAATGGCAGGTTTATCCTGTGGCCACAGGATACACCATCTATATTAATTTCCTCTTTATTTCTTCTGGCCAAGTCTACTATTTCTCTGAAATATTTTTATTATGATTTAACATGAGTCTTTAAACATTTAAACCACCCCCAAGTGTGTGTATGTTAATTTTCAAAACTGGGGCTGTGTTTTCCATCAATCCTCCCACTCTTTCTTTCTTTCTTTCTTTCTTTTTCTTTCTTTCTTTCTTTTTTCCTTTCCACTCAGTGCTTCAACCATCATCCTTGCATTGGTTTAAGGAATCCAAATCTCACCCCCTCTGTGGCTGGCTTGAACTGGTGTCTGTAGCTTTAGTCCTAGAACTCCATCTGTTCTGGGTACATGCACCTGGTAACCTGTGTAACCAGCAAGCCCAAGATCCCTGGGACTTTTCTCTCCTTCAGGTAACAAGAACCCTGAAGGTAGGCTGCATGAGCTGGTGCAGAGTCTCAAAGATGTTGGGCAGATCTCTCTGCAATTATTTTTTTTTATTGCTGTTCCCTGATGGCTTGTCACAAGATGGCTACTGTAGCTCCTGCCATCACGTCAACATTCCAGATGAGACGAATAAGAAAAACCAACTGACAACATGGCAAAAACAGGGGAAACCATCAAGGGATATTATTCCCCTTTTATAGAATTTGTCGGAAAGCCACACCTGACAACGTGGCTGCCCTGATGTGGAAGAGAGGTTGGAAAACAAAAGAAAAATATGTCATATGTGGCTGGGCATCTGACAAATCTTACAAGATTGGAGTTGTGGAGTGAGGAAGAAGGGGAGATGGGATAGAGAGGGCAGAGTTTCCTCAGTACACATGTTCAGTCGAAAATAGCATCCTCCTGTTTCTTACATCCGTGTAATATGTGCACATAATTCAACCTACACCTTTGAGCCTCAACTACCCGCCCAGCCCCCTATGAACTGGGGAGAATGACAGGCAGTTGCTGCTCCAGTGTCTGCGTCCCAGTGCAGGGAACAGACTAAAGAAATAAAGTGAACAAGGTAATGATTCTCGGAAGAAGGAAAACGGTGGCGGTGAGGGAACCTGGTTTCTTTGGGGTGGCTGCACCCCTTAAAGAGATGATACTTCAGGTACATCTTCAAAAAGAGGAAGAAGTAGTCAGGGCAAGACCAGAAGAAGAGCATTTCAGGCAAGAATCAGCCCCTGCGAGGTGACAGCTGTGAAGAGCTTGGTGTGTCCCTGGGAGGACCAGTGTGGCTGCCACGTGTGGGGCGTGGAGCTGGGGAGGACGGCCGTGGCTGGGAGCCGGGTTCCGTCGCAAATGCCGCGGATGACCCTGGACCATTCCAGGCCATGCAGTTTCAAGGTCTGCCTTACGAGGTAGCAGGGCAGTCCTGGACCCTCCGTGCAGAGTGTGTGCGCGCAAACAGGTGGGTGTGGGATTTTAGGGGAGCCCTGATGGTGGGTGCAGCAAAGCTGTGGTCCAGAGCTGAGCAAGATGGATGGATTTGAGAAACTCTTTGGAAGTGGATCCAGCAGCACTTGCTGGTGGCTTTGGGGGGATGGAATGAGGATGGAGACGGGCTTTTGGTTTTGGACCAAGTTGTACAGCGGCTGGCAGAGCCCCTTCTGAGTTGGGGAAGTCAGGAGCAAGTGTTGGGGTTAGGGTTGAGTTTGGGGTGCATAGTGGTCATGCAGGGGAGATATCTGCTTGGCGGTTGAGGACAGAAATCTGGAGCATTGGGGATGGTCAAGGAGTGGACCTGTGTACACTTAGGTTCATTCATTCATGCGTGAGCTCGTTCTACCATCTTTGGGATGACGCATGTTTACTCAGCACTTACTGGGCTAGGTGTTCTCCCCATAAGCCACTGAGCAGAGGGGCCAGTTGCCCTGCACTGTGTGTCACCGAGCTCCACCTCTGGGCTGAGCTGGGAGCCAGGGTCAGAAGGAGGGGCTGACCTGGTCCCTCCTCTCAGAGAACGTCCCGTCCTGGGATGGACTTCAACGGACGTGGACAGCTGTTATGACATCCAGGTGAGGAGGTCAGGTGTGTCTTGTGGTCGGCTGTCCGGCCCCCTACCTGGAGTAGTGATGACAAGGCACAAATGTGGTCATTAGAGAGCTGGCAGTGTGAAGGTGCAGAGACAGCACAGGTGGCCATCGCTAAACTCTGAGAATGGTGTGCCCCTGGTGGTGGCTTCCGTTATGGGGTCATGTGGACCCCTTGCCTTCGAGTGCGCGGGGACTGGAGTGGGTGGACAGCCCCCATGCTGCTTCTTTCGGGGGCATCGGAGAAATTAAAGGTGCACACCTTTAGGTGCTGTAGCGGAGTCTCAGCACGACACGTGGGCAGGAAAAGGGTGATAGAAAACTCACAAAGCAGAGCGGTGAGATGGTGTATACAGTCCCCGAGGGGCTGAGAGCTGCCCGCAGATCCCGACGGCTGTCTGGTGTCCAGCAACAGCGGCTCCCATACCAGCTGCAAAGTGGGCTCTGAGTCCGCTGCCCCACCCACTGCTGAGGGCGCTGGGTCTGGCGGCCACCCCTCCTCTTCTTTCTTCACCAAATTCTCCTCCTTTCTCGCCCTGCCCTTCCCCCCCCCCTCCTCCTTTATACTAGAAATATTTGGTTCTTCTCCATCAGCTTTGGCTGGTATAATCAAACAAAGACATTTAAATTGCTCCCAAGTTAAGCATTTAAAGTTCACTGGGCTTCCCTGGTGGCGCAGTGGTTGGGAGTGCGCCTGCCAATGCAGGGGACGCGGGTTCGTGCGCCGGTCCGGGAAGATCCTAAGTGCCGCGGAGCGGCTGGGCCCGTGAGCCATGGCCGCTGAGCCTGCGCGTCCGGAGCCTGTGGTCCGCAACGGGAGAGGCCACAACGGTGAGAGGCCCGCGTATGGCAAAAAAAAACAAAAAAAAGTCAATGCACTATTTTTAGGAATAATGATAAGGTAAAAAAGGGAAGAGACACATTTCAGAGTTAATTCTGAAAGTAAAGAGACATACCCACCAAATACCACAAAAGATCTTTAAAACACTACTTTAAAGAAAACACACGTAAATATTGTTCTTTGGGGAAATGTTTTGCTCTCTAAACAGTTAATTAAATGTTCGATATTTTCAGTAACCTACCAGAGCAATAAGTTCTATATTCTGCACACATTAAAGATCCCATGTATATCCCTCCCGAAGCCCAGATTTGCAGCGGTCTCAGCAGAAAGTAAACAGAATTTAGAGCATTACAAAAGTTCACAGAACCTCTGTCTTTGCATCATTTTTGTCGCAGCAAAGACTACAATAACAAAAAGAGAAGGTGAACGTCAGCCAGCGCATTGCTGAATTTACTGTTCTTACTTCTAAGATGTAGGAGTCCATCTAAGAATTCCATAACAACAACGAAGAAAAACCACACTGAGGGGAATTCTATGTTAGATGTCTGTTAACAAATGTTACAGGAAACGCATGGCACCATGGTACGCAGTAGAAGCACGCCATTAGGCAATTATGGCCCTTAAGGAACGCTGATTTCCACCCCAGTCGCCCATCTCAAAAGAGTGGAAACATCTGTAGGACTTACCGATTCACTCCAACGTCTGTGTTCTTGAATTTTCTGGTCATAAATGTAATCTGTAAGAATAAGTCTTTTGGGCCCCCGTCAATGAGCATTTCTTGGTGTCCCAAGAAATCCTTAAAAGACTTGAACCGTAGACTTCCTAGTTTTACCTACTTGAATCCACTTCACTGGGGTTTGCTATAATTTTGTCATTTCAAGATCACTCTCTACATGGAATCATGTGCCTATAACCCTTTCGGGACTGGCCCTTTCCCTCACCACAAACCTCTGGAAGTGCATCCAGGTTGTTGTGTGTATGTAGTTGGTTTGTTTTGATTGCTGAGGAGAAGTCCATGGTACGGATGGACCGTATTTTGTGTATCTGTTCTTCCATAGAAGGACATTTGGGTGGTTTCCAGTTTGGGGCTATTTTGAATAAAGCTGCTATAAACATTTGTGTGCACATTTCTGTGGGAACACAAGTCTTTATTGTTTTCTGGGATAAATGCTTAGGTTTGTCATTGCTGTGTCATTAGACTGTTGCGTGTTTGTTTATTTTCTTTAAAAAGCTGCCCGGTGGTTTCCGGAGTGGGTTTAACATATTATATTTCCCCCAGCGTGCGAGCGCTCTGCTTTCTCTGGACCCTCACCAGTATTCAGTATTCCCACAGTTCTGTATTTTCACCATTCTGATAGGCTCGTGTTGGCTTTAATTTGAATTTCCCTGATGGGTAATCATGCTGAACATTTTTTGTGACTGTTGAGTTTTGAGAATTCTTTATATATCCGAGATACTAGTCGGTAAGGGCTTGCAAATATTTTCTCCCCCACTGTAGCTTTCTTTCCATCCTTTTACCAGGGTCTTTTGATGAAATCCAATCTGTCATTATTTCCCTTCATGGATGATGCTTTTGGTGTCAGTTCTAACAACTCTCTGCCCAGCCCTACAACCCAAAGAGTTTATGCTATGTTTGTTTTATTTCTCCTAAAAGTTTCACAGTTTTACATTTAAGTCCCTAGTGCATTTTGAGTTCAATTTAGAATAAAGTGTGAGACCTATTCTGAGGTTCCTTTTTTTTTTTTTTTTTTTTTTGCTGGTGGATCACCGCCACCATTTGCTTTGCTTCTCCATCTAACTACTTATCTATCTTTGTTAAACTTCACTGAGGCATATTTGTGTGTGTTTATTTCTGGGCTCTCTATCCTGTTCCACTGACCTATGTGTCTATCTCTCCACCAATACCACACAGACTTGATTACAGATTAATGACGTAAAGTTACATAGACTGATCCTTCTCACTTGACTCCTAATTCAGTCGTCCATGGACACCCCACACACACCTCCATCCCGCCCCCAAGGGACAGCACTGCCCCGTAGGTGTCAATGGGATCAGACATTTCAGACCATCAGCATAACTTTCTTTTGTGATGTGGGACGTCCGAGATCAGGGTGCCAGCACTGCCACTTCCGGGTGAGATATTCTTCCTGGTTTGTAGGTGTCCACATTCTTGCTGTGTCCTCACATGTTGGAGGGAGAGAGAGGAAGCTCTGGTCTCTTCTTCTTCTTCTTATAAAGACAGTAATCCCATCATGGGGGTCCCACCCTCATCTAAGCCTAATCACCTCCCAAAGGCCCCCCTCCGAATGCCACCCCATAGGGAGTTAAGGCTTTGCCCTATGAATCCGGGGTTGACACTGACATTTAGTCCACAGCACTGGGATGACCTTGAACTAGATTCAGTCTCCCAAGTTAATCCAGGGAACAGGGGACAAAGCCTGAGTGGTTTCCTTCCAGCCTCCAGATCCACCAGGAGTGGCGGATCCTTGCACAAGCTGAGCTTCCCGCTGTCCTTGGAATCCCATTCCTCTCTCCGCGGCCAAAGTTGGGAAGCTTGGAGGAGAGGTGACATTATAAAAGTTGATGTCATGCAGACAAAATCCCAGAATGGGACAGATTTTGCACAGCGGGCTGAGCCCTGCCCTTCAACTCCACGAAATCACCACGAGCGGGCGGGACTCGTTTCTCCCGCCTCTCCTCCCGCTGCCTCCGAAGGAGCCGTAGGTGATAGTTCGTGGCTTCTTGTAGGGCAGAGAAAGTCACCATCTGAAAGCAAGAGACGGGAGAAGCCGGTTTCCCTTTTTAAATCCTATTTCCAGAGCGAGACAACAATACCCCCAAGGGCAGGACAAAGGCTGTAACTCTTGTGTACCTGCGAGGACACCTGAGCCCATGGTTTGCAATTATTTTCTCATTAAGAAGCCGGCCCAAGGAGTGTGTGTTAACACGAGCGTACGGTTTAAGGATTAATCAGCCCAGAAAAAAGCTGGACGACTCCTCAGACCTACGAGTGGCTGAGCCCACGACCAGGGCAGACTCCTGAACTCTTCTTCATTCTCCTTGTCATACACACAGGACGACTTAAAAATAGCGTTTGCATCCGAAATGCCACCATCTATCTTCCTGAAAGATTCCAAATTTCCCCAAACTGTTGCAAAGAGCTGGATTAAAAGTCCAGCCATCAATTCTGCAGTGGGCACCATAGCTCACCAGTATGTGTTTCCAGGAAGAACTTGGTGGAACTCATCATCTAGGGAAATGGGCTTCTAAAAATGCATGTCCCCTGTGGATGTGTCCAGCGGCCCTGGCTGGCCCACGGGGCATGTCTACAATTTCTCCTAATTTTGCTTTCAGTCTCACTATGCTTCAATCGGATTAAGGAAAATAATCAATGTTCTTAATACAGTATTTACTTGTAATATTTTCAGTGGGCTGTGAGTTAGTTTCCCCAGGAAGAAAGATGATTTTAAAAATTGCTAAAGTAATGACTTTTTATAGCTTAATTTAGATTATATTGAAAATTACGAGATGGGGGAGAGGAAAAAAAAACCCCAGAATCTCTGCTGCCTTATTAAGCATCTCCTCGTGTTTGCAATTTAAATACTACCCTCCGTCATATATTTTGCGTATTCATATTTCAACAATAAGCGTTCCTAGCATGCTAATATCTTTATTTCCATACTGTGGCTTTAATATACCATGGGGAGGCTGGAAGCAAAGTTCACCCCATAATTATTTCCATTAGAAGGAGCAGATTTTAGAGAAGGGCTCTGCCATTTCTTCCAAGGTGGAAAGATCATTTCTTTCCACCCTCGGCTTTAGACGAACAAGTGAAAAACACTGTTGCAAAGTAACTCAGCTTTGTTGATCCCAGTCTCCTAACGTATCCCTTCCCCAACGTTTCCCCTCTGGTAACCATGAGTTTGATTTCAAGATCTGTGAGTCTGTTTCTGTTTTGTAAATAAGTTCATTGGAATTAACATACACATACTACTATGTATAAAATAGATAAGTAACAAGGACCTACTGTATAGCACAGGGAACTCTACTCAATATTCTCTAATAACCTAAATGGGAAAATAATCTGAAAAAGAAAGGATATATATGTACATGTATAACTGATTCACTTTGCTGTACACCTGAAACTAACACAACATTGCATTCTACTCCGATATAAAATAAAAATTAAAAGAATAAAACTAAAACTTAGAGCGATGCATCCTTTCAAGAGGGAGTTTCTGACCCTCCTGAAGGCCCCCTCTGCTTGTCTGGTTTCTTCTATTCCAGGGAAGATGGTGATCACATTTGTAGGATGATGGTTGTATTTCTTCTTGGCGAACAGCTGCCCAAAACGCACAAGGAAGAAAAGTCTTTCCCACCCCTGCTCACTGATGGGCAGAGGGAAACTATACGGGAACTCCAGGAGCCTGAGCTCTGAAGACGGGGTGGGGCGTTCTCCACCTTGGTACAGACAGCAGGGCCCCCGCCGGCCTCGCCGTGTTGTCTGTTGAAGGTGAGGTGTGAGCCCCACCTCCCAGACTGCACAGGGACTCCTGGACCCTGCAGCCTTGCTTCAGAGGGGCTGTGCCTAGGCAACCTGAGCACGGTGGTGAGATAGACGGGCGAGGGAAGGCCCACGGTCCTCACTGGCTTTGGCTGGACGTGACCTTTCTCCCTCTCTACCCGGGTCTAGGTGTGATGTCTTCCCATCGGCATCCCGGTGAACTAGGGATGGGAGTTTCCAGGGAGTGCCAGCCGAGAGCTTGGGTCGGTGTGCACGGGCACAGCGGGGGTTCTGAGTAAGGGTCCCACTGCAGGCAGATGGGCTCAGCGTCCAGCCAGCTCAAGTGTCAGTGTCGGTATTCTCTGTCCTGGGTGTCGCCAAGCCCGTGAATAGTCCACTAGTCTGGGGCGCCCAGTGTTTTACCCCATATGTTTATATGTATTTTTAGAAGTTAAAAAATATACTGTAATACATGAATTCTTAGGGAAAAATTTGACCAGAAGATTATATATGACAGATGCACGGATAAAGAAGATGTGGTACATATATGCAATGGAATACTACTCAGCCATAAAAAAGAACAAAATAATGCCATTTGCAGCAACATGGATGGACCTAGAGATTGTCATACTGAGTGAAGTAAGTCAAACAGAGACAAATATCCTATGATATTGCTTATATGGGGAATCTTAATAAAAGAGTACAAATGAATGTACATACAAAACAAACATAGGCTCACAGATGTAGAAAACAAACTTATGGTTACCAAGGTGGAAAGGGGGGGAGGGATAAATTGGGAGATTGGGATTAACATATACACACTACTGTGTATAAAATAGATAAACAAGAAGGACTTTCTGTATAGCACAGGGAACTCTACTCACTAAGTTGTAGTAACCTATTTTGGAAAATAATCTGAAAAAGAGTGGATACATGTATATGTATAACAGAGTCAGTGTGCTGTACACCTGAAACTAACACAGCATTGTAAATCAACTCTCCTCCAATAAAAATGTTTTGAAAGAAGATCATCTATTTAAAAGAAAAGTAATTTGTAAAACACGCAGGGCTGACGGGGGAGGATCAATTCTGTGGCTTCAGCGTCTCGTGCCGAGTACACTTCTAGTTTCTGGAAGGCTTTCTCCTCCCGCTGTGCACTGCAGATCCCTTTCACTGACTGCTACCTCAGTCCCACGGGCTCTGGGAGGGGCGTCTCCCCCATGATCAGCCTCCTGCCTTCCCCGGGGCGGGAGGAGGAGGGTTGTGGGACCCGCCTGCAACTCCTGCTCTATTTCTGTTCTCTCAGCCACAGTGACATTTGAACACAGCTGCCCAGAAGTAGCTTGGGTCCACTCAGATGATTCTCTTCTTCCTCCCAGGACATCAGCGTGGATTGGAGAACGGCCGCCGTGGAAGTGAAGTAAGAAAGACATCCACACTGATCTTATTTTTCATGTCCACTCGGGTCCAAATGACCGCAAATTCCAAGGTGCTTTCTGAACTGAGTCCGGGGGCTGTAGCCTCATGGACTGTGCACGGGGAGAGGGGAGGGTTCTTAGTGAGAAGGACCTGGAATATCCAAACCATACCATCACCGCGTCTGCAGCCTCATCCCCAGATGCCAAGGGACACAGCAGGGACCTGACCTTTCGGTCCTATAATTTTTCCCTATGGTGTCTCTTCCCTGAGTTTGCTGTTCCTCCTGTTTCTTTCTTGATGAATTTCCATTCCTCTAAAGCTTCAGGCTGCTTTCCTTAACTATGACGAATCCATCCAAATCATTAAAAAACATATATATGTGTTCATAGACCCGGATTTCATAATCATGCTAAAATCAGTTTATTTGGTGGCAAAATACCCTGCCTGGATGGAAAGCATTTCTTTTAGAATCATTGTTTCTCTTTAGACACAAAAGTGACGTATACAAATATTTCCTGCACCCTCTGGCCGACATCTGTGGCTGACCACCCTGCAAGCCACAGCCGTCCAGCTTAGGGAAGGATAGAGGCAGCCAGCGCGGTCCGGATTGCGTTCCAAGTCTCTGTTTTACAGGAAACACGGGCATTCTAAATATCTAAGCACGTGCAATCTGCAACGCGGAAAAACCCCGCCGTGCGTCGCTGTGCACCAGAACGGGAGGTGAGCTCAGACGGGGCCGTCTCATGCTTCTTCTCATGGAAAAAAGACTTTGGAGCCCTAGCTCTACTGTGACAAGGGATGCCAGGTGGCCTCGGCCTGCACGTGAGACCCCGGGGGGGCCGGCAGCACACAGGCGGGTGTGCCCAGGTCCTGTCCTACTGCCCACTCAACCACCGAACTCAAGACTCTTACTCTCTACTCCACGATTCCGCACGCATGTGTGACTTGGTCCAAACACTCAAGGATGAAAGAAAACGGACCCTCTTGTTTTAAGGAACTATTTATTTATTTATTTTTGGCTGCGTTGGGTCTTCGTTGCTGCTGCGCAGCCGTTCTCTCTAGTTGCGGCGGGCGGGGGCTACTCTTCGTTGCGGTGCGCGGGCTTCTCATTGCGGTGGCTTCTCTTGTTGCAGAGCATGGGCTCTAGGTGTGTGGGCTTCAGTAGTTGTGGCTCGCGGGCTCCGTAGTTGTGCCGCACGGACTTAGTTGCTCCACGGCATGTGGGATCTTACCGGACAAGGGCTCGAACCCGTGTCCCCTGTACTGGCAGGCGGATTCCTAACCACTGCGCCACCAGGGAAGCCCCGAAGCTGTTGTTTTAAAAACTACTTATCTCCGTGCTATCCAGTAGGACCTGGTTGTTTATCCATTCTATTCAATACCCTATGATAAACCATCATGAAAAAGAATATTTAGAAAAGAATATATATATGTATGTATAACTGAATCACGTTGCTGTACAGCAGACATTACCACAACATTGTAAGTCAAGTCTACTTCAATTAAAAAAAACAGACACAAAAATGATATATCTCAGTCACATTTCTGAAGCTGAGCTGGAACCCTCTGCCGACGCCGTGATGTGTGGGTGATGAAAACAGACCCTTGATAAGGACAGGCAGGTGGGTCCAGATACACACGAGAGGCTCAGAGTCCGCTCCTCCAAAAATGGTCTGTCTTGTTTTTTCTTTTAGGGAGAGTTTCCGAGTTTTCGGCGCCTCCTTTGCTTTGCGGATGACTTCCCGAGAAACCCCCAACACACAGACTAACTCATTTCCCTGTCCGGCCAGCTAGATGTTGGCAAAGCCATGACAGACTTCATTTAAAAAAAAAAACAATCAGTGCCAATGTGGTTCTCCCCGACGCTGCAAGGAGGGTCGAAAGAAAGCCGATTTTTCCCCCAAGGAGGCCCATTTCATCCCTGGAACTTAGAACGCCGTATCACCCGATATGAATGAGTTCAGTGTCGTTAACGGCTCGAAATGAATGAGTCAGGGCACGGGGCCGCCGAATCTCATTTCCCTGTGGCTGCGGTGAGAGGCTTACTTGCTATTTTTCTCTGCAGGAGAAGAAAACAAAAAAGCCAATAAGGTCCCGTCGATCCGGCAGAGGTTGGCAGGGAAGGTTTCATAGGATGGCCGTGTGGTAATTACAATGCAGCAGGGGCCAATTTCCATAGTGGGTGAGTGGCAGGGAGGGGGCCAAGTGCAGCAGGAGGGAGGCTGACGGCAGGAGCGGGATCGGCCCTGTAGCTGCAGGAGGCCAGGAGGTGAGCCTAGGTGCAGAATTCTCTCCCGCAGGTGCGGCGTCCCCTAGACCTTGGGAAGAAGAGGCAGAGGCTCCCCAGGCCTCCCATTTCATCGGAATGCGCATCTGGAGTTCTGGTCGACTGGAGATAACTTCCCCTGGCACCCCCCAGTCTGGATTTGCATCTCGGGCCTCATCCAGAATTCGACTAATGTGATTCAATCTCCTTCTCCCGGCGGTACCATTAATATTTTAATGTAATCAGAATTTCTTGGACTTGCTTGCCATCCTGAGTAACCTAGTTACCTGTCAGCCTCCATCAGCTTGTCATATTAGAAGGAATTGTCCCCTGAATCTAATCTACTTTAAATGATTTCGGGGGGGGTGTGTCTATAAATCACTGCTGAATCGCCCTGATACAGGGAGGTGTGCGTGTGGGTAAACACCACAGGCTGCTTCTGCTTCAGCCAGCCGTGAACTTTGCTTTATCAACTTCTCATTGATTCCTTCACTCCGGGAGGTCAAAAAAAAAAAAAAGTGTTCTCCTTTACATAGAAAAACATGATTACGGTAAGTGCTGCATGGGAACCACCCACGTTAGGTTACGTTTAGACCTTCCTCGGGGAGCCCGGCTGGGAAACGGGGCGCTCCTCTTTCCAAGAAGCCCCTTCTGGAGTTTGAAATGATTCGCTCCTTTCCAAAAGGTTTGTTTTGTCCCCTCTCCAAGCAAAACAGAGCTTAGGCGGAGATTGAGGAACTTGGAGCCTAGGGGGAGCAGAGTTAAGTTCTGAAAGGGACCGTGGACAAGATGATAAGATGAGATGAGCCTGTTATACATAAGTCTTCTGGGATCACGTGTATTTACACGTATTTTTGTTTCCTGTAATGTAACAGCAGCTTCTAGAACACGGGTAAGAAAATGTCCATTTGAATATGTTTGTGTTTGCTCTCAGAGGTGAAGAAGGCTGCAGTGATATAAATATGTGAAAGTGTGGTCCAAAAACAGAGATGAGACGAGACAGGATAAGAGTGATGAGGTCACCAGGAGCTGCAGGAAGGGACTCAGCATCCTGGTGCCTTGACTTAAGGCATTCAGAGATGCCCTGGGAGCAGGTGACATCATGTGTGTATGACCACACACACAGACGTGCAGACACACACACCACCACATGCACACACAGTAGGACATACACACACCGCACACACACACCAGCACATATATACACACCCCAGCATAGGCACACAGTCAAGCACATACACACACAACCCAGACACACACCAGCACACACACACACACACACACACACACACACACACACACACAGTCAGCTCAGAAGATGCAGACAGAGCCTGCACCCCCTTCGCCTGGGTCTGCGAATTTGCCTCAGACGTCACCAGTACCACCCTCAGGAAAGTCATGGCCGCCTGGTCCCCCAAGTCCGAGGAAAATGTACAGCCGGGCCGAGATCTTCCTCCACATTTGAACTGAAAGCAGGGCGGGTGCATGTGGAGCGGACAGGCTTCCACGCAGCCCTGCAGACGCAAGGGTGTTCCCAGAACAGAAGCTTCCCCAAGGGGAGGGAACAGACCAAGAAACACTTACAGAAATCAAAGACGTCCCAAGTTCCTGTGGAGTGACTCATTCCCCCTCGACTCCAGAAAGCATGTGTGAAGCTGCAGAAGTCCGAACGGGGAGAAGCACAGTCACCAGGAGCGCATTTCTGTGTAACGTATTAAATTATAAGACATACATTTATATAAAATATTGAGTTATAACGCCCACCCTCGGAGCCGACTGTGTCCCAAAGGGCCCTGTGTGTGCCCTTCTCTGTTCCTGATCTGATATCAAGGACATCTTCACACGTTTGAAATGAGACAAAACATCGTTTGGGGCATAAAATGCAGAGATCAGAGAGGCACGTTAAGGGTATTCTGAGGTGGGGGCAGTTCTCTTGGTCGGGTGAACGTGGACACAGAAAAACACGCCTGCATTTATTTAGCTGCTCGGAAATGAAAGTGAGCGCAGCCATTAGACCACGCCAGGCACAAAATAGACTCAGTACGATCCGGATGCAAATATTCATGCAGGGGGGCTGTCTTTTGAGAATGTGTGTTTCCGGTTTGACTGGCCACAGTGCCAGCCCATGCTGAACGGAGATGGAGTACAATGACACTTCACTGACTGTCAAATAAAAATATTCTATTTTTTTAAGTGAAATTAGGCAGGAGAAGGGACTCCAGCTGGGTTCAGGGAACGCTCATTTGCATTTTGTAAACTCTGGATGTTTTAATATAACCCACTCCTGCATTTGGATTTTTGGGATTATTTTCTTTGGCTATGATTGACTGTCCTTTCTGAATAACAAGATCTAAAGGGGTTGAGGAATGAGGTGTGGGGGGAATCCAGGAGTGCCAGTGAACAAGAATTCAGTGTGAATTAAGAATGGGTGCTTAATTCATGATTGGCCTGGCCTGGGTGGAGCAGGACAAGGCGGGAAAAGGGGGTTTAATAGAATCCATGTGGGCTTTCTGAACAGAGAGAGCTGGCGTTGGGTTTTCCAAAGCGTAACTGGGTGCTTAACTATAAATTATAACTGCACAGGGTAAGCTGGGCTGGAGTAAATGTGATCTTAAGAAGCAACTTTGCCATTCTGGAAGACGGGCAAGATGTTCATGGACAAATATTTCACAGGCCCAACCCCCAGCTTCGCCCCCCACCTGCCGCCCCGGTGGTTTTAAACCAACTCCCAAACTTCAAACCATTTATTCACCTCAGTAACTTGGAAACTGGACATGGCTACACAAAAACTGTCACATTATTTTAGGAGGAACAGCAAGAAGATGCTGTATTTCTCCACAGAAGCTTAAACACCTTTGAAAAAAATTTTTCTTTTAGGGCTTCCCTGGTGGCACAGTGGTTAAGAATCCACCTGCCAACGCAGGGGACACAGGTTCAAGCCCTGGTCTGGGAAGGTCCCACATGCCGCAGAGCCACTAAGCCCATGCGCCACAAGTACTGAGCCTGTGCTCTAGGGCCTGCAAGCCACAACTACTGAGCCCACGTGTCACAACTACTGAGCCCATGTGCCTGGAGCCCGTGCTCCACAAGAGAAGCCGTGACAATGAGAAGTCCGTGCACCCCAATGAAGAGTAGCCCCCGCTTGCTGCAACTAGCAAAAGCCCATGTGCAGCAGCAACAAAGGCCCAACACAGCCAAAAATAGATAAATAAATAAATAAATTTATTTAAAAAAATTTTTTTTTAAATAGAAGTGTTTAGGGAAATTTTCCCAGGCATTTTTCTAACATTTTATTTTACTTTATTTTATTTGTGAGTGTAACTGGTTGGGTTTTTTATTATTTTGTTTTATTTTTTAATTTAAGAATAGTTGGCTTACAATGTTGTGTTAGTTTCAGGTGTACAGCAAAGTGATTCAGTTATATGTGTGTGTGTGTGTGTGTGTGTGTGTGTGCGTGCGCGCGTGTGCTCTTTTTCAGATTCTTTTCCATTATAGGTCATTACAAGATATCGAACACAGTCCCCTGTGCTATACAGTACGTCCCTGTCGTTTATGTATTTTATACATAGTAGTGTGTATCTGTTAATCACAAACTCCTAACTTATCCCTCCACCCAACCTCTGACATTTTAAAACAGTTCACTTCCAAATCCTTTATGGCCTTTAGAAACAGGGTTTGTACTATCTTTTAAAAGTGATATTCCAACTAACACAACATTGTAAATCAACTATACCCCAATAAAAAAATTTTTTTAAGTGAAAAAAAAGTGATATTCCAAAGTTTATAGAATTAAAACCTGCATTATGCATTTTATTCCTTTGAATAAGCAGGGCTGGATTTCTTTCCTCGGCGTATTTGCAGGGTGATAACTTGAAGACATTCTAAAGGTTGCCTTCATGCTCTTGAATCCTTCTTGTGGCTTTTAGGAGGGGCTCCCAATGTGGGGGACCGGGGCCGAGGGCCTGCAGATGGTGAAAAGATCTGACCCCATCTGGCCCTGGCTGGTTGGTTTGTAGGAAAGTCATGGTCATCTCTTGGAATAAACACTTGGCATTAGAAAATCTAGGTGTGGCATTTAAACACAGGGGCAGGAAATACACGGAGCATAAGATCGATTAACTTAGAAGTGGAGACAGACAAGGCTCTTGGAACCCAGATAGGAGAAGAGACTGGGTTATTTACTCAAAATACGGACTTTGGTTTTTCTTTGATTCCCAGAGTCCTAATGGCATGGATTTCTCGAATACAACCTGAGGCCGCAATCACTGATTATTCATCAAATAATTATTCCGGGTGCGTCCGGGGCCACGTTTATATTTCAAATATAATTTTGACATGAGGCGGTGAGCGCACTTTGCCTGAAATCCCATAACTGCCCCCCACTGTGGAACCCCCTAAGAGGGTGCTCCTGACTCAGCTTGAGGGTTTTATATTTTGGAGAACCCTGAGTTCCTTCTCACTCTGTATGCAAAGTCTCATGTATGTTTGTGGATAAAAAAAAAAAAACAAAAACAAAACTTACATCGATTTTTTTTTAAGTGAGAAGTAATGTCTTCCTTCTTCTAAAAATCACTCCTTAGAAAATCATCCCTATTTTGCTCTCTTTTCCCATACTGATAAATGTGGGAGCCCCTTATGGATTCCCCACCATCCTGCCCCGGCTTTAATGTTGTAAAGCACGGGGGTTGCTTCAGGACCAAGGACTGGGGGGACATCTTATTGGGACCCTGCCTTCCTCTATCATCTCTGAGCTTCCTCCTGACACAGAGGAAAAGAAGTTCCCTCCTGGCAACCCCTCCCCACAAGCCTGGCAGAAGGAGCAGGGTCTCCCCCAGCACAGAGAGCATCTCCCGGCGAGAGGACCCCAGCACAACAGCAGGACTGCGTACCCTCGTGGACCCTTCCTCTCTAAGACTCTCTGAACACACCACCCCTCCCCCTCCCCCAGCAGGGTCGCCGGATAAAATACAGGACACCCAGGGAGGTCTGAACTTCAGAAAATCAGTTTTGTACATCCCCAGGATACCACGTGAAACTCACATTTCAAAGGAAAACAAAAAATTTTTAAGGGTAAGTATATCCCAAATATTGCCGGGGATATACTTAGACTAAAAAAAAGGGTTTTTTTTCTTTGTTTCTATAACATTCAAAGGTAACTGGGCATGCTGTATTTTTTCATTGCTAAATCCAGCAATTTGACCCAAGAGCCCCTCGAAAGGAGGGGCATGTTCTGGTCCCTTTGATAAAAGGATGCCCAGAGATGGCTGAGGGGATAGCCCATGTCTGATCAGACACCTACTCTCACCTTAGAAGATGCCTCTTGACAGGGAGGATTTCTTACTTACCTCCTCTGACCTCCAGTGAGTCCGGGAGCAATTTGCTTACATGAAATAAATGAACTTCAGCATCTGATCAGGCCCTTCGGGGCTATTCTAGGTCCTGGGATGGAGCCCAAGCAGTGTTTTCCTGGGATCCCGTCTTCATGAAACTTGCTGAAGATTGTTCACCTGCCTCTGGTGAGGACGTTAAGTCTGCAGGCTCCTTCTGTTTCAGCATCCCCTCTGTGACGAGCGATGGATTCCCTACATACCTATTTTATTTTTGTAACTTTGCCTGCTTTTCCCTAAATCGATTCCCCCAAATGCAAACCCTCGGCCCCCATATCTCCCCCATCTTCCACAGAGCTGGTACCCGAGGGCTCCGGTCAGAACGTAGAAAGCAGCTATGCCTGTCAGCAGTGAGGGAAGCTGCTTGTCCCAGAAGGCCACCCCATGTGCAGAGTTTCTGAGGCACCAGGGAATATTCTGGAACTGTGCTCTTAAGACCCAACTGGAAACCAAGTCAAAGGAAGCAGTAACTTCGTGTTCAAGACATATGATTCTCAGTATCCTGAGAATTGGGATGAAGTTCCCAATCATAAAAGGACACAAACATTTAAGGAGGGGGGCGACTTGTCCCTGGAACACAGACCACAGTCAAGGAATCCTAAAAACCAACAGCTTCCCGGACAACGGCCGTGGAGGTCTCTCACAAACTGCATCTTCACACATCCCATTTTCCAACTCCCTCTTTTTCACTCACTGCATTTGGTATTCCTCAGGACTCCTGGCGGTATTTCATCGCTTTTATCTGCTCTTTCTGCTGTTTATGTGGACGCTCCAGTAATTCACAAAACACGAAAAGAGCCACGTTGAGCTCCGCAGCCGTGAAGCCGGATTAGTCCTACCTGCTGGGGGTTATGCCCGCACACACGGCCGTAAGCATGTGCCTCGTCACACCCGGAGCAATCCCAGCCCCGCCGGATGCTCGGGGGCAGCCACGCCGGGGAAAATCGGTTCTGTAATATCTGCGAGTCTGAGAGACTCAAGGCTTCGCAGTCTGAGCCCACCTGGTCATTCATCCACCCCGCAAAGCACAGAGCTAACAGGGAAACAACACACCATGCCTGAAGCCGCTCTGAAAGGGAAGGGTGGGCGCTGAGGAACCAGGTTCCTGAAGACTCTCCACCGCAAGAGAGATTGCATCTTAAGACCGTTCATAGATGAGAGTCAGTTTAACCCCAAAAGGACCGTTTCCTTGTAGGAAACAGGGCTGTAAACTTAGAATCCACCTTTCCTGGGCTTTGGGGTGAAAGACAGCAACATCTCAAGTTGCATTTCACGGAGGAAATTTCTCATTTCTGCCGAGGGTCCCTCGGTTTTTTTTTTTCAGGGGCGAGGCTCCTGTTACCCCAGAAATATTTAAACTTTCTCCCCAGGAAGTAGGCGGAGAACAGCGGCCAGGGTGAGAGAAAGGAGGGCAGAATTCTCACATGGCTTTTCGAAGGCATTTTTGGAATTTCATGATCTGGAAACACTGACTGGATGTTTCCTCTTTAAGGCGAGGGTCTGTCCGTCGTGAGAGTTGCTTCTGAGGCAAGTTTCAGGAAAGAACACCGTTTCCACCAGGCGCCCTCCTTCTTTGGCAGCTAAATCAACATCGACTGTTTTCACCTAGGGTGGAAGTCCACACCCAGCCCAGATCTGAAGGGTTGCCTATACTGCAGATGGCAAAGTCTCTCTGTGGTCGCCGACCTTGAAAGATAATGGTCTCTTGTGTTTTGCAATATGTGTGGTCATATATTTCACTGATTTTTACATCAGATGAACCACCTCCATACCACATGCATCTTTGACAATTAGTTATTCGATCGTGACGGTGGTTTCTGCTTTGGTCCCGCTGTCCCTTTCCTTTCATGGGCCAAGCAACGCTCCTTAGTAAACATTTTTCTGAGTTTCAGTCGGAGCTGAGCAGATGAGTATCTCGAGTCTAAACACGTCGGGAGTAAATCTACATTTTATATTTTTTCCTTAATGATTTTTTTAAGCCAGAGGAGAGAATAAAGAAGGCAAGGCAAAGGGTGGAAACTCTCATTTCCTTTTTTTTTTTTCACCTGAGTTTGCTATTCAGACATGTGGCCCCAACACCAGAGGAAGTACGATAAATCTGAAACTGCATGTTATTCGGACTCAATGTTCTTGCACTTTGATTTATACCCAACAAGATATTAATTCTACCTCCTCTGTGGTATTGCCTTGGGCGTTGCCTGGCAGAGTTGGAATCTGGCAATAAACGAAAGTATTGAGAAAGGATGCAAAACTGAGTCTGAACATGGGATTGGTGTTGTTGAGTGGAGCCGTGGTGTCCTACATGGTGCTGGAGTTTTCCAGAAAACGGGTGGTGCCTTTATTGTATGTGTCATCGTCCCTGGAGTCCAAGGCCGCCCTGATGCTCCTCCAGGTGGATGACAGCCAAGTTGGGGGACAGCCTTTCTCTCGGGGGACTCCCCAAGCATCCAGGCACAACATCTGCATCCTGGGTCTCACCCACTGCACTGGGTCTGGAAGCCTCTGTTCCTGGTCCCGAGAATGAAGGGGAATTAGCTTCTGAGCTTCACGCACTGAGGATGTGTTTGCAGGGCCGGGAGCCTACCCAGCCCCTAGACTCTGAAAGATGAGGCAGAATGTGGGGCTCAGAGACAGGGTGGGCATCCTTCCCCAGAAAGCAGACAGGAGCGGAGGCCGTATGCTTGGCCACGTCTCATGTGCATGAGTCAAACTGGACCCTCAGTAAAGCTCCTGGAAAAGCCATGTCGTGACAAATGCACGACACCAACAGTCTGCAGGGCGTCTGAGGTGTGAGTAATGCATGGCGTGGCTGCGGGCAGCTCATCACCCGCCGGATATGGGCAGCATCGCAGGAGAAGCGTCTGACCCTTCCTGGGGACTCCGGTGATCAGGGAGATAGATGTGTCACTCTGGAAACGAGACTCTTTTTTTTTTTTTTTTTAACATCTTTATTGGAGTATAATTGCTTTACAATGGTGTGTTAGTTTCTGCTTTATAACAAAGGGAATCAGTTCTACAATGGAAACGAGACTCTTGACTCTTCTCTAATGCTGAGATGTGGTGGGTTCTCCCCCCGCCCCATGGAGGCTGGGGCAATATTGCATGAGGAAAATGTCTGGGAGAGAAAATTGTTTTCAGCGGTCCTGGGCACCATTTGAATATTAAAGAGGGAGTCTGTGCTGCGTGGGTCTGCAATCTTTCTGTTGGAGGTTTCAAGAGGACCCCTGTCAAGCAGAGGGCCTGCTGTTGGGGTTCAGGAAGATGAGCTTTGGGGATCGGGGAGAAGCGCCTGCACGCGCGTGTGCACACACACACACACACATACACACACACACACACACACATACACACACACACACACACACACATACACACACATACACACACACACACACACCAGTTGCATTGCTCACACCAACACCATTCTTCCTTTTAAGTCAGTTTCCTGCTCTTGTAGAAAGGAAAAGTAGAAACCAGGCATGAGGATGAATTACATTAGTTCATTCCCTCCGGTTCCATTTATCAAGGAAAAGAATGACCATTCCCGAGCAGAAGAGGAATCACCCTTTGGGACCATTTTTTCACGATTTCTTTCATAGTTGGGTTTCCACCTCCTTGGAGGAAAATTACTTGAAGGTTGTTTTTGTTGTGATAATTGTTTTTGCCTACTTTCCCCCTTGCTGGGTCCATGGTGCAAAGGAAAACTACGTTGGGATGAAATTGGGGTTTTTAGCAAGGACCACAAGAAGTATGCTTGTGTGTCCATGGGGGAGGAGGGTATCTGAATATTCCCTCTGGTTGGCTGTCATCGGCTCACCCCAGAATGAAACGGCTTGTTGCTATACCACCTAATTAAGGGCAAGGTTTTATTGCCTGCCCTTAAAGAGCCAGCCCTTGAAAATGTCATAAAACAGTCAGGCACCCACCAGGCGCTGGACTTCTAGAGGCACGAATGCCACGCAGTGTTCCAGACCTGCTCCCTTTCCTACTCGTCTGCTCCCCAGCCCCTGGGACATGCGTTTGGAAAACTGAAAAGTCCTCTCCTCTCTGTTGCAAAGGAGCTCCTTCTCTGGAAGAGCCATGGAGGACCTCCTCAAAATTAACTTTTCTTTTCCCCAGGTTCCCCTGCCTTTATTATGCCACGCAGAAGGCAAGAATCAGAAAATGTCCCAAATTGGTGCAGATATGTTTATCATCGGAAGCTTTGGCCAACAAGAAGATGATCTGTTTGTAAACATGCAAGGTGGCATCTCGGGAAAGCGTGTGCACCTTCACGCAGGGGCCGACACGCGGGTCTGGCCGCCAGGATTCCGTTCTGAGAGCGATGCCCTGTTTCCCGGCCGGGGCACCCGCCTGTGAGCAGGTGGTCAGCTTGACAGGCAAAATGTTAGGCATACGAAACAAATGATACGTATAAATTATTTGCGAGCTCAAGTAACGACAATTTGACTTTTTATGAGCCTGTAACAATGTCCCCAGGGATGCGTGTGCGAATTTCTGGAGATCATTGCATTTTCATAGCCTTGGACAGGCTGGAAGGTGCTGCTTTAGGTTTTGAATGTCTCCACTCATAAATAAGAGCCATTTTTTTTCTTTTTAATGTCTGATTTTTTTTATTTGCATGAAATATGTATATTCTAATCCACTCTGAGAAGTCTTCAAGGGGGCTTTTTTGGCATGAAATTTGGACTCTGCTGCTTTGAGAAACGTCTCCGGTGCCAGCGTCCAGACCATCTTATCAAAGCTTCGAGCTTCTGTGTGCTCCTGGCTGTCTGAAGACAGGTTTACAGAACTAAGATGCTCTAGGGGGTGAGGGTGATTTATTCCAGAACAAGTGGGGTGAGCCATGTTACTCTGCCTTCCAGCTGCAGATAAGGACCATGGACAGGGCAGCTGGACTCCACTCCAGCCTAGAACCATGCGTGCTGTCTTCACCGAGAAGTTGTATTTCCAATCCAACTGATGGGAAAACTTAGCACGTGCAGAACAGGAAGCCTTTCCCCTCTGTGTAGGAGGGAGGTGGAGACTGAGGCTTGGAACTTTGAGGGTCAAGACATGTAGGTGCTGCGCTTGTTTCATGTAACAAAATACCACAAACATACGAGATTAACTTGTGGGATTAAACAACAGAAATTCATCCTCTGTCATATCTGTAGAACAGACGTCTGAGGTCAAGGTGTCCCAGGGCCACGCTCCCTCCAGAGGCTCCAGGGAAGGGTCCTTCCCGCCTCTTCCAGCTTCTGGGGGCTCCAGGCGTCCCTGGGCTTGTGGCCGCCTCCCTCCCGTCTCTGCCTCTGTCTTCAAGGGGCTTCTCCTCTATGTCTGTGTCTCTCCTCTTCTGTGTCTTAGAAGGACCCGGTCATTGGATGTAGGGCCATCCTCGTCCAGGAGGACCTCATCTCAGATCCTTCACTTCATCACCTCTGCAAGGACCCTCTTCCCAAATAAAGTCACATTCACAGCGACCTGGGTTAGGACATGGACATATCGTTTTGGAGAACACAATTCAACCAACAAGGTGTGTGATTGAAGAAGACCTCTGATTTTTTAAAAAATGAAGTGAATTCTTTCTTCCTTTCTTTCTTTCTCTTTCTCTCTCTTTCTTCCATTCTTTCTTTCTTTCTTTCTCTCTCTCTCTCTTTCTTTCTCTCTCTCTCTCTCTCACTCTCTCTCTTTCTTTCTTTTTCTTTTTTGCAGGATGTGTGAGACAGATGAGACCAAGCAGGGATGAGAAAGCCCAGAATAGGTGGTGATATCAATGCTGGTGTCTGAAGCAGCAGGTTGGCGGTTGGGGAGGGGTCAAATATGGTACACGCCCAAAGGTCAAAGGGATAGTTGAAGATGATTTCAATGGCCAATGCTTGAACAATTTGAGTGACCAAGTAAATAACGATTTATGGAATAAAGTGAAAATCTATGAGTCTGAAAAAAAAATCTGTGAGTCTGTACTAATAAAAATGAACAACTGAAAATGTAAGTAAATGGACAGGAAGGGTCAACTCTTTGCTAAAGGACATTTCCTTTCATTAATAGATGCAGAAACAAAGGTGGGGAATTTTGAAGAGATGTATTGCGTGTGGGCTCAATGCTTCCTCAAATGGAGCACGCATAAATGAATGGGACGGCTGGCAGTGAATATCCTGGTCATTGGTGGGATACGAGGGATGAAGGGAGAAGAATTTAAGTCTCGGACTGGAATCATGGGAAAGTGACCAGGCAAACCCCAGACAGCAGAGAGCTGGGAAATAGAGTTCATTTCAGAGGCTTAATGAAAGATTTGTCATTTCTCTTGTTCCAATAAACAGGCGTTAGTTCCAATGTTATGATGAGCAAACTACAATGCTTTGTCTTTGGAAGGCGCTGTTGAGGTTTCCAAGGGTCTTTTTCAGTAGCATTGTGAATTTCCAAATGAGAATGTAGACGTTGCATGAGGCAAGCGGGAGGTGGTGTTTCTGATTACTGTTCTACAGCCAAGGAGACGTGGGTGAACGTTAGCGGGGGCTCCCTGCAGAGGACTCCCTGAGTGGTTCTCCAGGGAGCTGGATGGGGGTCAAACCTCCCTCCTGTCAGTTCTGTGATCTCCTGGGACAGCGTGGAGGTGGAGAGGGTACCTTCTGGGTGGGCACCATCTGGGGCAGCCTCTCCAGTAGCCCCGTGGATGGAGTGAGGGACAGTCAGGTCTGGACAGGACAGACCTGGGGACATTGGGGCCTTCCCCACTGTAAGCTGACTTCTCATCAAAGACACGGAGAGCTCACTTTCATCTGGAGTTAACACCCTGCATCAGGATATTACTTCTTTTTTTTTTTTTTAATAAAAGCTTTGTTGAGATGTAATTCACATATCATAAAATCCCCCCATGTTAAAGTGTACAATTCAGTGATTTCCCCCCCTAGGATTGTAATACATCCTTTTTCAGTTATACATATACATGTATCTATTCTTTTTCAAATTCTTTTCCCATTTAGGTTGTTACATAATATCGAGCAAAGTTCCCTATGCTATGGTCCCAAAGGTTACATGCACCCCAATGTTCATTGCAGCACTGTTTACAACAGCCAAGACATGGAAGCAACCTAAATGTCTATCGACAGAGGAATGGATAAAGAGGATGTGGTACATATATACAATGGAATATTATCCAGCCATTAAAAAGAATGAAATAATGCCATTTGCAGCAACATGAATGGACCTAGAGATTGTCATACTGAGTGAAGTGTCAGACAGAGAAGGGGAAATATCATGTGATATTGCTTATATGCAGAAGTTTTAAAAATGATACAAATGAACTTATCTACAAAACAGAAAGAGACCCACAGACTTAGAGAACGAACTCACTTTTACCAAAGGGGAGAGTGGCGGTGGGGGGAGGGATAGTTATGCAGTTTGGGATTGACATGTACACACTGCTATATTTAAAATGGCTAACCAACAAGGATATTGCTTCTTAACTGAACTAACTTCTGAATTCCTCTCCAGCGATGTCATGCTCTCACCTGTGACCAGATACTAGGCTGAGAAATTAGCTCTTCAAAGAGGGAGGACACATATTCCATTTACCATGTTCCCCATTGAGCTTGGAGCTCTAAAAATAAGCTCATAATTACATGATGGAGGATTCTCATTCAGCATAAAGTTTCCTCTGTGTGCATGTGTGTTTAAATAAAATCCCTCAATGTTTGGCACTCAGGTGCTGATGCTGAATTGTAAGGGGTCTGGGATGGACAATTACTTTGGTAATGAAACTAAATACTGAGTTTGAAAAAGCTAACCCCCAAACCCAAGGCTTTCCTCTACTTTTCTTAGCAATGCAACCAAAAAACAAACAAACAAAACAGGTTTTGCTTCCTTTATGTGGACGAGCACACAGGTCGAGGCCAGGATGCCAAGCACCGTACATCCTGAGATGAGACAATGGAGTTTTCACTTACGAAAAATGAGGAAGGGACTTTGGTGTTCGGATTTACCCACCAAAAGGTGATTAATACCCTGGCGGCTTTGCTTTTATTCACAACCTGAAGTGGCCCCATTAATTACCTGCTTCCCTCTCCTTAAAAGGACTTAGGCTATTAAAGCCAATTTATTAGACAGTTAAAATTTAACACTCAAGGCTACGCTTATCCTTTTAAATTACGTTTGTAAACGGGAGCCCAAATGGAGAAGGCCTGAGGGATCGGCCAGCATGTTCCATGACTTTGCTAATTCTAGGTCCCAAATTGTATCCTTTGCTTCACTTTCATCCCCTACAACTACATGTTTCAGACACGTCCCACTGTTGAAAACAAACAGATGTGCTGGAAACTCAGGATTCCTGAGAATGACATCTTAAAATTGAAGTTGGTGCCACTGAAGACTGTTAAGACTGTTGGTGATTGTTCAAAATATTTTCACAGTGTTTTCTGGTGAAAAAGAAAATCCAGTTGTATGAATATCTGTGTAATGCATTCAAGGACAACAAGCTTGAGCAGCACGCGTGGTAAAATGACAGAGGACAGAGAATGGACGCGGTGCCTTCACGTGGGGTGTGCGTTACCCAGCAGGAAGTTTAAGGAAACAGAATACCCCCAAAGAGAGGGACTCCCCAGCTTGTGCTGTATATGAGAAATGGCCGAAAAACCAGGTTTGAGCAAGTAATAACCTCTAAATATTTGGAATCTCTCTGGAGGAAAGGAATTCCACGTCTCGTCTGGTTCTGTGTTTCTCCGTCTGCCCCCAAAGGCATAGAAGGAGCGTTATGTGGAATCGGGACCACCGTGGTGTTGGTTCCAAGTGTAGAGAGCTTTACAGGGACGATTCCTCTCCAGCGATGGAACGGATTGCTCTATTACCCATGGCTGCTAGGATGGTGTTATGCTTACCCTTATCACCCACGTATGCTTGATTACAATCGTCTGTGCAAATATTTCTCGTTAAACCGTAAGCTCCACGAAGCTAGGAATCTGAGTGTGTGATCCACGCAGTTCATCAACAAAACCTGTGATTCCACGTCCCTTGGATGGGAAGCTGCAGCCCCTCCGTTGGGCAGCCTGAAAAAAGGAGGGCACGATCTGAAGAGGGATGAGAACGTCCCACCACAGAGGGCCCCAGGCCCCCAGTCTTCCTCTTACAAGGGAAATATGTCCTTGTCGATTTACATCATAAAAGGAAGTGTTTTGCACAACCTTTGATTTCTCGTGGGCACACCGCTTTCTTGGCACCCACTTCTCGAACTTTTTGTAGAATTCTGTGTTTCCCAAATGTGCCTCAGGCAACTCAGAATCACCGAGGAGGGGACGTCTCTCCAACACACCTTTGGGCTGCCGTCCACGTGGCTGGCGGGGCATGATGTGGCCGGAGAGTGACAAAGGACTGAATTTCCTTTGCTGCCAGTTGGCTGTGGGAGGCAGAGAGAGACAAAGAGGCAAGTAGGAAACAGGCCTGCCTCTGAACTAACGTCTGCTGGGTTTAGCGAATCGCAAAGCAGCTGCTGTGGGATGTTCATGGGTTGATGCCAGGCTCGAGTCACATCTTTGTAACTCCTCAGGGGCTCAGAGGAAAATACTCCACGTCACCAGGTGCTCACACTGCAAAGTCACCTCCCTGCTGAGCTGGAGCCCTTTTTCGAAACGTTACACTTTCCCAGCACTTCTCCTGGCGGCCATTAGCTGGAGCTTGAAAAGGGCAATAACTCTAATTGTCATTCCTGAGGGGGGCATGCAGCCCTGTTCTGACCTCACTCCCCGTGCCAAAGAAAATGCTGGATTACATCCCGTTTTCTTCATTCTCATTTTCCTGCCCACTTAACAAAATTATATTCAATGAGCTGTGGGAGAAATCCACATCAGCGGGCCATGTAATGCGATTTCTGGTATATATTCAGGAAGGGGAAAAAATCCTACATTTTCTTTCATTTCTGTCAAAATCAATCAAATTGTACGAAACGAAACGTAATCTCTTAGAAAGAAAATGAGGTATTTCCAGCGAAATAAGCCTCCTCTACATGGTAACATGTACATATTTAAGAGGTGTCTGTTTTAGTTTTTTTAATCATGCCTAATTAGTTTTTTTTAATCACCCACACAACTAAGGCTCTTGCCTGCATAATTTATGACATAGAGGGGCCGGTGTCAGAAATCAAATGTTGTAAATTAAAAATAACAAGTTTGAGACGAGTGATTCAATTAAAACCCTAGAAAACATTGGATTATGCATAATTGAGAGCTTGTACGCAGGCATGGGTGTCACGCTTGTCAGTTTGGATGGGAAGATTGGATTGGGGCTGTCAGGGGTATTTAAATCAACTCGGTAAAAAAATTAGAAAACAAAGATGATATTTTTTACTAACTTCCAGTTTCAAAAATAACACCAAGAGGTCTTTACATTGAACACTCAGATGGCAAGGCTTTATTTGGAGGGTAAGTTCCCAAACTTTGGAGACCTGGCTGGCTGAGTGCTCCAGCCCAACTGGGATGGACTTGACGGTGCCGTGTTACAAGCTTTGCAGGACAGCATAGGGTACCCCTCTGGACGCACTGTAAGGAACCCATCGAATCCTCTGCCACCCACCCTGTCCCACCTCTGCAGTTTCTCTGCATCATGAAGCTGTCTCTGCACACTGTTTTCCAAAAGCTCGCAGATGGGGTCTTGGAATCAGAGTTACCATGGTCTAGATGGGGTTGCAATTTCCCAACTGGGAAGAGGTAACTAGAATGCAACTCAAAAAGCAGAGAACATTTGTTTGTTTTTTTTTAAATTTTGGTTGGAGTAGAGTTGCTTTACAATGTTGTGTTAGTTTCTGCTGTACAGCAAAGTGAATCAGCTCTACCTATACATATATCCCCTCTTTTTTGAATTTCCTTCCAATTTAGGTCACCACAGAGCCCTGAGTACACTTCCTGTGCTATACAGCAGGTTCTCATTAGTTATCTATTTTATACATAGTAGCGTATATATGTCAATCCCAAACTCCCAATTTATCCCACCCCTTCCCCTTCCCCCAGGCTTGGTGTCCATACGTTTGTTCTCTACCTCTGTCTCTATTTCTGCTTTGCAAATAGGTTCTTCCGTTCCATTTTTCTAGATTGTGTTAATATATGATATATGTTTTTCTCTTTCTGACTTACTTCAGTCTGTATGACAGTCTCTAGGTCCATCCATGTCTCTGCAAATGGCACAATTTTCTTCCTTCTTATGGCTGGGTGATATTCCATTCTATATTAGAAAATACAGAAATGAAGGGCATTTAAAGCCACCCATAAAGGAACATTTGATAACAACTTGGTGGTGTGTACCTTCCAGTCTCTTTGCTATTTGAACTTAATTTTGAAAGGCAAAGATTTACCTTGACAGTGAAGGCGGGGAGGATAAAATATTGGGTAAAGACAATTGTCCTTAGGTTGCTTTAAAAACCCTGATGTAAGAAATAAAGGCATGAAAGTATATATTAAAAAAAAAAAAAGCAGGGAAGAGACCAGAAACTTCTGCAAGAGAACAGATTCTCAGTGAGCATGTGGAAGGTCAGAGGGGCACCGGGAGTGCCCCTGTGAAGAACGGGCCATGGGACCCCAAGGGGGAGGGGAATGCAGAAATTCGTCCCCATGAAGGATGCTCTGGATCGACACAGAGCAGTGGACACAGGCTTTGGAAGGTGAACGCTCTCCACTTCTCCGTGGGCAGCCAAGGGTGGTGGAAATGTCATCGTCCAGGACACGGAGAATGGACGGAGCATTCTTCAGCCTGGCTCCTGGTAGGTGGGGAGAGGCAGGGTCCCTGTCAAGAAAGGGACCCTCCAAGGAGACATTTGCGTTCCCTAAGCTGCTCTGAGGGTCTCTGTAAGCTGCCCATTCACAGGACAGCCTCATCCAGGGCAACCTAGTTTGACGGAAGAAGGACCCCAGGGCACAGTTCCTGTAAAAGCAGAAATCCACCTGATGGCCGAAAGGGCTGAGGACACAGGGCAGAAGCCCTCTTCTGCCAAACACACAGAGTGGGGTCCCTAGTCCAGCCACCTCATTCTCCCTGCCTCGGTTTCTTCTTTGGTAAATTGGCTCAGTGGTGTGAATACCTGAGTTGTTACCAGTGGGGCTCAGAGCAGCGCCCAGACCATCTTGATGACTGACCTCAAACTATGACCGCTCAGGATGGGTTCTCACGGGGCTTCTGAATGGGTGGATTCTGTGTTCCTGTAAGTGTCCACGTTTCTGGGATGTGGCCGGCAGAGCATCCCTGGGCTCACCTGTCTCCCTGCCTCACGCCTCACTTTGTGGTCAGTAGGGAGCGCTGTTTGCGGGGGGTGCGGCCTCAGACCAGGGCTCAGCTAGCTCACCTTCGGGCAGTGAGGATGTCTCCTGTGATTGGGTTCACAGTGATGGAGCACGTGGAATGTTCAAGGCTCGGGACAAGGGATAAACCGAGGTTTCAGAGGGAGAGTAAGTGAGCAAGTAAGGTGTATACAAGTGGTTTCAGGTAGAGGTAAGCTCTAGAAGAACGTGAAATGCCGAGAAGAGTCCCAGGACCCGGCACGTCCCTCCATTTATTATACCTGCTTTCATTCCTCTCCAGAATATATTTTAGTTGTCAGGCTGCACATCTCGCTAGCTTTGCTAGACGTTTCTCTAAAATATTCCATTTTTATGCTATTACGAATGGTCTATGTTTTCAAACTGAATGCTTTGTGACCAGGACTTACAACTGTCATGGATGTTTAATATTGATTTTTTTAATACAATGACCTTGCTAAACTGTCTTATTAATTCTAATCATTTATCTGTAATTGTTAAATGCTTATATCTACACTTATGCATAAGTAATGGCAGTTTTATTCCTTCTTTTCTGATGTATTTATTTTTATAATTTTAGTTACTTATATTTTTTTGTTATTTGGCTAAGACTTCCAATACCATATTACATAGAACTATGGGAGAGTGGGGTCCTTGTCTGGCAACTGGTCTCAAAGGGAAAACTTTTAGCATTTCACCATTAGCTGTGATGATTACTGTAAATCTTTTGTAAATATTTCATCAGATTCAGAACAACCCCTTATATTTCTAGTTTGCCAAGGTATTTATTTGCAGATTGATTTACTTGTTTATATTTTGAATAAATGCTGACTTTTATAAATTTTTCTGCATTCATTGAGATAACTATGTGATTTTTCATTTTTATTCTGTTAATTTTTCATTTTTATTCTGTTAATGTTCTTTTAGATAACTATGTGATTTTTCATTTTTATTCTGTTAATGATAATTTACACTGTTAAACCAATCTTCATTCTTAGAATAGACCTGACTTATATGATCTATCATCTTTTTTTTTAATATTGCTAACATTTTATTTATTATTTTTCTGTCTATGTTCAAAAGAGAGATTGACTTGTAGCTTTCCTTCCTAGGTTTCATTGAAAGGGTTACGCAAGTGACATAAAATGGGTTGTGACTGCTTCCTCTTTTCCTAACCTCTGGAATATTTTGAGTAATACTACCTTTATTTATTTCTTAAATATTTGGTAGAATATAGAGGTAAAGGATTTTGGGTCTAGAATTCTTTGTGTAAATGTATATCATTACAGATTCTGTCTCTTCTGTGGTTATAAAACTTTATATTTTCTATTTCTTTGGGTGTCAGTTTTTTAATTGTATATTTTTACAAATTTGTTCATTCTAGCTACCATTTCAATTTTATAGGCATAATGTTGTTCATAGCATTCTCTTATGAAATTTCAAATGTTTATAGGGTCTGTAGTAATTTCCCATTTTTTATTCTTGGTATTACTTCTTTATGCCTTCTCTGATTTTATTGATCAATATCTTGGGGTTTTCCCCATATTACTGGTCTTTTGATTGCAATGTTCTATATCATGTATTCATTTACCTCTTTTTTTTTTTTTTCTTTTTTTGCGGTACACGGGCTTCTCACTGTTGTTGCCTCTCCCGCTGAGGAGCACAGGCTCCGGACGCGCAGGCTCAGCGGCCATGGCTCACGGGCCCAGCCACTCCGTGGCACGTGGGATCTTCCCGGACCGGGGCACGAACCCATGTCCCCTGCATCGGCAGGCGGACTCACAACCACTGCGCCACCAGGGAAGCCCTCATTTACCTCTTGATTAATTATGATTTCGTTTTTATTATTTCATTATTCCCACTAATTAATGTGAGTTTTTGCTGTTCTTTTTCTAATTTCTTAAGAAGGTTGTTTTGCACATTGATGTTTTTTCAAATATTTTCTAGTCGCTTTAAAGTACACAGTTTGCACTCAGCACAGTTTTAAGTTACATCCCTAATGTTTTAATGTGTTTTATTTTCATTGTCTTTCAGCTTATAATGTTTTCCAATGCCTATTATGACCCATGGGTTACTTAGAAATTTAATTTCCAGGCATATGAACTTTTCCAGTAATTCTATACCTATATTTTTACTACCTTACTGTGAACTTTCTACTTGTCCCTAAAAGTTTTATGTGTTTTGTTTCTTTTCTTTATTTAGAGTATATGAGGTTTTCGTGATTTATTATAATGACTCTCCTGACCACCACAATTCACTTCGAAGTCAAATATTCTTTCATTATTCTTGGGAAGATTTTCCTTAATATTACAACACATACTCTTGGGTTTTCAAAGTCTAATATTAATTGCCTTTACTTTCTTACCAGACAGTGAAAATACCTTAGAACATTCAAGTTTACTTATTTCCCCCTGATCTATATACCATTGTTCTCATGCATTTTAATTCTTTCTACGTTTTAACTCCCTTGAGACACTATTGTTTTATAATGCCAATATTTATTTACAATTACCCACATTCTCAGGCATCTTCACCACTTCCTGATAAAAAGTCACTTCATTCTATTGTTAATTTTAATGTTCTATTTGGGTCACTTCTTTTTGGATTTCAGAGTTCTCTTTATAGTATTTCCTTTGGTGAAAGTCTGTTGGTGGCATAGTTTCTCAATTTTTGTGTCCTGCAAATGTCTTGCTTTAAGCCCATTGGGAAGTCTATGATAGGATTTTTCTGACAGATGAGATATTTCCCCATACTGAAGGGACAGACCTTGTGAAGAGAAATCGAGCAAGTGTCCAGGGATTCGCTCAGTGTTTTATGTTCCATAGGTGATGGTCAAGGCATAAGCCCACAGGTAATCCACCTGCTAGGTGAGCACTCGTTCTCCCAGGATACTCCAGTAGTAAGGGGGAGAGAGAGAGATGTGGGGGGATGGAGGGATGGAGAGACAGACAGAGACAGAGAGAAGAGAGGGAGAGAGGAAGTTGTAGATTAAAAAGAAAAAAAAATGCACAACCTAAAAGCTGAGAGTTATGTTTTATTCGGTGGGAAATTTTAGGACTTCAAGCCCAGGAGGCAGCATCTCAAGTGACCTTGAGAGAACTGCTCAGAAGAGGCTGTGGGGGGGGCGGAGCTAGGATATCTAGGAGTTTCACAACAAAGTGCAGGTAGTCGGAACATCAAACGATTATCATTAATTAAAGAAAACCAGAAATCACAAGTTAAGGAATTTTGTGCTTTCCTATATATGGGAAGATGCAAGAGTGTGGGCTCACTGAAATCATCCCTCTGATATGCACCTCAGCTATCTGGGGCCAGTTTCCTGTGTTTTCCCATCCTGAGTTTACTCAGGGCTCACCATCGGGGTGGCTGCAGTCTGATGGCTACTAGACAGCAGGTATTCTTTCCTTCCTGAGTATCCTCAGGGCTCACCGGCTCACCATGTGCTGTGGCTGCAATTCCTGATGACTGTGACATGCTTTGTTTACTGATATGGCCGGAAATACTCCATTTCTCAAAGTCATCTCTGCTTCACAGATAGCACCTCTCTGCTAGCACTCCCTGGCCAAAATTTACAGCTGTGCAGTTAGACCTGCAAGGTGCAGGCGAGAAGGTGACAAGAAGTGGAGGTGTCAGTACAAACCCACAGCCCCTCTAGGCACATGTTTTCAGCCATCAGGACCTCCTGTAGATAAAAGGGCACCACCTCAGTGGGATGTTAGGAGCCTGCAAAGATTGTGAGGTCCCAGTGGGGATGCCTGAGCCTGGGAAGTTTCCCCAGCAGTGGGGTTCTCTGGAGCTGGGTCCCAGCTGAGGTACCAGGGTCGTGGGGTGGCTGTGAGCACCTTCTGAAGTTTCTCCTCTTACAGCGAGCCCTGCTATGTGCAAGGGGATCCCCCCGCTTTCCAAGACTGCAGTAACATTTCTCTGGGGATTTGTTTTGGTTTTGTTTTTTTAAACATTTTATCTTACATTGGAGTATAGCTGATTAACAATATTGTGATATTTTCAGGGGTACAGCAAAGTGATTCAGTTCTACATATACATGTATCCATTCTTTGTCAAATTCTTTTCCCATTTAGGTTGCCGCAGAGTACTGAATCAAGTTCCCTGTGCTCTACAGCAGGTCATTGTTGGTTACTGCATTAACACTTCTGATTCTCAGCCTCAGTCTCCATCCCCACCAGTAACACTAATGACATTAGAATGGGCCACTCCATGTCCCCCTTGGATAACCAGCGAAGGAGATTTTAGCAGATTGTTTTGTGGTGTGTAACCTCTTCCCATTCCCTCCAAATCATGACCGTCTTAAAATATTTCCTGTAAACCCACCATGCCATGGAGGCATCCGCCAACCCACGTGGGCTTTTTCTTCCCTCTGTATGTGTGTTTCATCTTCCTTTTATGTAGTATGACTCGCCAGATTTACTCTCGGATATCCTCGTGTTTCCTCCTTGAGCAAAATCAAAGTATGAAATGTGTTAAGCTGTAAGGGCCTCTCAAATTTCCCTTCAGATGGGAGGAAGGGGGCATTTCATCAGGAATGCCAGGGAGAGGGACCAAAATGAGATGGACAAGAAAAGTGTCTGTAATTTCTGCTGTCCATGAAATCTGGGTGTTCCGGCTGAAAGGTTAGAGGGGGCTGGAAATGCTATACTGCCTTCAAATTAAAAGCAGTTTCACAGGGCTGAAAATTGCACACACATTGCAGCTACGAGGTTCGTTTTCTTGCCGTGATGAAGGAAGGCTGAGATTCCATACGAAGTCCTCCAGTGGGGACAGATAAAGATCAGATAAAGGTCAAGATTTCAGCAATGGGCAATTAAGAAAGAAATGTTCCCCAAAGACTCAGATAGGAGAACACATCACAAAGGCTTTTCCAGGGACCCAAGGAAACTCAGAGGCTGCAATGCTTTCAGGGAACTCTCTGTAATTTCTGCAAGATCTAAGAAGACGTTCAGACCATCTTGAGAAGGAAGAAGTATTGGGAAAGGATGTCATATCACGGCAGTACAAGATGCTAATTTGGGTCGCTGTATTTTATCTTTGCAACAAGTTTAATGTCGGTTGGATTGTGTCCCATCAAAATTCACATGTTGAAGTCCTCACACCCGGTGCCTCAGAGCGGAACCTCGTTTGGAAATAAGGTTATTGTAGAAGTACTTAGGTAAGTTAAGAGGAAGTCATTAATCCTTATAAGAAAGGGAAATTTCGACAAAGGCTCATGTGCAGAGCGGAAACCATGTGAAGGAACCTGTGGAGGAGACAGCTGCCTACAAGCCAAAAGGGAGAAGCAGAGCTTTCCCTCACGGCCCTCAGAAGGAGCCAGGCTTGCTGACACCTTGAGACCTCTGGTCTCCAGAACGGAGAAAGAATACATTTCTGTGTTAAGCCCCCCATTTGTGGTGCTTTGATATAGCAACCGCATAACACTCACAGTGGTTTGATAAACCTTTGAGGGATGACTTCATGCAAAGCACATTCAAACGTGGCGTTGATAAAGCTGTTGATTTTATCTACTTGTAACTGATGATGCTTGTTTGTAACAAGGTATGATTGGTCTCCAGACAGGAACCCATTTTTCTTCCAGACCATACCTCTGCTTTATCAGAGAGATTCTCCAAGTCTCTGGCTTCCTACCCACTGGGCAAACTTTCGTGGGTCTGGAGGATTGGGTTGTTGAATTAGAAGGATGCTTCACCATCTATAAGACCCGGATCCTGAAACAAATGAGAGGGCAACATATATCCATGTTTGGGGCATCCTGCATTGAACTCAGGCCAACACGGTCCATCATGGATAAAATATAGATGCAATTGTGTCCCTCTATCTGAATTGCCCCAATGTGCACACACATGCCACACACACACACACACACACACACACCCCCCATGAAACATTTTGGAGGCAGCACCCACTCTCAGTTGTAAAACAAGACTGCTGAGTACACGGGATTTGGTACAAGTGTAGATGAGTGAGTCATTCCTTGAGATGATCTGTTGCCTCAGGCAGCTGGTGTCTGAACCCTCAGGGTTATAGAGTTGTCTTTTCTTAAAAGACCTGGGATGAGGTACCCCCAGAGTACCAGCAGGCTTCCTGTGCTGTCCTTCCAGGCTGACACTGAAATCCTTCTTCCTGGTGTGTGTGTGTGTGTGTGTGTGTGTGTGTGTGTGTGTGTGTGTGTGTGTGTGTGTGTGTGTGTGTGTGTGTCTCATGTCCACCTGAGTTAAACTCAGAAGCCGCTGGCCCTTTGGCAGGCTTTTATGGAGCTCTCCCAGTGAGGTGCTCCAGGGATGGGTTTGTACAAGGCACTGACCCCTTTTGCATGAAAATGTTTGGTAAGGAGGATGCAGACGGTATGGGCATTCCACCAGAATTGATCTCAAGACTTAGTGTCAGGAAACTGTTTCCACTGACCTAAAAGAATGAATTCTTAGGAAGTGATCCTGTCTGGGACGTCCTGGAACAATGGACAGACATCACTACCACAGAAAATGAAATAATTGCTTACAAGAGCAGGTTCCGAAGTCCAGAACTATGCCAACTACAGCAGCGTATGGAATTCCCAAAATGCAACATCAGAGAGACTTCAAAGCAAACCACTCTACCCACCGACAACTAGAACAGTGTTAATTAGCAACAATGCTCTTTAATCTATAAATAATAAAGTGATCACAGAGGTCCCCAGAGAGGTGTTTAAAACACACACACACACACACACACACACACACACACACACACATCCCTTGGAAATCCTGTCTGGCATTCAATGAGAGAGACCCTTTTCAAAGGTGAATGAGGGTTCCCCAAATTAGGCACGTTTTTAGGAGATCACCTTAACTTACGAATGGAACGTCTTGGGTGAGATCCAGGTAAATTGTTGTTTCTTGGGCAGTGGGATTCTGGCAGGTGCAAAGCCACCTCCCTACTCAGACTAACCAGAGAAAACAACTACTTTGAATTCATGGAACACCTAGAAAGGACATTTTTAACATCAACAGCAAAAATTCCTTTTGGAAAGACACTGCCATTTGAACAAATAATTCATACACATTCACTGCGTAGAATTGCTGTCAGATATGTGGCAGTAAGCATGTGTAATTGGCATATCCTTTTTAAACCCTTTTTATTTCTTCTAATGGCAAATGGTTTTCTTCTGGAAATCTGCTTACCTCATGATTCACCAAAAAGAAAAGAGTCCCGTGTTCCTAAGCAAAGGGAAAACTCAATCTAATAATTTGTGAACAATCACAAAATCTGAATCAGATGTCTCAATTTTGGTGACATTTATATTTTTTAAAAGAACCCCCCTGGAGGTGATGGTTGGGGATGTCCAGGGCTCCTATCCTGGAAGAGAATCAACTTTTAACCTGCAGAGTGTCCAAATGTTGCTCATTATCCTACAATGCACAGGATGTCCCCACAAAAAAAGAACTATCTCACCCTATCATTGACTGAATGTGTGTGTCGCCCCAATTTATATTTGGAAGCCCTAATTCCCAATGGGACGGTATTAGGAGGTAGGTCTTTGGGAGATGAATAGAGTTAGCTGAGGTCTTGAGAATGAGCCCCCATGATGGGATTAGTGTCCTTGTAAGAAAAGACCAGAGAGCTTTCCCTCTCTCTCCTTCTGTCTCCCCGCTCTGTCTCTGTCTCTCTGTCCACCATGTAAGGACACAGCAAGAACATAGCTGTCTGCAAGCCAGGAAGAGGGTCTCAGCAGAACCCAGCCATGCTGGTATGCTCATCTCAGACTTCCAGCCTCCAGGACTATGAGACATAAATTGTTATGTAAGCCATGTCTATGATGTTTTTTAATAGCAGCCTAAGCTGACTCATCCACATTTTAATAGTGCTGAAATAGAAAACCCCAAGCTAGATTCTCCTGCAGGGTCTCTTGGGGGTGAGAAAGGCTTAGGACAGGTATAGGCTGAGAAATAGCATCCTTGAAAAGAGCCAAGCAACACAATAGGGCCAGGCCACGAGCTTAAGAACAGAAACTGAAGAGGCCCCGGGCCGCATCTTAACGATCCCAGCAAGGGTTAATGGAAGAATAAAAGTACTAAGGTTCAAGAATATAGGGTAGCATCACTCAGCAGACAAAGATTCTGACCAATCCAATGAGTCTGAAGCAGGAGGATACATAGACTGGGTATAAAAAGTGAATGGCGGGGCACATGACAAATGCCAGCCACAGCCCGGTGGTTCAATGAAAAGGCAAGGTTTGTCCATTCAAATTCCTTTCTTGCAACTAGAGTGTAATGACTAACCTAAATCTCTTCTCTCTTCCAATATGAATAATAATGGTAATAATTAACAATAATAGGAGGCTTCAGTATTAGAGGTGAGTGTGACAGAGGTTAAAGGTAACCCCAGAACTCAAGCTTGCAGGATGGGATAAAAATGGGCTTGGGGAAGAATAGAGCCTTGAGACTGGGGCTTCATGACGTCATTTCTTTCAATTTACAGATTTTGAGATGTTTTTTAAAACCTCCTATTGTGTGCCATGCTATGCATCATCACAGGACATCCAACGCCACTCTTTCTCTAACATAAATTGTACCAGTATTTTCTTAGGTCAGTCTCCCAAGGCAATAGAAATAAAAACAAAAATTAACAAATGGGACCTAATCAAACTTAAAAGCTTTTGCACAACAAAGGAAATCATAAACAGAACTAAAAGACATCTTGCAAATGATGTAACTGACAAGGGCTTAATTTCCAAAATATACAAACAGCTCATACAACTCAATAAAAACAACAACGAAAAAAAAAAATCAAAAACTGGGCAGAAGACCTAAATAGACATTTCTCCAAAGAAGACATACAGGTGGCCAACAGGCCCATGAAAAGACGCTCAAAATCACTAATTATTAGAGAAATGCAAATCAAAACTACAATGAGGTATCTCCTCATTCCAGTCAGAATGGTCATCATTAAAAAGTCTACAAATAAAAAATGCTGAAGAGGGTGTGGAGAAAAGGGAACCCTCCTACACTGTTGGTGGGAATGTGAATTGGTGCAGTTACTATGGAGAATAGTATGCAGGTTCCTTAAAAAACTAAAAATAGAGTTACCATATCATCCGGCAATCCCACTCCTGGGCATATATCCAGAGAAAACCATAATTTGAAAAGATACGTGCACCCCTATGTTCACAGCGGTACTATTTACAATAGACAAGACATGGAAGCAACCTAGGTGTCCGTCAACAGAGGAATGGACAAAGAACTACTACTGTATGTAAAATAGATCAGCAACAAGGATTTACTGCAGGACACAGGAAACTATATTCAATATCTTGTAATAACATATAATGGAAAAGAATCTGAAAATATATATATAACTGAAAAAAGTATATATAACTATATAAATAACTGAATATATATAGAAGATATAGAATGTATATAGAATATATATATGTATATACATATATATATAAAATTGAATCAATTGAATTGAATATATATATAAAATATAGAATATATATATGTATATATAGATACATATATATATATATATATATATATAATTGAATCACTTTGCTGTACACCAGGAACTGAAACAACATTGTAAATCAACTAGACTCCAATTTTAAAAAGTCACTGTTGCAAGAAGCTGAGCAGGCTCCCCGTCTGTACCATGGTGGGCATTCCATTTGGGGTTTGTCAATTCCTGAGGGACACCATGCCATATATGGACCACCTGGCCACACTTTGTGTCATGCTCTGCTCCCTGTCTGGATCTCCGCTCCAAATCCGTCCAGCAAACTCCTGAAAGTGAGTGAGGAGAGAAAGTGGGAGGAGAGGACTTTGTGCCCTCTTTTGCCCTCCCCCGCCCCCCCTGCCCCACCCCCACCCCCGTCATCCGAGAGCTGTTTACCGTGAGACTTTCACTCACTTGGAGTGGGTTTCAAGGGCAAATGGATGCTTTTAGGGAAATAAATCACATCAGCATCCTCACGCACCCAGTTTGGGTCACAAGACAGTAGTTTACATAAGAAATGATTGATAATGGCCTGAACACTTCACTGATTAATAAGCATTTTCATTTGTGCTTTTCAATGAGAAAAATCTTTAAATTAATTAAAGAGGCTTTAAGATGAGGAGGAAGGTTTATTAGCTTTAGAACGCTTTGATTTCCTAAATTTCCTATCAATATTCTGCATAAGACGTATGATTGCGCATCTGTTTTCGTAAACACCCACTCCTTATGCTGTAAATATTAAGTGTGCATGAATGCACTTGCATCTGGCCGCGTGAAAAAGTGGGGGGGGGAGGGGGCAAGGCACACCCTCTCCTCGTCCCAGAGCTGAGGTGGGAGCAGGTGACATCCATCACTGTCCCATGAGGGAACACCCTGGAGTGAATTCCACCTTCATGAGCAACCTGGTAGAAAGCCCTCGAAAGCATCGAACAGCATACTCAGAGGGCAGCGGGGCTGCATCCACGGGGCCCGTGTTTCCATGTAGGCAAAACTCTGTGTCATGTTAGACACACATCAGTTTTGCTCGTGGGATCGGATGGTTGCCTTTCTGACAGTCTGGGTATTGTGTAGGTCATCCGTGAGCTGGGTGGCTTCACGGATGGGGTGAGAGTCAGGGAGCTATGGATAGCTGGGGAGGATGGAGACTCCAACAACGTATGTTCAGAGTTGGGAGGATGGTCCACATGACCAAATGTGTATGGAGCAAAGCTGCCGGCCATTTTCCCAGCCTCCCTCCAACACCCTTCCTGCTTTATTTTTCCTTCATGCCGTCCATCGCCACGTCACAAACTCTATTTTCCTTACCCATGTTGTTCACCATCAGAAAGCAAGGTCGATAACGGCCAGGACTTTTGCCCCTTTTGTCCACTGTGGTGTCTCTCCCTAGTGCCTACAACAGCATCTGGTAGTCAACAAAGACTCAGTAAGTGCTTCTGGATTCTTCCATGAACGAGCATATGGAAACGCACGAAGCCTGCCGAGGGCAAGAGACCAGGGTGTATGGGAGGGGGTGGGGGAGGAATAGTTAGGGAGTTTGGGATGGACAGGTACATCCTGCTATATCTAAAATGGAAACTCAACAAGGACCTATTGTACAACACAGGGAACTCTACTCAATATTATGTAACAACCTAAATGGGAAAAGAATTTTTAAAAGAAGAGATACCTGTATATGTAGAACTCAATCACTTTGCTGTACACCTGAAACTAGCACAACATTGTTAATCAACTATACCCCAATATAAAATAAAAAGTTTAAAAAAAAAAAAAAGACCAGGGTAGCCCGAGTAGAAGGTTCTTGTGAAGCTCTTAGGAGAGATATTGTTGGAAAGCAAGACCGGGTCAGACCACAGAAGGCCAGGAATGCCATATTAAAAATGTTGAGAATTTATATTAGAGAACGAGGATGAAAGATAGGTTTTGTGTGTAGGTAAGTTCTGGAAAGTTGCCAATGATAGCAATGACTGTAGTTGGCAAAAGTCATGCAGGGTCCCATTTGGTCTCACAGATCTGAGGGCGGTTTGGGGTTAAAGATATTTGAGTTTGCTTCCTTTGCCCCCAGTTTTGCCATCTTTGCTCCAGGTAAAGGAGACACATGGGAGATTTTATAGTAAAGTGTGGGGAGATGAAAGTGATGTCATATGGAGATTATTCCAGGGAGGGGGTGGGGCTGAAGTGGGAAAGACTTGGAGGGGAGCCCTCAGGAAGAGGCATTAGTCCAGCCAGGAAGTGCTTAGGGCCAGGAAACTGTGCTTGGCCTGAGCTGCCGCTAGTGATGTAAGAAAAACACACCCCAAAGGTCTTGTGAAAGCCTCACTTACTCCCTTCCAAGAAAGAAGAGTGTTTATTTTACAAACACAAAGGGTAAGAACATTAGTTCCAAAGCCATTTTGCAAAGCATTATAGTAACCCTGACAAGGGAAACGGCAATTCAGCTAAATCGTTTCTATGTACCAGGCAAACTGCTAGGTGCTGGGAGCTTGGGAATGAATTGGACACAAGGTATAGATAGATACATAGGTACACACTTAGATATATGGATACATATATATCTAGGTATGTATGTATCTGTCTACCTACCTATCTATGTATCTATATGCTAGTATTTGGGTTTAACAGAATATTATGGAAACAAACCAAAAAGAAGGGCTTAAATTAGAAGAGAGGCTATGTCTCTGACAGGACAGGAGGCCAGAGCAAGGAGTTGAGGGTTGCTATGAAGATCCAGGGTGTCAGGCATCCTCCACGTTATGGTTCCACCACCCTCAGTATGTGACTTTCTACTCGTGGTCCAACATAGCTCCATGGACTCCAGCCCTCACACCTTCATTCCAATCAGCAGGAAAAGAGGAGAGGAAAGCTCACCCTTACCCTTTAAAAAAATGTGAGAGAGTGTATTGATCTAAGACATTGCTATTTACTTTCTATGGATCCCAACTTCATCCCACAGCCACACATAGGTGCAAGGGAATCCAGGAAAGGCAATTTTACAGAATGGAGATGGACAGCTTCTTAGGGACCCCCTGAGAGTTCCTGTCACTCTCTTACCTCTCTGCGTCTCTCTGTGTTCCAGACTGGGCTTTTTCACTGCAGATGACTTCTTCCAGAAGACAGGGTGGGGGAAACAGCCTGCTGCAACTCTTCACTTACACAGTCTGAGTTCCTCTTTGGTGTTTGCTGATTAAATTCCAGGGAAGAGCTGACTAGCCTGAGTTCTACCAAATGTCTGTCCTTGGGACAATCTCTATGTTTGAGAAAGGTGTTCAAGCCAGTTTTCCCACAGAAGATGGCATCTTCTGCTTTAAAAGATGAATCAAATTTTGAAAGAACTCAAGGTTGGGTGGCGGAATTCAGAAAACGAAGAAAGTGATTATAGATTAGGGTGTTGGAGGTGACAGAGTGAAAGGGTGTAGGGAGGTCACACCTTCCTTGTGTGAGTTTATGAAAGCTATCAAACACCATGGTAAAGAGGCATGACTATGCCACCTCCCCACCACATTCCCACCTTACCGGACTCAAAAGGATTGGTTCCTTCTGGAGGCTCCAGGGAACATGTGTTTCTTGGCTTTATCCAACTCCTAGAGGCACCTGCATTCCTAACCTTGTGGCCCCGTCTTCTGTCTTCAAAGCCAGCAGACTAGGGTCTTCTCATCTCCCTGTGACTCTGACCTTCCCATCTCCCTGTTATAAGAACCCTTGTGATTATATTGAGATCACTCCGATAATTTGGAACAATTGTCCTTTGGAACAAGGACCTCTTCTCAATGTCCTTAACTTAATCACATTTGCAAAGTCTATTTTGTCTCCTAAGGTAACAAAAATTCACAGGTTCCTGGGATTAGGGTGTGAGTGTCTTTGGGGACATTATTCTGTTCACCACATGGGGGTCAGGATGTGGACGTCTTTGGGGCATCAATCTACCACACTCTTTATACCTGGATTTCTCCTGAGATATCCCCTTATTGTTCATTATTGCTGTATCTCCTGCTTGCAAAGCAGATTCTCATGGGTTATGGCTTCAATCAACAATTAAATTCATATAAGTTTTTTTTTCTTATTTAAACTTTTTTTGATAAATTTCAAAATTGATATATCGCATCACAAATCCATACGGTACATCCATGTCACATTGGAACAATGAATCCACAAAATGCTGGATGCTGCAAAAGGCACCAGTATTGGGGGGCCTCTTATTTAACATGCCTCGGTTGTAACTAAGTCCCTCTTAAGCTATTCAGGTAGCCACAGAGTATGGGGAAGGAGCTCACAATTCTCGTAACAAAACCCACAGTTGTTAACAACACACATCTTCAAGATAGCAAAGGAATAGAACTTACCTTAGTCCTTCAGCGAACAGAGTAGAGTAGGTGGGTCTGTGTGTCCACCAGGCATGGAGACTTTCCCTCTGAAAACGCAAGGAGCTGGGTGTCTCCCTCTGAATGAGCAAGATGCTTAAAAATCATGGTCACAAGCTTTTCCGTGATTATAGGTTTTGAATGTGTTTCCCTCACCGGGTCCTATACACAAATATCCACGGGAGTGTTTGTTTCCTTGATGCAACTATGAAATAGTTTTACAATAGGATGTCAGCATTCCAGGCTTGGAAGACAACCTCGAATTCTCTTGTCACCACACACCTTCTCAATACTGGAGGGATTCTGATGATTTTCTTTTTTTTGCTAAAGCGGGTGCTTACCTATCCTAAGGGCTCTTGTTTGGAAAGGCAAACGCCACTTGTTTGGAAAAGCAAACGCCACACACCTGAGAAGGGTGGACGTGCAGGGCTTCACAGTCACTCACAGGATTGCCGCTGGCTCCCAATGAGTAAAACTACTTAATCTGTGAGCTCGCTTGCCTTTTCCACATTCCTGTTAAATGCATTGTTTCTCACCTCCCCCAGGGACCCCAGAGGGTCAGAATCTTCCCTTTTCCTTTGTCTTTAAATGAAACAGTATGAGAATCCTGCATTGCGGGTAGTTCCCAGCATCTGTGGGGAGAGGGGCCACAGTCCTCATGCCTCTGCAGCAGCAGGAGAAAAAGGAACAGCTCCCGCTGCCCACAAGGTGGAAACACACTTCAGGGTGCAGGCTGGCAGTCAGCACTTCGCCCCGTGTCCTTCTGGAAACCCCCCATGAGCCTTCTCTCCGAGACTTCTTCCATCCACAGCACATAGTACATGTCCCGGGGAAGGACATCGGCCAATTACCATTTCAAATCAAATGCTTTCCTGATGGGTAGGACTGGAAATGTAAAAACGTTTTAATTATTAGATAATTGAATGGTTCACATCTGGGGATCTTCACGTGGCGAATTGCTGGCTCAAGTTTCTCGTCCGAGAAATGTTTGCAGTCTGTGTCTTGTTTAATCGCGGTTTAAATGCTGACAATAAATGTTTTCCTTTGTAGGGGGCAGTTCGTATACTTATCAGCCAGCGTCTAGGATGGATGGCTTCCCCTTCTTCAGTCGCTCTTGTCTATCCCCACAGTAATCAGCAAACGAGTGCATCTCTAAACCCTCCAGAGACATGTCTTTACTTTGAACACAAGCTAATGTTTGGAAAAGGAACCATCAGCCCTTCCCTGGAAATGCCACACATTTTGAAGGGCTTCTGGGATTTGGGTCTCTTGCAAAAGAACTGATGTAAATGAAATCACTTCCCCCATATGCATCCGGGGTCTTGGCATCTTGTACAGGTCATGGGTGCAAATGGGGGATCTAGTTGAGGGTCTGATACTGAGGCTGACGCTGATGTGGAGGTGGTTACAGATGAGAATGCTGGTGCCGATGCTGCCATAGATGCTAAAGCAGATATTCTACTGATGCTGACGCTGATACTGATAATTGATGCTGATGCTGACAGGTACTGACACTGATGCTGATGCTGACATTAATACTGACGCTGGTGTGGATGTGGATACAGATGAGAATGCTGGTGCCGATGCTGCCATAGATGCTAAAGCAGATGTTCTACTGATGCTGATACTGATAATTGATGGTGATGCTGACAGGTACTGACACTGATGCTGATGCTGACGTTGATACTGATGCTGGTGTGGATACAGATGAAGGTGCTGGTGCCGATGCTGCCATAGACGCTAAAGCAGATGTTCTACTGATGCTGACGCTGATACTGATAATTGATGCTGATGCTGACAGGTACTGACACTGATGCTGACGTTGATACTGGTGCTGGTGTGGATACAGATGAAGATGCTGGTCCTGATGCTGCCATAGATGCTAATGCTGATGCTCTACTGATGCTGATACTGATACTGATAATTGATGCTGATGCTGACAGTGTTATTGATGTTGATGCTGACACTGGTGCTGATGTGGAGGTGGAGGTGGAGACAGATGTGGATGCTGCTGCTGCTACTGATGGTGCTATTGGTAACGAGGCTAACACCTATAACTGATGTTGTTACTGACACTGGTGGTAATACCGATAAGCAATGCTGCTACGAATACTGGTAGTGGTACTAATACTGATAACTGGCGCTGTTGTTGATACTGATGCTGACTCTGATATTTTGATGCTGATGCTGATAGGTACTTGACACTGATGCTATTATGGCTACTGGTGCTGATGTGGAGACAGAGGTGGATACTGGTGTGGACGCTGGTGCTACTACTGATGGTGCTGTCGGTACTGATCCTGACGCTAATATTAGTAAGCATGTTTCTATTCACGCTGCTATTCATTCTGATGGTAATACGGATAAACGATGCCGATTCTGATATCGATATTGACACGGATAGCTAACGCTGATACCGATACTGGTCCTTGTCAGGAGCTCAGCCGAGCCCAATGGGCAGTTGAGCTTTCAGGTGTTGGAGCAGTCAGTTAAAGCAACAAACCCAAAATGTCAGAGCTAAGCTTTTACTGCAGTGGCAAAAGGAAGGGACTAAAGCCAGAGGAGGCACCAACTCCCCGCCATTCCATTTTCCCCCATGCACCATTGTTCAGGTCGAGGGTCAGGTAGATCAGCACAGATATGGAGGTCGTCTCACTGCTGGGGGAGCCCCAGCAAATGTCCCTAGCAGTTTTATGGAGCCTGGGATGGGGAGATGGTGCACAGGAAAAGTGGAAAAGTACGGAGAAGTGGAGAAAGAACCTTACAGGTTTCCTTCACCTCCCCACATAAGGAGGTCTCAGCAGAGGCCCCTGAAGAAGACCTCAGCCCAGGGCTTCAGATAAAGAGACCTAGGAATGGAGACTCCAGGGCTGAGAAGGCAAATACACCAAAAAAGCATGACTATGCAGGGTGCCTGAGAGCTTGTCTGCAGCTCCCCTTGAAGACTGCATGCACTGCCCAAGTCTGGTTTGGGGCAGAGACAGTTCTCCCATGAGGCCGTACAAGTAGAGCCTTGTAATTGCCAATGGTGGTGCAGTGATTGAGAATCTGTCTGCTAATGCAGGGGACACTGGTTCGAGCCCTGGTCTGGGAGGATCCCACGTGCCGCGGAGCAACTAGGCCCGTGAACCACAACTACTGAGCCTGCGCGTCTGGAGCCTGTGCTCCACAACAAGAGAGGCTGCGATAGTGAGAGGCCCGCGCACCGCGATGAAGAGTGGCTCCCGCTTGCCGCAACTAGAGAAAGCCCTCGCACAGAAACGAAGACCAACACAGCAAAAATAAATAAATTAATTAATAAACTCCTACCCCCAACATCTAAAACAAAAAAAGATATTGGCTCTATTCCCTGTGCTGCCCTTGTAGCTTATTTATTTTATACCTAGTAGTTGGTGCCTCTTAATCCCCTCCCCCTATCTTGCCCCTCCCCCTTCCCTCTCCCCACTTGTCACCACTCGTTTGTCCTCTGTATCTGTGAGTCTGTTTCTTTTTTGTTATATTCACTAGTTTGTTGTATGTTTTAGATTCCATATATAAGTGAGATCATACAGTATTTGTCTTTCTCTGCCTGACTTATTTCATTTAGCATAATGCCCTCCAAGCCCTTCCATGTTGTTGCAACTGGCATTATTTCATTCTTTTTTATGGCTGAGTAGTATTCCATTGTGTATATGTACCACATCTTTATCCATTCATCTGTCGATGGACGTTAAGTGTTTCCACGTTTTGTCTATTGTGAATAGTGCTGTATGAACACTGGGGTGCATGTATCTTTTCGAATCAGTGTTTTTGTTTCTTTCAGATATGACTTTAGGTATCTGTGGAAATCACCATGCCCGTGTCACTTACACAATTGTAGGGAAGAGGCTAAAGACGTCTAGAACCTCACCGGACACGCTGTGTGTGCCTGTAGGCATTCGTTGTTGCTGGAGGGGAGCTATTGGACCACCAGCTCCCTGGGTGGATTTTGGGGTTTTCTACATCTGTGATGGGTGGCTCAGAGCAGCTCCTGATAAAATTAGCTGACACATTTTTGCTGCCGATTCTTATAAATTGACAAATTGATAAGATACCCGTGTATCTTGTTTTGTTCCCAAAGCAATTTCACATAAATTAACTCATCTGTTTCTCACAGCAGCTGGAGACAGTACACAGTAGCAGCAAACAGTATCTCAGGGCCGCCAGAGACATTTGGTCGAGAGAGTAGGGGTTCCTCCCACTTACAATTAAATTTCGTAGGAAGCAGCGACATCGGTCAGACCCCAAATGAGGAAACATCAGAACTGAGTCTTTTATCAAATGTTATGGTAGCGACAGATCGCCTGGAAAGAGCTATTTATTCCCACCCAATGGGGCGACTTTGGTCTTTGGGTGATTCTTGGAAGGCAGTTGTAGGGCTCTTGGGGGTTTCATGTCTGTTCAGATTCCACAGAACCTAAATCCTACTGTGGGATTTTGTTCTTTTTCCACATTTAATCCAGCTAACTTTTCCCCCCAAAATTTCTGTGGAACACCCCATAAGGTTACATTGGCATGTCCTGCCTTGGAGGAGGATGGTGATAAAAGACCCTGCCTCTTCCCTTTATGAAACTTAGTGATGAATTTGGCGTCCAGCTGTGTGACTTTCTTTCTTCGATTGTGGTAAAGTGTACATACCACAAAATTCACCAGGTTAACCAAAGTGGACAATTCAGGGGCACTTAGCACACTCACGGCATTGTAGCCACCACCTCTATCTGGTTCCAGAACATTCTCATCCCCCCAGAAGGAGACCCTGTCCCCATGAGCAGTCACTCCCCCTCCCCTTCCCCCTCCGCAGCCCCTGGTAACCACTAATCCACTTTCTGTCTCCGTGGATTTGCCTGTTCTCGACATTTCCTATACGTAGGATCACACCCTGTGTGTCCTTCTGTATCTGGTTTCTTTCACTATTTTTGCCATCAGTTTTTCAAGTCACGGGTTATAGAACCAACACCCCCTTCTCAGAAGATGCTAGAAGGTTCTAGGTTTGCAAAATGGATACATCATCCCCAATCTGGTGGGGATCCCACATCCGATCCAGGGAGCAAGACGTCTCATCATCATCTACAAGTGAAAAGAGAGCTTGTGATTTTCCCATGATGGGGCTTTTTCAGCGAAGCTGCCCCAGTTGCATCATTTCTTTAACTGAAAGCAGTTTCTAATCACTTCTGACCGTGTTCCATAAAAGCGGCCACTCATCTTGTTTAGATTGTGGCTCTTAATTTTCTGTTTTATTCATCGTCCAATGTAGGGGGGTCAACCTGACCCTCTTCTTTAAACAAGCCCATTGTGCCTCTGTATATACTTTTAATAACTTCAATATTTTTAGGTTTAGAAACTCTAAAAAGTTCATAAATAAGCCAAGACGTTTTTCTGTGTGAGCCACTTGGAGCAAGGGATGGGCCCACCCGACACTAGTTCATTATTTTTCTCCTAGTTTGCTCAGCAGACAGGCTCATCCTCTTAGAAGTGACTTGCTGCAAATTCACCCCGCTGGACGGTGCCAGACGCAGGGGTGTATCTGGGCACAGGGCAGTGATACTTCCATGGCAACCACTCAGCCCTGCCCACCAAGCGGTCCAGGGCTAAAGGACCATCTTTACCCTAAGGACACAGGACATGCAGAAATTACAGACAGCATCGCATGGGTGGAGACCAAGGTGGGGCATGGAAGAGCCTAAGCCCACTGGAACTGTTGACCACTCTCTCTGTCTCAGGCCCACGGGGTTACTTTGGGATTATCCTGAAACATCAGGGACATGCCTCCACACAGCCAACGCCCTCCCCCCGCCCCCTCCTTCTCCTCGGGGGACACATGTGGGCAGAGTCCGTTCCGGCCCCCAGCAATTTCAGGGTGAGTAATTTCCGAGCACGCAATTATAAGTGACTCAAGACCAACTGGTCCCCGAAGAACCATTGAGATGCCTGGATCCCGCCTCTAATTGCATCCAGATCTTAACCTCCGTGTGGCCTGTGTCCCGGCCGTAACCCGGGGCCCCTGCTCTGTGCTCCGACATATGGGACGATTTTCCAATCTGATTGCTGCGATCTGATTAAGGGAAGTTATGTAGCGTCTCGGGAAGGCCCTCCAACAGCTGCTCCGAGAGAGAGATTCCCAGGAAAGCATTCTCTGCCGGCTCCAATTCAGGCTTCTACCTTGGAAGGAAAGGGATTGCCCAGGGTTTCAGGGAGGTGAGTGCTGGAGTTGGGGAAAAGGTGAATTGCAGTTTGGGCAAAAAAAAAAATCCTCTCTCCCTGCAAAAGGTGGGAGCTGGAGTGGGAGACAGAGGAGAAGGATGTGGGGGAGGGGAGGGGGAGGGGAGGGGGAGGGGAGACGGGGAGGGGGAGGGGAGGAGGTGGGGGGGGAGATGAGGAGAAAGATGTGGGGGAGGGGAGGGGGAGGGGAGGGGGAGGGGAGACGGGGAGGGGGAGGGGAGGAGGTGGGGGGGGAGATGAGGAGAAAGATGTGGGGGAGCGGAGGGGAGGGGGAATCGGGGGAGGGGAGAAGGGGGAGGAGGTGGGGGAGGGGGAGACGTAGGAGCGGGAAGTGGGGAAGATGAGGAAGCAGTGGTTCCTGGCAGTCCTGTACCCCTTGGCTTGTGGCCCCATCACCCCAATCCTTGCCTTCATCTCCTCTTGCTTTCTCCTCTGTCTGTTTGTCTGGGTCCAATCCCCCTTTGTACAGGGACCCCGGTCATTTTGGATTATAACCCACCCCAGTGACCTCATTTTGCATTGATCATCTTGGCAAAGACGCTGCCTCCAAATACACTCCCAGGCTGAGGTTCTGGGGGTGAGGACTTCATCATATGAATTTGGGGGGACAGGATCCACCCCCTGGAGGCCTCCAGGAGATGAACACAGGCATTGCATCAGAACTGCCCCCCACCTCTGTCATCAATGGTGGAGAGAGTTCTAAGGTTATGAGGCTATAACAGGACCAGGGGTTTCGCTGGGGGAAACTTCTGGACCAGAGAGTAGACACCAGGATTCGAAGACTGCACACACATGGCTTGAGGGTCTCATAGAAGGGGAGGGATCTGGGTTGTTCTAAAAATGAAAAGGGAGACTGCCCTTCTCTGGGTTCTGGGTTTTTTTCTCCTCCCACCTGGCTCTGTAGGCTGTAGGGACGCAGAATAAGCTAAGGGGCATGAAGCCCTGGGGTGCTGATCGCTATTCCTGGAAGCAGGACGCAGCTGAGGGTCCTGGGGATGGTGGGTCCCCTGCAGCCCTGGGCACATCTTTGAGCCCATGACTTTGGTCCAAAAGAATATGCTTTCAGACTCTGAGTGTGTCTACTAGGACCTCCATTATGCACTGCTGATGTTGCCAAAAAAGTTAAAAGTTTCTGAGAATATTTCCCATTTCCAGCAGGTTTCCTAGCTTGTCAACCCTGGTGGGTTTCTTTCTTTTTTATTCTAGATTCCATATATATGTGTTAGCATACAGTATTTGTTTTTCTCTGACTTACACTTCACTGTGTATGCTTACGCTTCACTGTGTATGACAGATTTTAGGTCCATCCACCTCACTACAAATCACTCAATTTCATTTCTTTTTATGGCTGAGTAATATTCCATTGTATATATGTGCCACATCTTCTTTATCCATTCATTGGTCGATGGACACTTAGGTTGCTTCCATGTCCTGGATATTGTAAATAGAGCTGCAATGAACATTGTGGTACCTGACTCTTTTTGAATTATGGTTTTCTCAGGGTATATGCCCAGTAGTGGGATTGCTGGGTCATATGGTAGTTCTATGTTTAGTTTTTTAATGAACCTCCATAATGCCCTCCATAGTGGCTGTACCAATTTACATTCCCACCAACAGTGCAGGAGGGTTCCCTTTTCTCCACACCCTCTCCAGCATTTATTGTTTGTAGATTTTTTGATGATGGCCAATCTGACTGGTGTGAGGTGTAACGTCATTGTAGTTTTGATTTGCATTTCTCTAATGATTAGTGATGTTGAGCATCCTTTCATGTGTCTGTTGGCAATCTGTATATCTTCTTTGGAGAAATGTCTATTTAGGTCTTCTGCCCATTTTTCGATGGGGTTGTTTGTTTCTTTAATATTGAGCTGCATGGGCTGCTTGTAAATTTTGGAGATTAATCCTTTGTCAGTTGCTTCATTTGCAAATATTTTCTCCCATTTTGAGGGTTGTCTTTTGGTCTTGTTTATGGTTTCCTTTGCTGTGCAAAAGCTTTGAAGTTTCATTAGGTCCCATTTTTTTATTTTTGTTTTTATTTCCATTTCTCTAGGAGGTGGGTCAAAAGGATCTTGTGGTGATTTATGCCATAGAGTGTTCTGCCTATGTTTTCCTCTAAGAGTTTTATAGTGTCTGGCCTTACATTTAGGTCTTTAATCCATTTTGAGTTTATTTTTGTGTATGGTGTTAGAGAGTGTTCCAATTTCATTCTTTTATATGTAGCTGACCAGTTTTCCCAGCACCACTTATTGAAGAGGCTGTCTTTTCTCCATTGTATAATCTTGCCTCCTTTACCAAAAATATCATGACCATAGGTGTGTGGGTTTATCTCTGGGCTTTCTATCCTGTTCCATTGATGTATATTTCTGTTTTTGTGCCAGTACCATACTGTCTTGATTACTGTAGCTTTGTAGTAGAGTCTGAAGTCCAGGAGCCTGATTCCTCCAGCTCTGTTTTTCTTTCTCAAGATTGCTTTGGCTATTCAGGGTCTTTTGTGTCTCCATACAAATCGTGAAATTTTTTGTTCTAGTTCTGTGGAAAATTCCATTGGTAGTTTGATAGGGATTGCACTGAATCAGTAGATTGCTTTGGGTAGTATAGTCATTTTCACAATGTTGATTCTTCCAATCCAAGAACATGGTATATCTCTCCATCTGTTTGTATCATCTTTAATTTCTTTCATCAGTGTCATAGTTTTCTGCATGCAGGTCTTTTGTCTCCTTAGGTAGGTTTATTCTTAGATATATTATTCTTTTTATTGCAACAGTAAATGGGAGTGTTTCCTTAATTCCTCTTTCAGATTTTTCATCATTAGTGTATAGGAATGCAAGAGATTTCTGTGCATTAATTTTATATCCTACTTCTTTACCAAATTCATTCGTTGGTTCTAGTAGTTTTCTGATAACATCTATAGGATTCTGTATGTATAGTATCATGGCATCTGCAAGCAGTGACAGCTTTACTTCTTCTTTTCCTATTTGGATTCCTTTTATTTCTTTTTCCTCTCTGATTGCTGTGGCTAAAACTTCCAAAACTATGTTGAATAATAGTGGTGACAGTGGATATCCTTGTCTTGTTCCTGATCTTAGAGGAAATGGTTTCAGTGTTTTACCATTGAGAACAACATTGGCTGTGGGTTTGTCATGTATGGCCTTTATTATGTTGAGGTAAGTTCCCTCTATGCCTACTTTCTGGAGAGTTTTTATCATAAATGGGTGTTGAAATTTGTAGAAAGCTTTTTCTGCATCTATTGAGATGATCATATTGTTTTTCTCCTTCAATTTGTTAATATGGTGTATCACATTGATTGATTTGCATATACAGAAGAGTCCTTGCATTCCTGGGATAAACCCCACTTGATCATGGTATATGATCCTTTTAGTGTGCTGTAGGATTCTGTTTGCTAGCATTTTGTTGAGGATTTTTACATCTATGTTCATCAGTGATATTGGCCTGTAGTTTTCTTTCTTTGTGACATCTTTGTCTGGTTTTGGTATCAGGGTGATGGTGAGCTCATAGAATGAGTTTGGGAGTGTTCCTCCCTCTGCTATATTTTGGAAGAATTTGAGAAGGATAGGTGTTAGCTATTCTCTAAATGTTTGATGGAATTTGCCTGTGAAGCCATCTGGTCCTGGGCTTTTGTTTGTTGGAAGATTTTTCATCACAGACTCAATTTCAGTGCTTGTGATTGGTCTGTTTATATTTTCTTTTTCTTCCTGGTTCAGTCTCAGAAGGTTGTGCTTTTCTAAGAATTTGTCCATTTCTTCCAAGTTGTCCATTTTTTTGGCATATAGCTGTTTGTAGTAATCGCTCATGATCCTTTGTATTTCTGCACTGTCAGTTGTTACTTCTCCTTATTCATTTCTAATTGTATTGATTTGAGTCTTCTCCCTTTTTTTCTTGATGAGTCTGGTTAATGGTTTATCAATATTGTTTATCTTCTCAAAGAACCAGCTTTTAGTTTTATTGATCTTTGCTATTGTTTCCTTCATTTTTTTTCATTTATTTCTGATCTGATCTTTATGATTTCTTTCCTTCTGCTAACTTTGGGGTATTTTTATTCTTTCTCTAATTGTTTTAGGTGTAAGCTTAGGTTGTTTATTTGAGATGTTTCTTGTTTCTTGAGGTAGGATTGTATTGCTATAAAATTCCCTCATAGAACTGTTTTGCTGCATCCCATAGGTTTTGGGTTGTCATATTTTCACTGTCATTTGTTTCTAGGTATTTTTTAATTTCCTCTTTGATTTCTCCAGTGATCTCTTGGTTATTTAGCAGTGTATCATTTAGCCTCCGTGTGTTTGTATTTTTTACAGATTTTTTCCTGTAATTGAAATCTGATCTCGTAGCATTGTGGTCGGAAAAGATACTTGATATGATTTCAATTTTCTAAAATTTACCAAGGCTTGATTTGTGACCCAAGATATTATCTATCCTGGAAAATGTTCCATGAGCACTTGAGAAGAAAGTGTATTCTGTGGTTTTGGGATGGAATGTCCTATAAATATCAATTAAGTCCATCTTATTTAATGTATCATTTAAAACTTGTGTTTCCTTATTTATTTTCATTTTGGATGATTTGTCCATTGGTGAAAGTGAGGTGTTAAAGTCCCCTACTATGATTGTGTTACTGGGGAAAAGGTGATATGAGTTAATTTATGTGAAATTGCTTTGGGAACAAAACAAGATACACAGGCATCTTATCAATTTGTCAATTTATAAGAATCGGTAGCAAAAATGTGTCAGCTAATTTTATCAGGGGCTGCTCTGAGCCACCCATCACAGATGTAGAAAACCCCAAAATCCACCCAGGGAGCTGGTGGTCCAATAGCTCCCCTCCAGCAACAACGAATGCCTACAGGCACACACAGCGTGCCCAGTGAGGTTCTAGGCATCTTTAGCCTCTTCCCTACAATTGTGTAAGTGACATGGGCATGGTGATTTCCACAGATACCTAAAGTCATATCTGAAAGAAACAAAAACACTAATTCGAAAAGATACATGCACCCCAATGTTCATAGCAGCACTATTCACAATAGACAAAACGTGGAAACACTTAACGTCCATCGACAGATGAATGGATAAAGATGTGGTATATATACACAATGGAATACTACTCAGCCATAAAAAAGAATGAAATAATGCCAGTTGCAGCAACATGGAAGGGCTTGGAGGGCAATGCTAAATGAAATAAGTCAGGCAGAGAAAGACAAATACTGTATGATCTCACTTATATATGGAATCTAAAACATACAACAAACTAGTGAATATAACAAAAAAGAAACAGACTCACAGATACAGAGAACAAACGAGAAGAACCAAGTGGACAACTTTAGGACCTTCATGTGGGCTAAGAGCATTTGGTGAAGAGTCGCTTTGGGAAAGTGAAGGTCCATGTTCCGATGAGCATTGCCACATCAGAAGACCAAGAACTGTCAGGGAATACACAGGATTGGATTTGCAGGTCAAGCCTATGCCCAAGGCATCTTCAGATGTAAGTGTTCTCTCTCGGCTGCTGGGTCAATATCACTTGTCAATACACATCGATATGGGCTTTCAAGGCAAGTCAACAATGACATGAACGCACATCAAAAATAACTTTATCATGCCCGTTCCAATCTCCATGAATTTGTGGCATGGTTAAGATATAATAGAGACTCTAGTATCTGCACAAAGTGCTTTAAATACCTGGATGCCAACATCTAATGCGGCTCCTCAGGTGAAGTGGGATTGCAGGTCTCAGAAAGCAATTTTCAGGATTTAGAATATCAGTGAGGCTGTAACACTTTACACTGGAGTCCCACTTTCTCATTTCCTGGCTGAACGTGCCATCAGATATTTTAAAGGTCCTCGTCCCCTTCATTAACCTATAACGTTTTCATTGACGGGAGCCGAGGGACCACTGGTATCCCACCTTCTATTTTTCATGGCGACACAACCTCTGAGTTTTAGTTAGACACATGTCAACTCCCACAAGGAAGCCTGCCTTGTCTTGCCTTTAAAGGGCTGGGGGTGGGGATGCTACACTTTTCCCTGTGGTACTGGCTGTAACGTGAATGCAAGGCTTGGAGATGAGCAATTCTCCTCGACCATGGGGGAAACCTCAGAACGCAAGTCAGATATGGTCGGAGAAAGTGTCTGCCCTAACTCACCTCTCTGTAACCACATGGAGTTCTGGCTTAGCCCTGTGACTTGCTCTGGCCAGAGGTCCGAAAACAAACATGAAACAAGGTACAATGTTTGCACACTGCTTCCTGTCATCATGTGAAGCTCTGGGGGCCCCCAAGATCTCCAGGGGGACAAGCACAAAAGATCCATGAAGGCAAGACGTGTAACAAGGCTTCCCTAGTCCATCCTGCCCTTGACCAAGCCACCCAGACCAGAATGGCTCAGCTGACCCCAAATCAAAGGGAATAAATGCTCATCACCTTAGGCCATAAAGATTTGTGGGTGGCCTGTTATTCAGCCAAAGCTTGTACACTCAGGACATGAAATGAGGAAAATACTGCCAGTTTGCTGATAGATGTTGAGTAGAGACCTTGCTTTCTTAGGATATCTGGGGCGTCTATATTTGGCCAAGATTAGAACATCTTTACTTGGTCTGTCTCCTCGCAGAGGATGAAGCCAGGTCCTCCTAGGTGGGTCCCCAAACATGTGCTCTGCCCTACACTGTGTGAGCTCTACCTAATTCTGATTTACATGGAGAACAGCGCAAAGAGGCACTGTAATGCAAAACATAAGAGAAAAGATATGTAAGAAAAACGATGTAAGAGAAAACAAGGGCTTCCCTGGTGGCTCAGTGGTTGAGAGTCCGCCTGCCGATGCAGGGGACACGGGTTTGTGCCCCGGTCCGGGAAGATCCCACGTGCCGCAGAACGGCTGGGCCTGTGAGCCATGGCCACTGAGCCTGCACATCCGGAGCCTGTGCTCCGCAACGGGAGAGGCCACAGCAGTGAGAGGCCCGCGTACTGCAAAAAAAACAAAAAACAGAAAACAAAAACAAAAAAACCAAGGATATCTAAGAGAAAACAATAATAATTTCCCAGAAGATGAACTGAGGGTGCAAAGTTCTGGAATGAGAGTCATTCTTTGGCCTCTCCAGAGTGCACTTCTGTGGGGTCTGGTCCAGAAGCATCTTCCCCTTTCACCTGTGGGCAGGTGCTTGCAGGAAGCCTGCACCACTGTTTAATAGGGAAGAACAAATCTGACTCCATATTAGATCTGTTTCTTTTACTTTAACCTTTGTCCTCTATTGCTTTTGCTACTAGTTAAGAATGTTGCCTATAGCCTGAAATATACAGAATAGCCCATTCTCAAGGCTCTGACCTTTAAACATATAGCACTTTTCCATTCATACAGAGATAAAATGTTGCAGAACAGAAAATAACATGTGTCTTGTTGGAGGTTTACAGGAACATCATGATCTGACCTACATGGACAGCTGCAAGGACAAAGGATTCCAGCACCAAAAAGTTAGAAACAGCCAGACACACTCCCTCCCCTTTTAGTACAAAATAAGCCTTAATTCTAACTTGGGGAAGATGGTTCTTTGGGACACGAGTCTACACAAGTCTTTGTCTGCTTGCTTTCCAAACAAAGTCTTTATTCTTTGTCCCAACAACTCGTCTTTCAGTTTATTGGCCCGTCCTATGGCGAGCAGTACAGGCTTGGACTCGATAACACCTGTTTCTGTCATAAATTAGTGTGTTAATTGCATGCACGGGGCTGTGAATTTGAGAGGTGTGGGAGCGACAGCCCCCGGCTGGGATTTCCAGAGATCCTGTTGCAGGCATCCTTAGGATAAGTGCGTCCACAGCCCTTCTTAATGTGCTCCTAAAAGTAAGTTATGGACACTTTAACATCTGCACAGCTGCAGATGTGTGTGGAGCACGGCTCTCTCTGCTCCCAAGGACGAAATTAATTTTTGAGATGTCCACATTGCCTCAACATCACCCATCAAGCACCGCATTGGAGAAGCCCAACCACTTTGCTACTTTTTATTGCTTTTAAAAAAAAATAAACCTCTGTTCAAAAATATACTCAGACATTCTTCTGTCACAGACTGAATCTGTTCCCAATTTCTTGTCCAAACAATGAAAAATATACAAGTGCATTTTCCGCGAGACCCCTTCTGACCTTTTCAAAGGGAAGTGGCACCCAGCACAGAGGTTGACGGTTTCTGGACGTTTGATCTGAAGTGGAGGCCACCTGTTTCCACAACTCATCGGGTAACGTTTGACCACACTCCCCAAAGTGGGGCTTTGCAAAACTGACATCCCAGAAGGTTGTAGATCTAAGCTTAGGAAAACAGACATTCAAAGATTTTTGAAGTGTTTAAATGACTTCTGCTAATTTGATGGTGTTGACTACAGAGATAATAGGAACCAAATTGAAATGGGCGATTAGATAATTAGATATATTCCCCAGACCCTTACAAATACAATCATGTGGGGGAGTGGGTGTGTCTAGAGAGACAGAGAGGGAAAGATGTAATAGATGCATAGATAGGTAGAAATTAGATTAAATAGATGATAGAGATAGATAAATAGAGATGATGGACTGATAGATATAATAGGCACATAGGTGATAGATAAGGATAGGTAGATAGATAGATGGTAGATAGATAGATAGATAGATAGATAGGTAGATAGATAGATAGATATAGATGAATAGGAGACAGATAAATCCTCTATAGGATGTTTTGTTATTTTTGGGGACATGATTCTAATGGCCTTTCTATCTTATGTTGCTGCTTATTCTGAAAATAATCTTAAATTTTGATGTTTCAGCTACAACAGGACCCAGTAGGTGTTGGTCACCAGTTTCTGTTTTTCCCAGTGGCTGGTGGGAGAGAGCCTAGGCTGGGGACTTTCTGATAAATTTCCAACTGCTCTGGTTGAGCTCCAAAAGATATGTCTATGTCCAAATCCCTGGAACCTTTGTGCCCAACACATCTTGCAGCTGATAAACAAATGTAGGAAAAATAAGAGTAAAACCACACCTGACAGTAGTTTGGGGCGAATCCTCAGGTTTTCCCATCCACAGCCGATGTTCTCAAACCACGCTGACCGCAGGCTGCTAAACGTCCGTTACAAAGCACTCAGAGCCTCTTGCCTGTTTGGTGGATTCCGTGCCCTTCAGTTGGCCTGTTGCCATCTATCAGGTGCTCTTGGGGGACCCTCCTGGCATTCCTCCACCCGGGACCTCGAAACACGAAACAGAGAAGAAGATGCCCCTTGGGACATTCGGGCCTTGCCCTCTGCGTCTCCCTGAGGCCCCCGCTCCGCGACGCCGTGCCGTCCAGTCCTGGTGGAAAATAAACTAGTTAATGTGACTGAGGTCAACCGATGGGCTTCTCTCCGTGATAAATTCAAGCAAATTGAATGTAATTGCCTCAACTGAATTCAGAGCAAGTCCTGGCCCAACCTTCTGCTGCGAGCTCTGCTGGCTCTGGGGGAGCCGGATCCCATGACATCATGCGGACCATTTGCACATATTTATGCAATTTGTCATAATTCTGTCTGTATCATCTGGAGGCTGCAGGATCTGCTTCTGGCCTCTCTGTGAAGTCAAAGCTTTGAGAATCACATGCTGGACGTACTGTGGGTATATGTGTGTGTGGGGTGTGTGTGTGTGTGTGTGTGTGTGTGTGTGTGTGTGGTGGGGAGGCGTTTGTGTGTGTGATAGGGGTGTGCTGGGCAGAAGATGCAAATCTCTTGATAGAAACCAAGAAACTGTATTATGACTTAAGCACGCAGCAAAGCCAGCAGGTTCCAGAACAAGTATAGACAAACCTGGGCTGTCCCTCAGCCAGTGGACACACCTGCGTACAGGTGTGCCTTCCACTGGTTTCACTGTGGATGCTTTTTCAGGTAAAGTTGTGGAAGGTCAGACTTTGTCCCTTCCAACCTCAACACAGTGTCCACCCAGGCAGGGGCCACCTGCCTTTCCCTAAACGATGTCTTAAGGTTGACCCATGAAAACACAGCATCCCCAGCTAGACTTGAATTTCAGGGAAACAGTGGAGAACTTTTCAGTGTCGGTATGTCCAGCGTGATATGTGCCGTCTGCCTCAAATCCAGGTTGGACTGGGCCTCCTGCACGTTTAGGGGCCAACTCTACACACCTGCAAAGAAAACTAACAATTTGCAAATCTTACTTCCCTCTAAAATTGCAAATTTGTTCAAACCAAAGCAAAGAAATCATGGACACTGTAACTACTCCTGGCCGAGGTTAGGAGGGCCCCGAGTTACATGCTGGCAACAAGGTTCTGGTTGAGTTTGGGGCACGGACAGAGGTGACAGGGGGACGCAGACAGGGTCTCTTTGAGCAGGAGACCCCCTTTGAGACGGCAGAAGTTGGTCCATTTGGGGATAGTTTCCTGGGGAATCTTTGGGGGCCACTCAGGGCTGGTCCATCGTGACGGAAACCTCAGAATGAATTTGTGAACTCGCTACAAAAGCCTGTATAAAACCAGATGAGGCATGACGGAATTAAAGTCTTTGAGTCAGAGGCCGGCCATGGCGTCCCACCAGATGTGAGGCAGCCAGGCAGGCCCCGCCGACCACGGTTCCAATTAGATCCCGGGATGACCTCATGCAGAGGGTATGGCCCAAATATTAAAAATTCCTGGGGCAAATGGCATTAGGGAAGGGAAAGGGTGCGTACATGCTTCATTTTTTATTTCAGCGCCAGCTCTGCCGGCCGGTGCGATGGTAGGAGAGGAAATTGCCAGGTCTTGGCTTCGTGTATTACTGGATGGAAGACAGATTTACAACACATGGAAGAAACAATTAGGACGGGGGCTCCGCCGACTACAAAGCGGGGAAATAAATTCCCGTAATGAGACGGGAAAAGCGCAGGGCAGGAGTGAGCTATGTGCTGGCGTCCAGAGGCTACGGCAGGTCGCCGTGGGCTGCCCTCGGCAACAGATGGCCCGCAGATTCCGCACGCCCCCGGCCTCGCTTATGGTTTTATGAGACTCTCCCCCTGCTGCCCGTCCCCGAGACTCCAGGCCAGAAATGGCACTAGAGCACAGGTATCTGTGAGCTGAAGCCTGAGTCACCTTAAATGGCGACTTGCCCATCAAGGAGGGGAAGGGAAGGAGGTGAGAGGTGATTGGGATGAGCCCGGGTAGACTGTGTCCCTGCAGTGGGCAGGGCTTCTCAAAGGCACAGCTACTGCTCAGAGATGCCTTCCAAAATGAGTGCAAGAAATAATACCCAGCCGTGAAAAGGAGTGAAGCCCTGACACAGGCTACCACGTGGGTGGACCTTGAACACAGGATGCTCAGCGAGAGAAGCAGACACAGAAGGACACACAGTGTGTGATTCCGTTGATAGGAAACGTCCAGAACAGGCAAGGCCACAGAGAGAGAAACTGGATTAGTGGTGTTAGTAATGGAAGTAAGAGGATGGGGCGTGACTTTTAATGGGGACGGGGCCTCTTTTGGGGGACAAGAATGTTGTAGAACCAGATAGACGTGGTGGATACACAACACTGTGAGTGCCCGAAATGCCCCTGAATTACCCACTTTAAAAATGGTACAAATGAACTTATTTACAAAATGGAAATAGAGTCACAGATGTAGAAAACAAACTTATGGTCACCAAGGGGGAAAGGGCAGGGGCGTGGGAGTGATAAATTGGGAGACTGGGATTGACATATACACACTGCTATATATAAAATAGCTAACTAATAAGGACCTACTGTATAGCACAGGGAACTCTACTCAGTACTCTGTAATACTCTATATGGGAAAAGAATCTTAAAAAGAGTGGATACATGAATATGTATAACTGATTCGCTTTGCTGTACACCTGAAACGAACACAACATTGTAAATCAACTCTACTCCAATAAAAATTTTTTAAATAAAAGTTTTTTAAATAGAGAGTGTAACAAAATAAAATGCTCAATTTTAAGTTATGCGAATTTCATCTCAATTTTTTAAAAGTGTAGAACGTGGGTTCCTTGTTGAGAAGGCTGCTGAGAAGCGGAAGCCAGGTGATGGGTGGCCATCCTCCCTGACAGCAGGGGGCCTGGGGCTGAGCTGGTGATGACCCGCTGGTGTTGACAAGGTCAAAGGCCACAGATCTGACCCACAGACCTGGCGGGTAGAGAGCTCCATCCCATGAGACTGACACCTTAACTCTGGCCGTTTAACACAGATGTGTGGAAGCAACGGGTCCCAGGTTGAGGAAACATGGGTCCTTGGTGGGAATGAACCCCACGCAAGAAGGACAATTTGGAGAGTTTTTCATCTGGACTGGACGACGCTTTGATGCGGGGCATCCCGGACCCTGTGGGCTATGGAGCATCTTCCCTGGTCTCCACCCACCAGGTGCCAGGAGCTCCCCTCCCCCCAGTGCTGACAACCAATAATGTTTCCAGATATTGAGAAGTGTCTACTGGGGGTTAAATTGTCCTTGGGTGCAAATGACTGCCACAGATAGAAAGTTACATGATGGATAGATCGATCGATCAATCGATAGATAGATATGATGGATAGATGATAGATAAATAGAGAGACGATAGATAATAAATAGATAAATGATATAGACAATCGAAACATAGATAACAGGTGATAGATGATAGATAGATAGATAGATAGATAGATAGATAGATAGATAGATAGATAGATAGATAATTGATAGAAAGTCTCTCATGCTAAAGCAGGGCTTCTCAGCAACACCCCACTGACATTTGGGGCTGGAGGACTCTCTGATGTGAGGCGTCCTATGCCCTGGTCTCCACCACCACGTGCCAGGAGGACCCTCTGCCTCCAGGTGGTGAGACCAAAAATGTCCAAGACATTATCAGATGTTATTGCCTTTGTTGGGACAACATCTCTCAATTAGAATACCACTTGGAACTTACTTTCCAGAAACTAGAACAAAGAGGCAGGTGCCAGTGGGAATCCTTCCCATCTTGTGTGGAGCTAGGTACCCAACGTGCAGGGATAGATGTGGGACTGTTTTGATCTCAGGGTTGGTGGGGCAAGTGGTGGCCTGTTTAGGGTCCCAGCAGGCAGGACATCCCTGGGTGATTTATACACCCCTCTCCCCCCCATGCATTAGCCTCCAGCCCTGGTGCCCTTGTAGGTCCCTGTAGATGGGAACCCACAGGCTGGGTTTGAACAGGCCCTCCAGGTGATCCTGACCCACAGTCAATTTGAGAACCTACAGCAGGCAGCTGGGGATTTGTAACCCACAGGCAGAGTGAGGGGTTCGGTGGGTGGAAAATGCCTAAGAGGAGATGTGAAGGGCAGAGGGATTCTGGCTAAATTGACATAGCGGGACTCTTGCCCAGTCTGGATTCGGCAGGAAGAAGATGGTTGAGGCTGTCTTGAAAAGAGGGCTTAGAGGAGGTTGTTTGGAATTTGGTCAAAGAGAGCATCTGTCCTGCCCAGGAGTGGGGTTTCTGGGTTGTAAGGTCACACCATGTATAAAGTTTTGGGGAACCGCCATATTGTTTTCCAGAAGGGCTGCTCTGTCCCACGTTCCTGCCAGCAAGAGTCATGAGGTGTCTACATCCTCGCCAGCACTTGTTATCTTCCTGAATTTTATTATAGCCATATCTGGTGTACACATACCGTGCACTTGGCACCTAAGGAAAGTTTGTGGCGTGAATAAGCGACTCTAAATTCCACACATAGCTTTACATGTTTAGCATGCACATTTCCAAATCCAGAATTAGAAAAAAAAATTAATGGTGTCATGAAACCCTATTTGCCTGTGGCCAGTTTCAACCTCAACCAGTGTGTTGCCAATCCCATTTCATTTTCCATCCTTTTCACTGTCATGCTCTTTGAAGGCAAATTCCAGACATTACATCATCTTACCTATAGTTAGTTTAGGGTGTCGTTCCAACAGATAATAGTATCTTTTAATTCGTAATCACAATACCACATCAAGCCTTAAAGACAAACTATACTCCCCCAGGAGATGCAAATTTCCACCATGGACTCCAAGATGAATTTTTACACTGGGTGTGTCCAAGTCAGCATCCAAACAAGATCCCCCCATCACGTCTGATGGATTTATTTCAAGTCTTTTTGTAGAAAAATATAATGTATTGAGGTGAATTTGACAAGACAAAACGAACCACTTAAAAATGAGTAATTCTGTGACATTTAGGACACTCACAGCTTTGTGCAACCACCACCTCTATCTAGTTTCAAAACATTTCTGTCTTCACAAAGTAAAACCCTGTATCCTTTAAAATATCCTTCCCCATCCCCCTCTCCCAGTCCCTGGCAACCACTAACCCGCTTTCTTGTCTCTGTGGATCTGCCTGTTCTGGACGTTTCCTATCAATGGAATCACACACTGTGTGTCCTTCTGCGTCAGCTTCTCTCACTGAGCATGGTGTGTTCAAGGTTGGCTGAGTCATATTCCACTGTGTGTATGGACTCCATGCTGTTCACCCATCCATCCATTGATAGATTCCCTATCTTTTCAACCCTTTCTGCACTGTGTTATTTGCCAGTTATTTTGAAAATGGTGTCCTTCTGCTGTGGTGTCTCCCACAAGCTGACGGGGTGGATTGAATTTGTGGAACATATTTCTCTGGCCCTCCCATGACCTGCAAACTGGGAGTGGAATGTGGAAGCCTGGTAAATTCAGGTTGAATCATTTTCCTGCTGCATCACACCACATGGGGCAGGATGTCGGGGAGTCCATTCTTTGGGGTGTCATCCTTAATTAGAGCTTTATCACTAGCAGCTGGCATGGCCAGCCGATCCAGGCACTGTAAAGTCCCCCATCCTTCTTTTTCCATGGATGGTTTAAACACCCATGAAAGATCGTCATGCAGATTTGTCTTGCATTGGGTTTCTATCATGGAGATGCACAACTTCATACTTTATTCTGCATGTCTGAGCCCGAATTCTCCTGTTGAAAAAAGATCATTCCTTCCTGTAATGTCTGGATACTCAGAAATACACGATGCACGGGAAGACAAAGAATTTTAAACTTTTTTTTTTCTAACTTTTCTAAAATCGGTTTTTGGAACACTGACTCCGAGCTCTGGTTTCCTCTAAAGATAACACAAGAGTTTCTCTCTCTTTCTTTCTCTGTAGTAGAAGTCACAGATTTGCCATATTTGATGAATTTCATTCCATTACCTACACTGTTGGTGTGGGTTCTTACCTCATTGCAGATCAGAGGCAGCCCTTCTGATCTGTCCCAATATCCTTTGGACAAGATACGATCAGTCTTTGGTGTCTTTTATTCTGAGTGCTGACACGACGCCCCCAACTCACCCTGGACATTTCCTGCCCGCACCTTAGAGCAGTCAAGGGCATCCAGAAACCAAAAGCAGATTTTCTTATAGAGACCTTCCTAATGACACGAACACTTAGGATTTTCTTTACCCGTTCATAGGCGATAGACGATTGGTGATCTGGAATATATGACATAATAGCATATAAAATATGTTAGAAGTTTTAAAATTAGAATATGTAATTGTACACAGAATACTTCAAACTGTTACCATCTTTTACACCGGGTATATTTAGAATGGAAAGAAAAATAAACAGTGTCCCCAACACTTTCCGAGAGAGGTTTCCTCTGAAGGCAATTGTCATCTCCTCTCTCCGTGATAATTCACTCCTGGCATCCGCACTATTTAATAAAATTCAGTAATGCAATTTGCTTAGATCAAACCCCAATTAAGGAGTCATGCCAACCCCGTGCCTCCAAGTCTGAAGGGGTTAACGCTCTTTTATGTTTGCGATTACCATTTTATTACCCATGCTTTGCGGAAGACCCATTATCATAAAATTGAGAATTCCCATCAAGTCCCCCCCACACCCCGGCCCCCGAAGAGAACAGCTTTTCCGCACGAGTGACTCAGATGCTTATGTGAGGCAATTACTGGGTGTCCGTCATGTGTGCCGAGGATTGAAAATAAAAATTAAAGTAACGAGGCATGAGCTGGATTTAAGGAAGTCTCGCCATACTTAATTTGTGTTTGTATTGAATTATTTAAACCCTCTCCCCCAGCCGGCACCCATCCACTTGTATTTGTAGCCACGTCAGAAAAGAGATGTGCGTAGCTCTTTCTCAGGAGACTGCCAAGGGGCCCTGCTAATTAATAATGTGATTTTTTTTAATGAGGGGAAAGCTGATTTGGGGCTGTGAGTGTTTGCACTCCACCCACAGAGGCTGAAGGATAGGGATCAAGTATTGATTGATGGATGCTGTTGAGCTCCTTGTATGTGATGAGTTTCTCCCAGAAGGAGGACTCTCCGGGGGAAAGGATGATTGATCCAACCTTAATTATGTAATAATCTTCTAAAAACCAATCTACATATGCGGGTGTGCCTCTACACAGTTACGGGTGTTGGGATGGTGGCGCTCTTACATCTGTTAAAACCACCCTGCGAAATCACAAGCATTTCTTTACTGGTTTTGTCTTCCAAATGGTGACCATAAGACCAAGCATGGGGAGCTATCTTCAAAAATACCAGTTACCGGGGTTTCCTGGTGGCGCAGTGGTTGAGAGATCGCCTGCCGATGCAGGGGACGCGGGTTCATGCCCCGGTCCGGGAGGATCCCACATGCCGCGGAGCAGCTAGGCCCGTGAGCCATGGCCGCTGAGCCTGCACGTCCGGAGCCTGTGCTCCGCAACGGGAGAGGCCACAACAGTGAGAGGCCCGCGTACTGCAAAAACAAACAAACAAACAAACAAAAAAACCAATTACCCACCGCGTCAGGGGATTGTTTTTTATATTTTTATTGGTGTATAGTTGCTTTAGTTACTATACGTTGTGCTAGTTTCTGCTGTACAGCAAAGTGAATCAGTTATACACATACATGTATCCACTCATTTTTTAGATTTTTCCCCCATATAGGTCTTTACAGAGTATTGAGGAGAATTCCCTGTGCTATACAGCAGGTCCTTATGAGTTATCTATCTTATATATAGTAGTGTGTATACCCAAGGAATCTAAGAGTATTAGTTGCTAAACTCCCGGTGTGTAGTTCCACCATAAATGGACAGTGTAGGGTCCGATCTGGATGGGCAAAGAACCGCCGCCACTGCTGGTTCTCATGTGAGAACTTGAGGGCTTCTCTTTAATCCATTGGCTTCAGACAACCTATCCCTGGTTGACTGGGGATTTTGCTCAGCCCTGGGCTCACCCCTCCCCACGAGCCCTCTGGGGTCCTTAAGAGCCAAGTGCTGAAATGCAACTCTCGGGATACGTCACGTTGAAACAGAATTAATTTAACACTGAATGCATCAGGGTTGAGGGGGTTTTCTTTCAACACAGGAATCCCACTAGAAGACTCTGGGGTAAGTTAACAGGAGGCAGAGTGTAGAAAATTCAGCTCAAATAACTAGCTGGGGGTGAGACACCCAATCAGAGGTCCTGCCTGCATGTCTGTATGCATGCCTCTGATGTGGTGAGAACCCACTTTGCATCCTTTTACCCATACCCCAGAAGGATGAGAAGCAGCTTACCTACAAGATGCATGAGTCGTAAATGATGGCCGTGGACACCAATGCTTATTGCAAGCTTATCTCATGGTTTCTTAGATATGACACCAAAAGCACAAGTAACGAAAGAAAACATAGATTAATTTTAATTAAAATTAAAAACTTTTGTGCATCAGATGACGCTATCCAAGAAGTAAAAATACAACCTACAGACTGGGAGAAAATATTTGCAAGTAATTTATCTGATGAAGATCTGGTATCTGGAAGGTATTAAAGAACTCTTATAGTTCGGCAATAAAAAGACAAACAACCCAATTTTTTTTGATAAATCAATGCATTTTTCTTTTACGTATGTGTGTATGAATGTATTTATTTATTTATATATGTATGTATGTATTTTTATTTTTTTGGCCGCACAGCACCGCAGCAAAAGCATGGAGTCCTAACCATGGGACTGCCAGGGAATTCCCCCGATTTTTAAAAACGGGCAAAGGACTTCAAGAGATGCTGCTTCAAAGAATATATACAAATGGCCAAAACGTATATGAAAAGATACTCAATATTCCTCATCTTTGGGGAAATACAAATTAAAATCACTTCATACTAATGATGATGGCTATGATATTAAAAAAGAAAAAGCAGACGACAACAGGTGCTGGTGAGGATGTGAAGTCGGAACCCTGCTCCGACTGGTAGGGTTGTAAAATGCTTAGTAAATCCCCCAGAACTGGGGGCTTCTTTGCATAGCGGTTCTTGGTTTGGAGAATCAGCTGAAATTTTGAGGCAACAGAAAATGTTGGCGTGAGCACCTCATAGACAATGCCTGTCTCTCCCGCCCTCAGCTGGCTGCAGACAGAGGCTCTGTGGGGAGGGGCCGGGAGGGAGCCGGCACGTGTCTGGGGAGCTTTATAGAAAAAGTCTCCTCCAGGAGGTGGGCAGCAGGCTGCACGTTAGTATTTTCTAGGCTGTGACTTTACAGTAGGTGAGTACGGATAATACTATGTAGTGCAGAGGTGAGTTTGATGTTAGTCTAATATTAGGACTTAGTTTAGTATTAGCTTGGTATTAGTTCAGTATTAGTGCAGTTTAGTAGTGTTGGTAATTAGTTTAGTATTGCTCTAGTATTAATATTTAGTGTTAGCTTGGTATTAGTTTAGTGCTGAGTATTAGTAAGTAGGTTAATATTAGTATTTGGTTCGTGTTTGTTGAGTATTAGTTTTGTATTTAGTATTATTAACTAGTTTAGTATTTAGTGTAGTATTGGTTTAGTATTTAGTATTGCTGATTGTTTAGTATTAGTATTTACTTTAGTATTAGTTTTGTATTGGTTCAGTATTCAGTAACAGCAATTAGTCATATATTAGTCTAGTATTAGTACTTTGGTTAGTGTTGGTTCAATATTTAGTATTAATAATTAGTTTCGTATTGGTTTTTACTTTAGTATTAGTCTGGTATTTGTTTAGTATTAGTATTTAGTTTTGTATTCATTTTGTATTAGTTGAGTATTTAGTATTAGTGACTAGTTTTGTGTTAGTCTGGTATGAGTACTGAGTTTGGTATTAGTTCAGTATTGAGTATTATTAATTAGTTTAATACTAGTATTTAGTTTGGTACAAGTTTTGCATTACTTTAATATTAGTATTAGTATTAGTATTAGTCTACCATTTAGTATTAGATTCGCATTCACTGTAGTATTAGCCCGCTGTTTGTTTAGTATTAGTATTTTAATATTAGCTTTGTATTAGTTGAATATCAGTAATAGTTTAGTATTTAGTATTGCTAATTAGTTTAGTATTAGCATTTCGTTTAGTATCAGTCTGGTGTTTCTTTAGTATTACCATTCAGCATTTGTTTTGTCTTTGTTCAGTATTAGTTCAGTATTTGCTATTAGTATTTGGTGTAGAGTTAGTTTTTAGTTCAGTATTAATCTTCTGTTTATTATCAGTACTTAATTTAGTATTAGTCTAGTAAAAGTATTTAGTTTAGTATGTACTGCTAGTAATTAGCTTAGTATTAGCATTTAGTTTAGTGTCAGTCCAGTATTTGTTTCCTACCAGTGGTTAGTGGAGCGTTAGTCTGGTACTAGTATTTTGCTTAGTGTTAGTTTGGTGCTAGTTTAGCGTGTAGTGTTAATGCTCCGTTCTGTGTTAGTACTGGTTTAGTATTTAGTGTTAATACTAGTGTCCCACAGGTGAGAAGCCACTTCTTGGAGGGTGTACCGATGTGTCCATGTGACCCCAAAGCAGGCCTCTCACGTCAGTCACCCCTCAATTGTTGAAGACCTACCGCCCACCCAGCACCTGGAGGGCCGGTGGCCAGTGGTGCTCTGTGCCAGGTGATGCATCTGCGCTGGGAGCCAGTGGTTTGGGAAGAAGGTGGACATCTCTAAAGAGATCAAATCTGTTCTGATGAACGTCCCGGCTGCCAACACGGCTCTGGGAGCACTGGGCGTGGAGTCACATGCAGGAGTTCGTGACCTTTCCATCCTCACCTGCTTCGTTCCAGCTATTCTGCTGCCTGCACAGTATTGATCCACCCATCTGAGTTTCCAACTTTAAGATGAGACTCTTGATTCTCGACTGTGAATGACACAAAATTAAACACTTTTGGCTATTTTCCCCACCTTCCCTGCTCACCTCTAATTTGTTTTTTCAGTTAATATCATGATTCTGGGACTTCCCTGGTGGCGCAGTGGTTACGAATCCATCTGCCAGTGCAGGGGACACGGGTTCGAGCCCTGGTCCGGGAAGATCCCACATGCCGCGGATCATCTAAGCCAGCGCACCACAACTACTGAGCCTGCGCTCTAGAGCTCACAAGCCACAACTACTGAGCCTACATGCCACAACTACTGAAGCCCACGTGCCTAGAGCCCGTGCTCTGCAATGAGAAGCCCATGCACCACAGCGAAAAGTAGCCCCCGCTCACCACAACTAGAGAAAGCCCACATGCAGCAACGAAGACCCAACGTAGACAAAAATAAATTAATTAATTAATTTTTAAAAAAAGAAGAAGAAGAAGAAATAAAGGAGGAGATTAGGAGGTAAGTCTTTTGACTTATCTCAGCCAAAAGCTAAAAAAATAAAAATAAATAAATAAAATAAAAAGCGTTTAAAAAATGTGTCTTGAATCTGTGAGAGGTGTGTTTACAGCTTTAAGTGTCATACTTGTGCATCTATTTCCAACAGGATCTATTGGCTCCTCAGTTTCATAAAACTACTGCTTTTATCCCGCTTTCCATCATGTCCTCCCCTCCCCCATCTGATCCCAAATGAAATTTGAACATAGCATTACAATATTCGTCTCCCTGCAACTTCAGACACGTCTGTGTTTTATGTGCTCTGGTTCTCAACAATGAAATCCAATAACTACCCTTCGTGGTGTGATTGCTTGCCTAGTGTGCACTGCTGAAATAAAGTAGCAGAGAGGAAATGAAAGTCTAAACATTAAAACAACAGAGAGGGTGTGAGTTTGCAAAGTCTGCATAACATTAGGAAAGCGTCTGAACTTTTGGATGTTTTCCCAGCTTGCCCCGTTTAGGTGCCCCAGCTCCTAACTTTCCATGTGGGTGCTCACCTCCATTTTCGTGTTGCTTATTTTGCGTGTGGAAGGGTTCCATCTAATTCCTCGGGTATTTCTAGGATCAGGGCAGCAACTTCAGAGGAGTCAAGAGCGGGGTTATTTTAATGTGCACATTACTGGCCGACAGGGGTTGCTGGGTCAGGGTAAACATTCCACTTTCCAAAAGACCTAATGTTTTAAACTAAAATCATCCAGATTTTCTACATTTCTGCGTTTCATATTCATTGCCTTTTAAAGCTTTAAAATTATGTGCAACTGTAGATTAAATGTACATCTACAAAGGGAATATTAGTTGCTTGGTATTTCATACTTTCCAACTAGTTCATGTCCTGGGAAGTGAATTTGATTTACGATTTCAAGTTATCATTAGCAGCAAATAGGATCAATGAAGGTTTAGAAGGGACATGCTTCTTATTTCTGATTTCCAGTTCCAAGCTCTGTATGACTGACCAAAAATCTAGTTAGTAGAGACATTTCACTTTAAGCACATACTACTTTCTCCGAGGACAAGGAAACATTCAGTACCGACAACTAATCAAGATTCACATCTCAGGGAACTCCCTGGCGGTCCAGCGGTTAGGACTCAGCACCTTCACTGCCGAGGGCCCGGGTTCAATACCTGGTCGGGAAACGAAGATCCCACACGCTGTGCGGCGTGGCCAAAATATATATATATTTCAGTCTTCAGGTAGAAGAGAAACTGGTAGAAATAAAGAGAAATCCCCCCCCCAAGAAAAAAGAGATTTGTATCTCAGATATGTCTATGCTCAATACCAAACTACTGTGTTTGCTCTACGTTTATCAAAAACTTTATACTCAAGGTCAGAAACAGAGCCCACCGCAAAGTGAACATATGGTGCTCCTGTTCAAAAAAATTATTAAGAATTTCCAGTCATCAGACCTGACTTCAGAGCGTTAAACCGAAGGTGGGGACTTCTGATTATGGAGCTCTCTGATTGGTGTTGTCGCACGCCTGGGATGTTTGCATTGCCCAAGATTGTAGGACTAGTGAAGTTATTCTCCAGGTTTTTGTCTTGATGTGTCAGTCTATATATAAATTCTCACATCAACACGTGTTGGCAGAGACCCTGTCCATCCATCACTTTGGAGTTGAAGAAAACCTTCAGCATATCTACGAGGAATTTCCACATCTCACCTCTGCACTGAGACATGGGTAAAAACAGTGCCCGTTTTTATTGAAATCTTCTCCAAACATACACAACAGTAGAGGGACGAAGACCCCTGTTGGCTAAATCCTTGGCGTGAGGCAGAGAATTGAGTGACCTCCAAAGCAAAGTTCCTACGACACAGGGTGCGGACGTGAGGGAGGTGGATTTGCTTTTCCGCTATTTAAAAACCAGGTCTCCCCAAAGAGCTCCAATTCAGCATTGGGGAAATCAGAGCTGGATGACTATGGTCTTGGCTCACAAGTCTGACCTCGAATACCTGTCAGCACCACGGTCACTGTCATCACCCCTCTCCCATCCAACCCAACCCAACACCAGAAGGTGCCTCTATGTGTTTGGCACCAGGAATGGCCCTGCACTGAGTACCCATTTCCCACGTTTTATTCAAGTGAAGTTCACGTAACATAAAATTCATCACTTTCAAGAGGACAACTCAGTGGCATTTATCACATTCACAATATTGTGCAACCGCCACCTCTATCAAGTTTCAGAACATTCTCATCCCCCAAAGGAGACCCCAGCCCCATTAAAAATCACTCCCCACCCCCCTCCCCCAGCCCCTGGCACCCACTTTCTGTCTGTGGATTTGCCTGTTCTGGACGTTTCCTAACAATGGAATCACACACTGTGTCAGTTTTTGTGTCTGGCTTCTCTCACCGAGCATCGTGTGTTCAAGGTCCATCCACGTTGTAGCCTGTGTCAGAGCTTCACTCCTTTTTGTGGCTGAGTCATATTCCACTGTGTGGATGGACCCCATGCTGTTTCTCCATCCATCCGTTCACAAAAACTTGAGTTGTTTCCACTTTTCAGCTGTGCTGAACAGTGCTGCTATACATATTCATGTACAAGTTTTTGTTTGAGCACCTGTTTTCCATTCTTTGGGGCCATATACCCAAGAATAGAATTGCTGGATCATAGGGTAATTCCAAGCTCTCCTTTTGGGGGAACCTCCATACTCTTTTCCACAGCAGCTGCACCATTTTATATTCCTACCAGCAGCATATAAGCGTTCCAATTTCTCTACATCTTCACCAACACTTATTTTCCTTTTTTAAAAAAAATTACAGCCTACCTCATTTACCCCAACAGTCTTTTCCCCATACAGCATAGGAAACCAAGGCTCAGGGACTTCCTTATTTGTTTAAGGTCACAATGCTGGTTTGCAGAAGCAGGGCATCTGAACTCCAATTGCTTCATCTGTAGACTAAGGATTAAAAACACCGTCGGTGAGGCGCTCCTCAACATGCCATTATTGAAGTTATTTATGTCGGTTAAATGCCGTAGATGAGACAATGGTCATGAGGAAACCCATACAAAGAGGGGGTGTGATGTGCAGACAGCCAGCTGCCACCTACACAGGGGTTCACCTTGTGGGGCTAACTCAATCCTGACTCTGACCTTAATTTTCCCAAGTTAGAAACTCAATGTACTTAGTGTCTCCACGTAGTTCAGACTTGGAGGTCCCAAGAAAGCTCCCAGGGAGCCCAAGGCAGAATCAGAGTCTACGCTGACTCACGTGTTAAGAGAGGACTCTCCTCCCACACAAATAGAGCTTTCACGTCAGCTTCTGAGGCACGTGCTCCCCACGAGCCAGCTGCACGAGAAGATGATGTTGAAGAGCAGGTGATGGGACTCGGTCCATGGAGGAAGGAACCTTCAAAGTTGACCACCTATCTCTTGCGTGGACCACTGACTGATCCTTTGATGACCAGGGTACACTGTACCGTGGATGATGGTTGAATGGGGTCTACGTTTTAGGTCTTAACACCCTTTCTCCAGCTGTGTCAAACCATTAGATTACTGAGAAGTCCCCAAGGGCCAAGGACTACCCTATTGACCAAGGGGACATCTCCATCATCTGTACTCTGATCCAATATAACTTGACTTCAGACCTTACCAGGAGAACCCTTATTTCTCTTTCTTATGCTCCCATGATGAAGTCTTTCTCTGAGGTCACCATTTACAATCTCTCTTCTCAAGCAGAGATTTCCAATATGACACTCCGTGCCTGCACAAGATGATGGCAACCATCATCTTGGAAAGAATGAAATCAAACAGCTTGGAGTCTACATTCTGGACAGCTAGACAGATGGGTCACCTTTGTTAAATTAGCTGGATGCCTTCAGGTCCAGGTCCCCTCCCCATGACACCCCTGAATCTCCCAACTCATTGAACCCAACTAAAGCCAAATGGAGAATGGATTGACCTAGTTGAGGCTGTCCTTGGGTTTACATTCTGCTGTGCTGGTTGTCTATCCTTTACCCTGGTTTATCTCTTATTGGCCCATTGATAAGGACTCACAAGGTATCTGGTTATTTTCTCACTGCCCACAAGTCTTACAATCTTCAAATATGCTTTTAAGACTCCCTTCATGTCAAACATCTTAAGCTGGGATGGTCCAAGGTTTATGTGGGGAGAAAAGTGTGTGTCTTCACAACATTCCACTGCCTCTTTGTTTCTTTTTTGATATTGTTCACAGGGCCTTTTTGCTTTGTGAGCATGTGTTCACCAAGCTGTGTGCAAGCATTTGACCCCAAATGGATGGATGAACTGTTCACACGGTGTAAAGTGTGGGGGTTGGGGGGTGATGCAAAAATAGAACTATTGCAACATGGTTTGAATAAAAGATGACAGTGGAATGAATTTAGAGCCATAAGAAATGCAGACATTTCAAGGTCTCAGAGGACTTGTGTGAACATTTTGGGGGGGGGAGGTTGCAGAACCGATTAGCATTCTGTGAGTTCGCATTTGAATTTTATTTTTGAACCATGTCCCAGTGTCAAGGCGATTGTTGCCAGGGTGAGCTTTGCAATGATTAAATTTTGCATGAGAAACCTTCAAAATCTGGCTGCAATTGACTCTTTGCTCTACCCGGCTCCACTCAGGTTGACCCTAAGAGTGGGATTGGTTGTAGAAATTAGGGATGGGGGGAGGTCTTCAAAGAAAATATTCGTGCCTCTCACTACTGAGGGAGAAAATCCTGCCCGTTCTTGGAAAGGTGATGAGATTCTAAGTTTATCTTTCAAGAGGGGAGAACAGATCCCTAACTAACAGTCAGCCAAGGACCAGGCACCCACCTGGGACATTAAGTTGAGTTTCTGGAGAGGCTGACTCTGAGATGGAGGTTAGGATGCAGGACGGTTGTTGGGTGAAGGAAGCAGGGTTGGATAGATGGAGGACGTAGCTTGTGATTCAGCCATGACCGAAACCCCACCCAACCCCACCAGGAGCTCTGTGGCTGGAATCACTCATTAGGACCCCAGGTTGTGCCCAGGGAGAGGATGTGGACTTTGGTGAGGCAGCTCTCTTCAGCTGAGGGCAATTTCTGGGGGAGGAGCTGAGCTGTGAGCCAGGAGCTGCCAATATGCCCAGCCAGTGGGAGAATGAGTGGCTGGACCCTGAAGGGTGGCTATAGAGGGACACACCTCAGTGCCCACTCCAGGCCACCCTTCCCTGCGATCCAGTTGAGTCTTGGAAAAAGTTGATGCCACATGGGTAAAATTCTCTAGGATTCTAGCTGGTCTCTTCTGGGGAAACAATGAGGAAAGAGAAGAGGAGCTATAGGTGATCTAGAAATCATTGTCTTCCTGCTCTACAGACTGTTCCAGAATTTCCCCTCATCCTCGGCCACCACCTCTGCTCACCTAGGTGGCTTATCTTGTGGGATCGATTTTTATCTATCATCTATCTATCTATCTATCTCTCATCTATCTATCTACCTATTTATCTATCATCTATCAATCTACCTATCCATCCACTTATCACCTATCTATCATGTATCTATCACCTACCTATCTATCTATCTTTCTGATTATCTATGTATCTATCATCTTTCTTTCTTTCTATTTATCTATCATCTATTTATGTATCTATCTATCTATATCTATCTATCCATCCATCTATATATCCACCCATCTATCTAAATGTAGTCTATCATCTATATCTACCTATCCACCTATCTATCATCTATTTGTCTATCTTTCTATCTATCTAATCTATTTATCTATCTATCTATCTTTCGATCTATCTATCTATCTAATCTATTTATCTATCATATATCTATCTATCTATCTAGATCTAAATTACTTTTCACGTGCTGGCAGCCACACACCATTAACCTTTTCTACAAACTCTCCTAGAATGTTCTGACCTACAACATTCCCTTGTCAACATTTCTCATGCAGCAGTGCCCAGAGACTTGATTCTGTCTGTAGAAAATTCTGATATAGAAAGGGCAGCTCACCACAGGTGCTCCAGTTCCAAGGACAGAGGAAACCAATATCTTCACCACCCACAGCACATTCATAGCACCCCATTGTGATGCTCGGTGTCAAGACTAACATTGCACTGGGAGTCGTCGGCTTTTGGTAAATGAGATCCCAGTTCATGCATTTACGCCAGTTTCTTTGGGCAGCAACTGCTCCATCCATGGTGTCTTCTTCAAAATATGCAAGTTCTCTCATCGACACATCGTAAACTCCTGCTCAATAGTGCTTGGACATGGTTCAGCACCTCAGGAGACACAGTAAGAGGTGAGGGATACAATTGTGACGGAGACCTGATAAAGAGAATGGACGCCTTTGAAAGCCTTGGTGATACATTCATGTCTAGGGTTGAACATCACAGTGTTGAGTTGTGCTGAGTCTCTTGGATACCCAGAGGGTCATCACAAATCTCTCGTATTGACTTTCCATGAAATACAAAAGCCCCGCTCAATGGGTACAGTGTACTTGGTTGGTATTACCCCAAGGATGACTCAATTAAGTGTATTTCCTCTCAAGTCCACAACTTCATGGATGCAATGAAGTGTTGGCCGCAAATTCTGTAAAGCATTCCTCCTGCCCCCTACCTGGCCTGAAAGATTTCCCATCTCAAGTGGTGTCTAAAACCCTATCTGATTTGGGGTGGGGGAGTGGTTACTGAAAGGCTTCTATATACTCCACCTCCTGCTGTCATCAATCTTTTACTCAGCTCAGTACTTATTTTTCTAATTCACCCCCAGATTCTTAATATTTATGACTCCATATAAAGCAATATGCGCTTTGCTGGTAAGGAGGGATGCTGGCTTAATTTCATGTCGCATTCCACGCCGTCTTCTTCCTGCAGCAGGGATTTTTCATGGCTCCCTGAACAGATCTCTTTTCTGAAATATGTAAACCACACATTTGAAACATTGATGAGCGCTCATTGCTGAGCCGTGAATCAATGTATTTAAGATCAGCTCTTATCGGTTGAAAGATACAATGTAATAAATGACTGTAGGGCTTGATTAAATAGTGAAACTCAGCCGGGGCATTTAATCAATCTCCAATGCCATTTACCGGGAGCGTGCCACGGTGCGAGAGTGGTTATTGCCGTTATGTGACAAGCCGTAAGACGAAAAATAGAAAATATACTGGATGGAAAGTAATAATATTGTAATCAAAATGTATCTATTTTATACACAAGACAAATTCGCAGAAAATAATTCCAGGCGGCCACATTGTGCCTTGGTTTGGCACGGGTGGGGGTCATGGTTACCAGAGGGAGATTTTTCTTGGATGACTTCAGATGAGGATAACTTTTATTCAAGTAAAATCAGGCCCCAATAGGTAATGCTGGAGAATCTCCCCGTGGTGAGAACAGGCGAAGGTCGTGGTTGTAAACACGGACCCTAACCCTGTCTTCATGGCTACCACCGCCTCCTGTGTTACAACAGCCTGAAGAAATTCCTTCTGCAGAATAGGGGATAATACTTCTGCTGGTGGCAAGGTTTGCCTTATTGGTCTAAATTCTTCAAGATACTGTATTAGTGATTGTATGAGTTTCCTAGGGCGGCTGTAACAAATGACCACAGACTGGGGGCTTAAAACATCACAAATGCATCCTCCCCCATCCTGGAGACCAGATGTCTGAGATCAAGGTGTCCCAGGGCTGTGCTCCCTCCAGAGGCTCCAAGGGATGGTCCTTCCTGCCTCTTCCAGCTTCTGGGGACTCCGGGCATCCCTGGGCTCGTGGCCGCATCCCTCCCGTCTCTGCCTCTGTCTTCCCGGGGCTTCTTCTCTGTGTCTGGGTCTCTCCTCTTCTGTCTCTTAGAAGGATCCTGCCATTGGATTTAGGGCCTCCCTCATCCAGGAGGACCTCATCTCAGACCCTTCACTTCATCACATCTGCAAAGACCCTTTCGCAGATAAGGTCCCATCACTGGTTCAAGGGTTTCAAACATGAACATCTTTTTTTGGGGGGGGGGGAGGGACCAATCAACCCATTAAAGTGATACACATGTTCACCCCTATCATGGGCTAATGCACTTGGCAATGTGACTTATGTGGCCCATGGATGTCAGTGGAGGTAACACAAACAGAAGCTTAAAATATATTTGCATGGTTGGGTTTGCCCCTTGTGAATCTGCATCCCCATCAGAAGATCCTGCCCCGGGGTAGCTACTGTCCCTTCATCTTGGGCCCCAGAAGGATATGTAAGCAGCAGGGCACATGCCCTGGGTGCATGCTGGTGCCAGGACCTTAAGAGATACATAGTGCAGACCTGGGCCATCCTGCTCCCTGGAGCTTGGCTTCTGAAGCCCAGGGTTCACAGTGCCACCAAGCCCAACTGGACTACAGCTGACCCACTGATCTCTGAGGAAAAAATGTTGCCTTTGGTCACTGAGTTTCAGGGTGATTCGTTACAGTGTTCTTGTGGCAATAGCTGACAATTACACTAGTTATGGCCAATCCAGACTGGATCTCGACATAAGGCTAGATGGTGTTCCCAAGACCAAGACTTAGGGGAAAGATTTTGTCATCCAAAGATTTTCTGTGAGCTGTCTACCATATATGGCTATGGATGAATTGTGTCCCCCCAAAATTCATATGGTGTTGACCTTAACCCCAGTGTGAGTTAATGTGGAAGCAGGGCTTTTAGGAGGTGATGGAGATTAAATCATCTCATCAGGATGCGGTCGTTATCTGGTAAGATTGGCAGCCTTAGAAGAAGAGGAAGAGAGAGAGAGATGTCTTTGTGTTTCTGCACCCATGCATAGGATAGAGGGCATGGGAGGACAGAGTGAGAAGGTGGCCGCCTGCAAGACAGGAAGAGAGCCTCGCCAGGAACTAATCTGCCCACACTGTGATCTCGGACTTCCAGCCTCCAGAACTGGAAGAAATTTCTGGAGAAACTGGGAAATAAATTTCTGATGTTTGAGCCACTCTGACTGTGCTTTTTTGTTAATGCGGCCCAAGGTGGCTAACTTTAGGTTCAGATTCAGGTGGATAAGGATGAAGCCCCCCACAGGACAACATCGCAACATTTCCCAGGTGGAGGCTGTCACGTGGGGGCTGACGTCCCAAAGCTGATGGGCAAGAGCTCTTTTCTTTTCAAGTGCATTTCCACTTCATCTGCAGGAAGTCACTAAGAGACTTCTGGACAGAGCCTCGTGTTATGAACTAGGTCCGAATGGCTTTCAGAAGCATGGTTAATGAAGAACACATCCAAGCAAACATTTTTTTTTTTTACTTCATTAGGCCTTTCCCGTACAAATAGGGCTATTTTTATGACAGTGACGTCGGAGTGGCCCAAACATCACAAAATGATTACACACGCTCCATTGCAAGATTTTAATAATTACAAAACATCTGAGTACAATTAGAACTTCCTCTGTAACTTCTCAATTACTGTTAGCCTGACTAGTTTCCTCTCCAGACTCAGGATTTGTGAGACATTCTTTACTCTGTGCGGCAATTTAAGAACAAAATAGAGCTCTTCTTTTTGAGGCAGAAGAATCTGGAGGAGGGGAAGGGGTCCCAAGCTCTCTCGGTCTGTGGCTTTTGGGGGCTTGGTGTCCTGAAGGTTACCTTAGAAGCCCAGCTTGCACGGAGGACAGGGTGAAAGCTGGTGTTTGAGGTTCTGCCTTTGCAGGTTGCAATCTTAACTGGATAGTGCACACTCTACAGAGACCATACTCATGACCACTGGACATACAGAGAAGGTGCCAGATGGAGGATTCTAGAAGGACGTCAATGATTTCATTTCATGCCCCCGTAGAGGGTGGCACACCTCCTCAGAGCAGGAAACATGGAAAACTCCAAGTCTGGGCAAAAAGTGATGTGTTGACTTCACTCTTCACCCAAGGGGAGGCATCCAACCCACAGATGGATACGAGGGGGGTTTGGGATGGGTGTGGGATCCAGAAGCAGATGCTTCCAGGCAGCCCTGGCTGCTTGTATTCAACATCTGCAGATAAAAAGTTGAGGATGAGAAGGATGACCACAGGGAAGTTAGAACAACGCCCACCGGGAGGGCGCACACGGGAGAGAACTCTGAACTGGGAGCTGAGGGAAAAGTCACCGCGGATGGAAAAATCAAACAGTGGTGCGATCGAAAGTGAAGTTTTGATTTGGGCAGATACGATTGAAATAAGGCCAGCATGACAGTGAATTGAAAGACCATCACGCTACCCAAAAGTGGGATGTCCATGTTTACCCGTAAGAATCTGAGAGATGAGTGAATTCAAAGATCATCGCTCTACTCACCAGTGGGATGTCCATATCTCCCTGTAAACATGCAGGCGATCAGAGCAAAACATTTACAGGGCACATTGTGGAAGGAGAATTCTTAATCATAAGAGGGACAAAGGCACCCTTAAAATAGTGTATTCCCAATAGTCGTCTATGCTCTAGAAAGTTCTGTCTGAAAAACCCAGGCTTTAAAAATCTCTGTCATTGCATGTGTTGCCAGATATGCATTTAAAGTAGCGATTCGGGGGCTTGGTGTCTTGAGACGGTGTATAAAGGTTGCCCCCGATTTTTATATTAAACTGGCATAGAGACATTTGTGAGACAGTCTCGCCCACGTAAGAGATTACAGGAAGAATTGAAGACAGCAGGGCAGGATATTTCCCTCAACAAGGTTGTGTGAAAAGATGGATGTAATTGCAAATAAGGAATTTATGAAATACACTCGCTACTCTCCTCCTCGCACGATGGTTGCGGCGACAAGAGCGTCTCCCCCAAGGACAGCCCGGCTTGGGGGTTGTCATTATGCCGTTGGCTTTCTTCTTGTCTCTGTTTTGTGTTATTCCTCTGCGGCTCCTGTCTCTCTGTCGAGGGACCAGGTTTGTGCTCTGTCCAAGAGAGAAGGAGGAGACAGGTATGCTGGGTCTCCCGTCCACCAGCCAGAACCCCAGATATCTTTACATCCTTCAAAGGGATGAGCACAATCTGTGTCTCTGCATCTGCACATCAGGACGCACCAGGACATAGACCAGCCAATTATCCCAGACTCAGAATGATGCCAGTCCTAAGAAGCAAAGCCCTTTGTGGCGTTCAGCCACTCCTAACTCATAGCTCCAATCACAGCCCAGCTCTTGCAGTCACCTAGGAACTGAGCTGAAGTCTCATCACCTTAGAAATGAGACAGGGTGCCCTGGTATCACCCACACCCCAAGCTCTCCAAGGCCATGAGGCTTCTCAGAGAAAATACTCAGTCCCAACCCATCTGCCATTTTCTCCTTCCAAATCAAGGGGCGCTACCAAGGGTGATTTCAAATATCTCGGCCTACTATCCTTGGAAGGGGTCTCAGAGATGGGCTGATTTGATTTCTCTCTGAAAGATGAGGAAAACATGACGTGACTTACCCAAAGTCCGGCATTCAGGTCTTCTGGCTCTGGGCCCAGTATTCTGTCCTCTACCTTCATCTGGGACCAGACCCCAAGATATATTTCTCAGATGTGTAACATTTCAAATAGACTGATAGGCACAGAGAGAGATAAAACAGAGACTTACGGACTCTCTCCTCAGACTGGACGATACATTTAGATCCCTCTCTCTTTTAAGAAACAGAAATTCGGCTGAAGTCCCCTCCGCAAATCTCCATGTCACCACAGACCCCCACCCGCCCAGATGTGACCTCTGTCCTAAGCTGGGGTGTCCTTTCTCCACCTCCATTTTTATAATTTTAATGCTTTTTTTGTGTATCAGTAAGCAACATGCAGTATTGCTTTGGGTGTGTTAAAAAATTCACACGAATAAGATAGAAGCTCATCTGAAAAGGTCACATACTGTATGATTCCAGCTCTATGACACTCTGGAAAAGACAAAACTATGGAGAAAGTAAAAGGGTCAGTGGTTGTCAGGGGTTTAAGAAGGGGAGGGAGGGATGAATGGGTGGGGCACAGAGGATTTTTAGGGCAGTGAAACTACTCTCTGTGATGCTATAATGGTGGATACGTGTCATCATCCATTTGTCCAAACCCACAGAATACCCAACACCAGGAGTGAACCCACATGCAAAGCGTGGATTTTAGTTAATAATTTATCAATATGGCCTCATTGGTTATAACAAATGTACCACATCAGTGCAAAATGTTAAGAATACTGGAGACTGGGGTGGGAGGTGGCATGGGAGCCCTGTACTTTCTGCCCTGTGTTTCTGCAAACCCAAAGTTGCTCAAAAAAATAAAGTCTATTAATTTTTAGAAATTCACAAGAATGGTACATGTTGGATCCCCTTGGTGTATAAACCCTTGGACATTGGATTTTTCCCACTCATGCTTTTCTAGATTGATCCGTGTCAGTACACGTAAATTCAGTTTCACTTCTTTTTATGGTTATAAAGCACAACAGTACATAAATATAACACTTTTTATACCTCTCTTTTTTTTTAATTTCAACCTTTTGAGCTTTAATTTTCTCATCACTGAAATAGGAATTATTATTCCAACACTACGTAGTTTATCAGGCTAATATAACAAATGAGATCATAGGTAAACATCATACTTTATAAAAATAATATTGTTTTCATCATTAGTATTACAGGAAAAGACACTATTTTCTTTAGATCAGTGAGCCTTAAACCTTTTCAGTTTTTTTATCAGTGAGGTTTTTTTCAAAACATAATCTTCCATGGAACTTTAATATATCAAACTGATTTTACTGAGGTGTATGGTGCAAGTTTAAAGGTGTAACTATTTATTGTCAAGTCAGTTAATGACAAGAATAAAACCATCTGGTTTATATCCCTCTGTGGATGGCGCAGTGATGCACATGAGGATGGCTGGTACCAGAAAGTGTGTGCCTTGTGGTCATGGTAAAGGATTCAGCCTGCATATGACATTGGTGGGGATTAACTGAACAGTGTTGCCTTTTTAAAAACAAGTGCATAATGCGATGCTCCAGTTGCGACCAAGAACAAGACCTTGACGTAGACTCCATCCAAAATGAGCTGGGAGTAGTCTCACCTTCCCACCTGTCTTGTCTTTTGTTTGTTTGTTTGTTTGTTTCTCAGTGAATCTCCTAATTGGAGGAGGACAGAGAATTCTCTGCCCGGAGTCAACACTGAAATGCATTTTGCTCTGGAGGCTGAGAGGTAGAGATTGTGAGAAATACGCCTTGTTGACTAAATCTAGCTGGAATCCATTAAAGGGCCAAGTGCGGAAGCGTTTACACGGTCCAGAATATATTTAGGGAAATAACATTGACACCAGGGCGGACAGGTGTTCAGGCAGAGCCAAAGGTGCACAGGGATGGTTGTGGAAGGGAGGTCAGCCCCTGCCGGCTGCCAAGACTGGGATGTGCCGGATGGAAGAGGGTGGAACGGAGGTGTCCACCTGAGGTCTGCTTTGGAGGTAGAGAGATGGAGCTGATGATGTGATGAAGGGTGTGAGGATGGGAAAACCACCTAGGAGGGATCCCGGGATGCTAGCGCACACACTGTGAGCCTTTACAGAGATGCTTGGAAAAGAGAAACAGGTAAGAAGGAAACACCAAGAATTCAGTTGAAGACGCTGAAATTTGTCTCCAAAAGCGCAGAGGGAGGTGAATCTTGAGAACCTACCCAATCGCACTGGGTTCATTGTCAACGTCTTTTTTAGACCTGTGCACCGCTGCCAAGAATTTTAATTGTCCCAGAAATTATACATGGTAATTTCAGCTTATAAAAATCTTTGTAAAATTAGAACTTGGATACATCTTCAGAAAAAGGAAACCCAAACCTCACTCACCTCTCAGGCATATTTAGTATTGAAAAAACAATCCGCATATTTGCATATAATGTTCTAAATAAGAACCATTTGCTCATAATAAGGCTGAAACAAGGCACAGTTCCCATAAAACAGAGTCTCCCTTTATTAAAAAATGTTGGCATGAAAAGTTTGCATGTAGGGACGTTTCTACACGTGTCCCAAAATAGTTGCTTTAAAATAGTTAATTTTTTTTTTTTGTATTCTACCACATTGAAGAAAGTTGCAGGCATTAAAATCCAACACATTAATTTTGTCTCCCTGAAAGCCTTCTGGCCAATTATAGACAAACTCTGGGGGCTGACACACAAGTAAATTCACTTTACTCTCATGATGTGGGTATTTTCTCCTTTTTCTAATACACTGTGTGGCAGTGACAGTATTGATCTGATGTTATTAGATATATTAAAACTCCAAAACTACTTTTGAAAATATAATAATTCTGCAAGTTTTCAGAAACTTAAGAACATTACAAAAAAGAATAACCGAACATTGGGCAAAATTTAATTCTATGTTATGAATAAAATCGTCGTTAGTTCCCCAAGAAAAGCTCAGAAAAATAATGTCTGCCAGTTTCTAGCAACTCATGATAAATACCACGGCGAAGACCCCTCTTAGAAGCAGAAATTAAAGGGACAGTATTGTTGGGATTAAATTTCTTCTGGAAAATTAGTGCTCCAGGAAATCTTTGAAATACCCCCGAAGAGTTGATTGACCCATGTGTTGAGAGTTATCCCTGACGTGATATAAAGTTGCTATGGCATGCAGAAAGAGGAAAATGGGACCAGGAAAACATTCCCAAATTAGGACAATTATATCTGTCCATCACAAATTAAGAGGAAATTATAAACCCCTCAGAAACGGAGGAGGGAGAATAAAATCAATTCTTGCTTTTATCCTTTTTCTGTCATATTGAAACTTCAGTGCCCAGAGCTTCAAGGACTTTAAAAAGTCAAATTGAATACAATCCAATTAGGGTTAATTTGATGTCTCATTTGTGGTTCAGTGTGGTGATCCTACGAGTAGGTTTATGAACCCAGAGAGCACACACAAATTAGCCTAAATTACACCGTGCTGGATGTAACCCTTTAAACAGCAACTTTTTCAATGAGCTTAACGTTTACAAAAGTGTAAATGATTGGAGGTGGGTTTCGTGTGATGGACAGTGGGGTGTGTCCAGAGACCAAGCACTCGAGCCCCTTGCTTAAGGGGGTTCTGGATGCAAATTTTGCCTCTTTTCCCGGAGAGCCACCTGGTTTCCAGAGGGAGCTGTCTCAGAGCCCTGTCATGGCTGCTGAGTTGGGGAGGAGGTTCTCTTTACAACCTCTCTCTGTGTCTCTAACTTCTCTCCACCCACTCATCCATCCATCCACCCATTCACCCACCCACCCATCCAACCATCCACCCACCCATCCATCCATCCATCCTTTGCTCACTGAGAAATAAAAGAAACATCTTCCTCTTCCTCATGTAGAGTCCAGCATCCCCTGGCGGGAGACCAGCATCATGATACGGAGCCATGCAGGCAAAATGAATGATGTAAAGATGGACCTGGGGCCCAGAGGGGCACCCGCAGAGGCCCTACGGGAAAGGCAGCAGCTTCCGTCTAACCTCACTTGGCAGCTAAAAGAGGAACATTGAGCTAATCGGGGGGGGGGGGGCTTGTGCATGTGATGGGGGTGCAGTCTGGACCCTGCTGGGTTTTTTTTTGATAAAAATCTTCCCAATTTGCATAACAATTTCTTCTCAGTGGACTTCTGCTGCTTAACCACTTGTCAGCAGGCAACCTCCTGTGGGCGTCCTTTACAGAATCCCCATCAGTAAGGCCATATTTGGAATTACCACAAGATTCATTGGAAACGAACCTAGGGAAATCCCTCGAGCATCCCCCAAACAGTGGCCATCTTGCCTTGCACGTCCACAAGACCTTCTGAAGCTTGAGACAGAGCTGCAGGTCCTACCGGAAGGTGGCCGTTGGCTTTTTCCAGCTCCATTGTCTTGGTCAAGAAAAACCATCTTCTTCCTCTTGGCTTCCCCAAGAGGTGTGTCTTGGGGTGCAGGGAGGTGGCAACTCTGCTTTGCATGAACAATGAAGGGAGAGCAACGTCACCAGGACAGAAGAGTCAGCAGCAGCGGGTGTCTTTATTTCTCCGAAGAAACATTTCACCTTGACTGTATGCCTCCTATCTCCTCTGGAAGGCTTTGCCTGTAAAGGTCCTCATTTGTAAATATGGTGCTGGGCTCGCTCGCTACCCTTTGCTTGGGATCGCCAGGTGTTTGCCCTCGGAGATGCCCAATCCCGTGTAGCTGGCGTTGTTTGCCCTCCGCTCACAAAGGCAACCGCCTCCCCATAAGGGGACAGTCACATGTCCCCTGACAGCCCAAGCCTGCTGCCCAGCTCATCGTGGTCCCCTCTGAATCTCATTTCCGTGCCAGCCGCCATTTTCCGTCTCAAGCTGCACTGTATGTTAACGCCGCTTTTCGAGGCATTTATGATCCCTCCTGCTTTCATATCCTTCATCTTCAGTAACAGATCCTGCGTCTCTTCCCACCGTTAATGAAACTACAGCAGAACAGTGGGTCTGAATCAGAGGTCACCCAAGCGTTCTCCGCCACTTCTTCCCAACCTGACATGAAATCATTAACAATTATTCCGTCACGCTTGAGTTTCCAGACAGTTGCTGTCTAATGATCCTTACTTTACTACGTGTTCCTAGGCTCTTGATGAGATGGTTAGGCCAGGCTCTGTCAGGTCCTAATGGGATTCAGCCACAGCGGGCTCACATTTTCCCTTCCTTGCTTCCTGGGCTTTCTCATCCCGAAATGAATTAATTTATTTGACAGGATTCAGGTGAAAAAATTCCAACTCTGTGGCTTATGATTTAACAACTTGTTGAACTCGAAGGCCCCATTCGATAACCTAAGTGTCGTTGGATTGAAATCACTGCTTAATGCTTCTCTTTAAAAAACTAAATGGCTGTAGTCGTGTGGGCAAAAATACGTTCACACCTCCGTGTTAATATCCCAGGGTGCATCTTATAACAGTGAGTGACCCTCAACGATGTTTCTAGGAGGTGCGATGTTTCTAGAATTATGTTTCTACGAGGTGGGTTCAGCCCCCTCCCAGCCGGCCTTGGGAAGGTGGGTCCTAAGAGCGAAGCTGTTTCCTGACCTATCTCCATTTCTGTAACAAGAGAGATGCCGGCATAGTTACATGCCATGGACTTCCAGGGAAGCAGCTGTGTTTATTTGTACGTGTTATTATCTGCAAGCTTCAGGGAGCACCCCAGTCGACGGTGTCGCAGTGCCCCTATTTTTTTCCGACCAGGGTAAGGTGGACCTTTCTCTTTTATTTAGTTTTTAAGGCAAATCTCTCTCCACACAATGCAATGCATTTTGTAGAGAGCCTCTCTCTCCCTCTCCCTCTCTCTCTCTCTCTCGTTTTTAGTTTGACTTCTTCTAATGAGGTAGAATACATAGAGCGGTTTTCCAACATGCCGTTTTAATTGAGACAAAACCAGCCACGAGATCGTCGAATCTATTTACCAACTTCCTCCGTAAACGCGACCGAAAATATATTTTATTCAGACGTGTGCATATATTTTTTTCCTCCTCAGTCCCTCAAAAATATGTCGAGTGAAAATGAAGCCATATGAAAATGAACTCTTGTATATGAAATATTTCCGCCGTGGTGCCGGGATCCTGTCCTTAGCTCTGCTGTGCGTGGCCTGGCTGGCCGTCCGCATAATGAGTGTGCTGTGGGGACCCATCAATTCTTGCACTATTTCCTCGTGTACCAAATGCATGTACATGATACGTCAACAATGTGAATTAAATCTTTCCTTATAGGCTTACTGATTTTTTTTCCTCCATGGGCCAATAAAAGGGTGGATGAACATTCTTTTCCCTACCAAATGACAGCACTTCCGTTAAGAATAAAACGCAGGCATGGTTGAGTAGGAGAACATTTTTATCATTCTTTGAAGATGTGGGAAATGAGAGCTATCTAATAAAAAAGATTCCAGAGACTACATTTTTCTTAAATTGTCTTCCAGAAATAAGCAATTTGCACATGCAAGCTTTTCTTTTTCCATCATTTTTTGGGGGTGGTTGTTGTTCAGGTATTGTTCCCACAGAATTGAAACGATACAGATTCACATCCCAAATAATTCCAGTGTAACCTTAATGAACTTTTTAACACACAGTATAAATGTTAGGATTCCTTGAGACCGTAGGAGATTCTGTTTTCACTTTCGTTCCTTAAACAATGCATGCTCTTGGCGCTGCTACAATTTGGACTTGATTAGTTAAAAATAGCCTGGAAACATTTTGAATTAAATTAAAATAGCACTGTCACTTTCTTTTCATGTAGTGTTCAGCATCACCTAACATTTGCATTTGTGGATGTTTTCCTCCCAGATAAATTGGAAGAATCGTCAGCATTGTCAATAAAAATGGTACCAAGAGATGAATTCTGAGATGCACATGATTTACTGTTCGGGGTTTAATTTTGGAAAGCCAAGGGAGAGAGGAGTAGCACACAGCTGCTGTGGATGTTAATACCTTGTCATAGGTACTGAATGTGTGAGCAGGTGTGTGTGAACATGCGTATATGAGTCAGATGTCGGGGGGTGGGGTGAACTCTGAGGGCGGACCCATGTTCCAGGTGGGGCTTCACAGCCCCGGAGGAGGTGGGCTCCCCCTAGGGACCCACATTCCAGGCAGACGTTCGTAGAACTTGAAGGAACCGCTCCAAGCTGCTTTTTCCAGCCGCGTCCTTTACTCACCGAGACATTGGGCATGGACTTATTTGGAGTTTGGTTAATATTTTCTAAAGGAGGTCTCTTCATGAAACCACATGCCGCCATTCTCTCTAAAATTTGTTTTGAAGATGCGCATCTGTTCCAAAGCAACTGATCTCTATTAAAAAAAAAAAAACAAGTTGGACACAATGGGAGTTTTGCATTTGTTTATGCAAAATCTCATCCTAGAGAAAAACTAGGTGAATGCAGAAAACTGCACATGGTAGAAACGAGTCTTTAGAAGAATTGCACATACAGCACGTACAGGGATGCCCACGCCTCGGACATCTCCCAGCGCCCTCCATTCATGGGGATATTAAGAAGGTGCCCCACCCACCCACATCTGGGGTTTCAACTTTCCCTCCAGACAGCCCTCTTTCCACATTCTCACGATAACCCAGGGCTGCAACCCTTCCAATGCCCAATTCCACAAGCAAACTCGGCGTCCTTTTTCAGATCAAGTGCCACGGGCATTGGAATATGGAAGCATTTCTTACTCCTTTAGCATGTAGAAAAGCATGCTACCATTGTTCCTAGATTCCTATCTTTTTTTAAGTGACCCTAATCCCATTTTCCCCCATCATGTCTGCGGTTACAGGGAGATTTTGCACAATGCAGTGATTTTCAGACATGCATATGTCTGTTGTCACACAACGGACTCCGTCATCTCCTTCAATTTCTGTTTTCGCTCAATTTTGAACGTTTTCTGTCCTCTGTACTTGCAGAAGAGGCAAGGGCGGTGGGCTTGCATATAACTCCAAATAGCTCAATTCGGAAAGAGGCACCTCGATTCCAAGCAGGGCTTGTGGCAGGACACCGTCATCCGCATGAGTTTCAAAGGGAAAATGGTCTTGCTCTCTCTTGAGATAACTCTTCTCCCTGTTCTTGGAGGGAGCAGGCTCAGCCCCTGTCACAGAAACACAGAAGTAGACCTGGTACCGGCAAAGAGAAGTGTCTCCAGTGAGACCAGCACATGGTTTTGAACTGATTTCTCATCTCGAGATTGTTGCTAACTCACCAGGTGACTGTGACCCATCCAGGGACAGAGACCTTCACCTGTAAGGTGTGAGGTGGAGGCAGATGACCCAGAGGTCACCTCCACACCTGACCTTGGGTGATTTCAAGGGCATCGTTAGCTTAAGCTAAGCTGAGGCTCTGTCCACCAGCAGAGGGCACAGATGAGCCCACGGGGATGTCCCTTCAAATGTTCCTCTTGCGACCCTGCCTCTCTTACTCAGCAAAGGTGGGACTTGGTGGCAGTAACAGGTAGGTATGGGCAGGTACCATGGATAAGGGCCCCATGTGCAAGGAGACCTACTTCTGGGACAGGAGGGGGTTTGCACAAATGTTTCTAGAGCCTGAGCTTCTTGGCCGTGTCTTGGGGTGAGTGGTTCCACAGTGGGATTCCAGGGGGTGTTTCATCATTCATGAGTCAGACTCCCAGTGTGGGTGTGTCTGTGGGGTGCGGAGGAGGTGGTAGAGAGGAGGTGGCCCTTCGGGGTCTGCCTCTCTCCTGCTCCTCCCTGGCATTTCATACCTTGGCATCCCTCTACTGCCTCCTTCAAAGACGACAGTGAGCCATCGGTTTACAAGTTTAGGGAAAACTTTACTTCATGCAAAAAGAGCATCGGTGCATGACACTGACTCTTGGAATGTATAATAAAACACTCCAAAACACAATGAAAATAGTCCTTTTCCAATATCTCCCAGTACAAGACAGTTTATAATTTAAGGATTATTTTTATATACCCTAGTTGAGATCATAACTTTGCTCCATGTTTTAAAAATGTCCCCTGTTGATTAAATAGGAGTTCCATTTAGATTTCTGTGACGCTTACAACATGCCCGTGGTATTTGGGGTATGGATTATTACGTAGGTGACTCCACCTGCATAAAGTACCCCAAATATACAGGTCACCCCAACTACATAGGGTACCTCACCTTTGTAATGCACCCCAAATATATAGGTTGCCTCGATACCATAGGGTCCCCCAAATATATAGGATACTCCAACTACATAGGGTACCCCAACTGTATAGGACACCCCAACTATATAGGATACTGTACCTGCATAAGATACCCCAAATATACAGGTTACCTCAATACCATAGGGTACCCCAAATATATAGGATACCCCAACTATGTAGGACATCCCAACTAGATAGGACACCTCGAGTAGATAGGGTACCGCAACTACATAGGATACCCCAACTATATAAGACACCCCGCCTGCATAGGGTACCTCACCTTCTTAGGGCACCCCACCTATGTTTCATCCACGTTCATCCAACTGCATAATTCTCACACTGTCACCTTTCTAAACACATCGTGTGTTACTGGTTCAATACCCTCATAGACTTCAGCGCCACAAACCTAAGTTTACATTTTAAGGAACCTGCTCTGAATTGAGGACAGTGAACGTCTGTGACGTGTGATGAGCCGAGTGGGGAATTCCCGGTGTCCTCCATGCATTATGCAAATGCACCGTGTGGTCAGACTCGAAGCTGCTAGGGTGGCACCCTTTGCATCCCCGGCGGGGAATGCTGAGTCCCAGTGTCAGATCCCCGTCGTCCACACCACAGGACTCGTCTTGTACTTGCATTTCAGCCCCATTTGAGATGATTTTGGAACCAGGAAAGGCTGATGTTCCAGGTCACCTCTGCTTTATGGGTGGGTTTCATCGGACTTTAATACGAGTTTTACTTTTTGTGTCTCCGTGGCTTGATACACAAAGCCAACAGAAAGGAGGGATGAAGGACGTTTTCTGTTCCGCTGAGGACACATGCTCTGCGCCTTCATTGATGAAGGAAGTGGGTCGCTGACTTGCCTCTCATACCTTTTTTACATAATAGGTTACTTTTAATGGCTCCTTGAAAACAATTTCTAAAAATCGGGTAATTACCAACTGTACTGCCCTAGCTCTTCTTTCGAATATGCCGATTTTTTTTTCAAAGTCTGACCTACTCTCCTTTCCCTGAATTCCTTTCCTTGATTGAAAGAGATACTTCTTAACGTGATACGTATCACCCAGTTGTGTCAGGGCACATATCATGAATGAGATGTAATTGATGTTCACAGATATTACAGAATCTGTGCTGGATTTATTTTTCTAATGGTCATGAGGCTCTTTTGGACACCCTCAAGCCTCATCTATCACTTTGGGGGCATCAGAACGCTGGTAGAAAACAATGAGGTTTTACTCTTATTTGGGGAGGGAAAGACCTGGGCCAACCTGCTGGACACAGAGGTGGGGGTTCAAAGATGTCCTCGTCCTGCACTGCTGTTTGAAGCCACAATTTAATGATTTATAGGTAGTGTGCAAGCATCCTGGGGCGGCTGTAACAAATGGCCATCAACTGGGAGGCTTAAACAACAAGAATCCATCCTCCTCCATCCTGGAGACCAGACGTCTGAGGCCAAGGTGTCCCAGGGCCGTGCTCCCTCCAGAGGCTCCAGGGGCGGGTCCTTCCTGCCTCTTCCAGCTTCTGGGGGCTCCAGGCATCCCTGGGCTTGTGGCCACCTCCCTGCCGTCTCTGCCCCTGTCTTCACGTGGCTTCTCTGTGTCTGGGTCCCTCATCTTCTGTGTCTTAGAAGGACCCTGTCATTGGATGTAGGGCCACCCTCATCCAGGAGGACCTCATCTCAGACCCTTCACTGCATCACGTCTGCAAAGACCCTCTTTGCAAATAAGGTCCCGTTCCCAGAATCCAGACGGGCATGGATTTGGGGAACATCAATTCAGCCCAGGACAGGTGAGAACCAGATTCAGGAGAATGTGGGACCCCCAGGGATATTTGCAGAGCTGATCACACAGCCAGACACAAGCCCCTCTCATGGGACAGCCCAGCGGCACAGCTGGCAGACAACAGCCAGCAGGGTCCTGCCCACCCCGGGCGGCCACTTCCTTCCTTCAGAAAAAGTGCCCAAAGCACTCATCTTTGATGGAAGAAGGGCCTGTGAACACCCACCAAGCGCCCACCGCAGCTGGGAAAATGCACATCACGCCTGTTCCGTCTTTATCTTGTACAAGTCAATTACAGATGGCGCGTGTGTCACCCGAACCACCCATACGGTCGCCGCTTGTCACGAAGAAGTGAGATCTCTCCTCCGTCAAGTCAGGGGTGACTTTGAAGCCTCCAGGAAACCCACACCCGTGGCAGGGACCGTATTTGATCTCTGGAATTTGTGATCCTGTCCTGCGCACGGCTCCTGTGACTGCAGCAGATTTGGGAGAAAATGAATCAGAGAGTGTAAACTGTGATCTGAAAAGGGGATGCGGCCCGCTGGCAGCTCTGAGGCTGCAAGCAGCTCTTTAAACCAGCAAAGGGTGCTGGTTGCAAAGCCTGACTTCCAGGGGAAAAAAAAAAAGAAACTAAAAAACATGTTTTCCCTTGCAGCGTGAAGAGCATATCAGTCCTTAGCTGGACTTTTCAGCGTGAAGCAAGTGCACTGGTTCATCTCAAATAAGCACTCTTTACTCACCTCTGGTCTATGAAGATGCTTTTCCATTATCCACGGCTCCTCTTTACGGCTGATAAAATAAGGATCCCAGTAATAGTGTTCTTTCCTCCATGGGACTCTACATTTTGAAAAAGATGACATTTTATAAAATAGACGACGTGTTAGAAAAATGACAAGTGTTACGTCATCCGACGGCTTAGAAAGAAACATTCCACTTTACCTTTCTCTGTTATTCTGCTTCATGAGGTGTCCCCGGTTCTGTTATCTTTGCACTTTCACGTGTCTTTTTCTAAAAAAAATCTCAGCTCGTTTTACAAACTGGAGAACAAGCAGCGTGTTCCAATACATGGTGATTTTTGGCAAGGTTTTCAGAGACGCCTGCGAGTTTTTATGTACTCCTTTCACTGGTGATGAGCTCGGTGCTTTTCTTGAGCTCCTACAAGGTACCAAGATCAGGAATCCGGGCAATGAACAACTGTGGTCACAAGAGCGGGATCAGCCTGTGATTTCTCCAAGACACTCAGAGTTTCCAGGTAGAGGAAACCAGGAGGATGAAAAGGTGAGACCATCCCAACTGCATCTTGCATCGGTGTGGGACCCCCATTTCCGATAAAGCATCTCTGTCTGCATTATTTACCTTAAAGATGTACCTGTATTGTCTGAAATGAAAGTAGTTGGAATACAAGTTGCATGTCACCTTAGCTTCCAAAACGATGATGACAAAACTGTTGAATGTTTAGCCGACATGGGACGGAGGCTACCTGCCTATAGTTGCAAGGCGGGGACGGGGGGTGGGCGTGTGCTCGGGGCCCCACAAAGCTCACCTGTGTGGCCAGCAGGTCCCTCCCACCTCCGTCTCCATGGGTTCTCCCAGGACCAGTGAGCCTGGAATCTGCCCACAGGTGGGTGGTTGGAACGGCCGCCAGAGCACAAGGTTGCTTTGGACGAGACCCAGCGGCCAGTCAGAGCAGGCGCCCCTGCTTCGGGCTACGTAGTAGCTTCAGAGCGCCCACAACCTTGTTGTGTGGGGCTGCCGAGGCCGTAGCCCGTAAATCTTCCCCGGGCTGCAGTAACCCCACGTTTCCCCTTCCCTCTCTGTCCCAATGCCTCCCGAGTGAGCTTATCCATTCACCATCCTTGCAAAGTTTCTGGCAAACGCGGGGACAGGGAAGGGCTCATTCTGCAGAGGGTGGAGAGCTCTTTTCTTTGTAGCACATGCAAGGCAGTGCCCGGGTGATGAATGTGCAAGCGGCCTGCGACAGGAGAGCCCAGGAGAGTGAGTTTGAACAGCACAGGGGTTTGCTTGCCAAGAAAAGTCATGGAAATGCTATAAAAAAAAGCTAGGAGTAGTCAATTTGGGTTCTAGAAAGAAGGCTGAACTTTTTACCTGCACAGAACAATTCACCTGCCCACCTGGGTTGCTGGGGAGAAAGGGGGGTGCCCAGAAGGAGACCTCAGTGCTGACATTCTCGGGGACCCAAAGGGTATCTGGAAAGTGGATGTTCAAATGGAAAATCATACGCATATGTTCAAGGCAGCATTATTCACAGCAGCCACCCACGCGTCCATGGATGGATGGATGGATGGATGGATGGAAGGATGATGGATGGATGGATGGGCGGATGGATGGATGGTGGATGGATGGATGGATAAATGGATAGATGGACGAATGGATGGGTGGATGGTGGATGGATGAGCAAAATGTGGTTTATCCACAAAATGGAATATTATTCAGCCATAAAAAGGGATGAGACACTTACACACATTCCTTGATGCTCAGTGAAAGAAGCCAGGCACCACCGGCCACGTAGTGAGTGATTCCATTATGGGAAATCTGCAGAATAGGTAAATCTATGGAGAGGAAAGTGGATTAGTGGTTACCAGAGGCTGGGGGGGGGGAGCGAATGACTGCTTATGGGGACAGGGTCTCCTTTGGGAATGATGAAAAGAATATTCTGGACTTGATAGAGATGTGGGTTGCACAATATTGTGACTGCGCTAACTGCCTGGAGTTGTACCCTTTCAAATGGTCGACTTTGTGTTATGTGAACTGTATCTCAATTTTGCTTTAAAGAAAGGCACTTTGCAGTCCCCACTGAACAGCTGGTGGCAGGCAATGGGCTTGGGTCATTTATCGAAGAGAAGGACTTGTCTCCAGCTGAGGTGCCCATTTGCTCGGACATCAGGAAAATGAAACGAGAGTCTGTGTCAACGTGAAGGCAACGTCACGACTGGGAGAAGCTGTGTCATCTACCTAACTGGATATCAGAGAAAGACAGGAGTTATCCTAAGTGATAGAAATCCTCATGCTTGAGGAGCCCTGGGAAGAGAGAGACAGACAGAGACAGAGAGAGAGAGAGAAAAGGGGAGATACTGCAACAGTCAAACTCAAACCCATTCTCCCACCTGGACTTTTTCTAACGCCAGAATCCGCAAGCAGGTGAGCTGGAATAATTCTAGAAAACAGCTGGTTCCATCTTCTCGTTTTTCCGGCGGGGACTCTAAGCCCAGACTGAGTCTAACCCCTCAAAGATATTTGCAAGTAGGTCTTCAAGCAGAAACGGGTTTGTGGACCTTCATAGCAGCATTATTCACACAAGCCAAAAGGGGGAGGTAGGCACTGCAGGTCCGGCTACGTGTCGAGGGCTGCTGTAGGCTTCTTACTCTCACAAGGGCTGTTTGAAAATGGACCAGCCCCAAGGAGTTTAGCAGAGAGAGGTGGGGAGAAAAGAAATCAGGCGCTTGCAGCCGTGTGAGGTGCCTTGATCGAGCCATTCTTAAAGCTGGATATCACTGACGTTTGCATTACATCAAGCAAATACTTTCTGTCTCAATCTGACCGATTGAGTTTGAGGTGTCTCTGAGTGGTGCCCAAACAGCTCTAATGGATACACATCCCACCATCCTTCCTTCTCCAGAACCTCGTACACCACATCCCCACTTCTAGAATGGGGTTCCCACTTCTGATACCATGGCTAAAAGCCACCAGTGTGCCTCAGTAGGGCCACTCACTTTGAAGGTGGCTTGCAGAGCTAGTTGTCTCTTGTCTTCGGGGTGAGATTCCCCTTGAGGTCTCGGTCAACCCCATATTTGGAGGTACCTTGCAAAGCCTTGGCTTCAGACGGTGTTTGTGAAAAATGCGTTTGTGGATGCAAAAACCCCTTCCCTGGAAAAGGAATCATGTATAATTTCACACCAAGAATGCTTCCGAGTTGCAGCTCTGCATCAGAAAAGTAAATAAATAAAAAAAGAGAAAACGAAAACCTTTAAGCATTTTTATATCGTTCTAGTTCACTTAATTAGGAGATGTAAAGAGTCAGCACAAAAATATAGGTTTATCACGTGGGCCTGATTTTGGGGGGAAAAAAAAGACATGGCTTAAATTCTAAACAATGGGGATTTTGTTCAATTCCCATCATTTCACTACTGATTAAATCTGAAAAGGTGAAAGGAAAATGCACCAGAGAGACAGTTCCCTTCGAACACACACTTTTAGGGAATAAACCTGAGTTTTACATCTTTTGTGAATTCAGTTGTCTGTGCTGAGTGTGTGTGTACGTAGAACGGGATCGTCTGATGCCTCCAGATCGTAAGAGACATAGATGGCGAAGTATTAAGGGGAAAACATTTACATACGATCACCTAGACCCCAAACATATTTCAAGCGGAATGAGACTGCACATAGGAGAGCAGATTTATCGCAGACCTGGGGAGGCCAGAGGTGCCAGCCGGGGGGGTTGCAAGGACCTCAGAGCCTCTTACTTTTATTTTATTTCATTTTAGTTTTCTCTGGCTCCCTGTGACCTTGTGAAGAAAGAACCGATTCATAAAGGAACTGCAGGCTCGCCCTCCCGGCCGTGACTCTCATTAACACGTCCCCAACTGCAGGCAAGCGTATTTTCAATCTGCTAAAAGGAGAATCAAACTTTACAGCCGGGGGTCTAGCGCACGAGTGGCAGCCAGCGGGCCCTGGAAGCCGCCAGCCAGCGCCAGTGCTTCGGATGCAGGCGAGGGGGCCCGAACAGAGACCCCCCGCACGTGGGCTGCGCCAGCGGCTGGAACAGAGAGCCTCGGGGAGCCGGTGGGGCAGCTAGGCAGGGTGGCCGGCAGGGCAGCCCTCCGTGTCTGCAACAAACAAGGTAACTAGAACACGTTTATGTCGGGACCCTGCCCCATGTTCGTGCAATTAACACAGCGGGCATCAAAAGCCATGATCCAGGTAAGACTGACGTTAAACAATTAGACGGATGCTTGGTACAATTTCCAACTTCCCTGCAGGGACGGGCATGAGGTGGCCGGGCCACCGGTGCCCCTTCCTCTCCTGTTCCAGAGCTCAGTCCCAGATCTAAAACATCCATTTCCCAAATGCGAAAACACTGGCTTGGGCTGCGTTCTAGGACCCTCCCTGCTGTCTGTGGGCACGGCATTGTGCAGGCTCCGCACCGCTGGATGGCCCTGGGTCCCCTCCACACCCCACATTCCCACATGCTGCATTTATTTGAGATATGGGGTCCGCCTGCCTGCCTGAAGTCGGCGATTTCAGGAAGGGGTGCCTGGCCCTGGCTGGTGCAGAGGCACGGCCAGCCGGCCAGCCAGCATCATCTCCCTGCACAGGCGGCACTGGGAAGCTTATTGAAACGTGAAGACTCATTATCCAGCTCCCATTTAATTGTTCCTCTGCCGATAGGAAAGCCCGGAGTTTCTCTAAGAGGCAGGAATGGAATATTCGTCCTCTTGTGCTTTCCCGGGGGAATAATCTTAAAAACTTTCCCTCCCTGTTTTTCCAGTGGCGAGAGGCTGCCATCACATTACGTTACTCTGTAGAGTCAGGACATTTGTGGAGAAGGGGGAGGCGTGATTCAACCCTCTGGCTCCGAGAGAAATTGGTGAGGGTTGTCTCCAAACTCCCAGCCTTAAAAACCCTTGACACTTTGACGTTCTCACTGGTAAGTGGAAGTGACGGAGTCCCGTCAACCAGAGGACATTCTGATCGACCCTGGCAGGGATCACGCCAGCAGCCTGATGGAAAGTGATGACTCCAGCGGGGCGAAGGCAATTGTGCTTCAGTTGTAGCCGGTGTCTGACGAGAAAAGTGAGGAGGTTGCTCAGAGAACTTGTGTTCGCCTCGTTTCCACCTCAGTCATCTTGGAAATAGATTGCAAATTGCTTAAACCCCCCAAAATATGGCGGCATGAATGCCTCATTATGAAACCGAGTTTTGATACGACTTGGAAAAAACTAATAGGCTCCGGTGATGGGTTTCAGATGTGGGATCTCTGCCAGTACCAAAACGCCAGGCAAACGATGACGGCAAAAAAAAAAAAGAGAGAGAAAGAAAGGGAAAAAAGGCTGCTGTCCTAGAGTGTGCCGATAATCTTTCTTGCTCTCTCTCTGTCTCTCTCTTTTTTCTCCTCCCCCAAGAATCTAGTTGCATTAATGAGAGACTTTGCACGCCCTGCGTGGCCGTGACCTTTCACGTCGGGGACATGCAGAGAAACACTGCCGGGGCCAGAGTGATAGGAAACCGGTTGGATCTGAAGGCTGCCCACACCCAGGCAGAAATGGTTTCTGACAAGTCGGAGCTGAATTCCCCCAGCACAGACACGGCCACCCCCCTTCCTCGCCCGTATTTTGTTGTTTTTTTTTTTTTTTAAATGGTCCCAAATTGGCTGTTTAATATCTGAGCACTGCAGAGTCCCTGAGGATGTGGAAACGGAAAGCTAGTGCCGGGGCCACTGGAGGGGCCCCACCAGGTGAGGCTGTGGTGATGACAGCTCCAGGGGAGCCTGCTGGCGCCGGCCCTCCGCTCCTCCCTCCCTCCCATACACACTCCCCCCCCCAACCCTGGGCTTCCCCCCCCATCCGAGAGTGACCTTGAAGACTGTAGGAAGAAATTAACGGAAGGATTTGGGGGACTTACCTTCCCGCCCAGCCACCCTGCTTCAGGAGAGGCACTCAATAAATAAAAGGAGAGATGAAATATGTGCATTTCACTGCCCAGACCTGTTGACAAAAATGAGAAATGAAACGTGGGAAGGTGATGTCAGACGGAGCAATGGCAGAAGAAGGTCTCCTTGGGGGTGTCCTGGTGATGGGCGGAGACACAAGAGACCGCCAAACCCTGTGCCCTGATTTATGGGCAGACCTTGGAAGGGACCTGGAGGCCCCCCTATGAAAGACAGGCATTTCAAACACATCCTTCGGAGATATTTCTACATCAAGAAGAGGAGATATCACGCGAGAGTCCACCATGTCACAGAAGGGGGCTGAATCCCACTGGTCTGAAACTCACCTGGAAGTTCTCAGGAATACTTGCATTCTGTAAGATATATGCCCCTGTCCTCCACCTGCATCTACATAGAAATGCCCCTGTCCTCCATCTGGAGGTCCTGCATCTACACAGAAATGCCCCTGTCCCCCACCTGGGTACCTGCATCGGATGTAGAAATGTCCACGCCCTCCACCCGGGGTAACTGCATCTACACAGAAATGCCCCTGTCCTCCACCTGGAGGTCCTGCATCTACATAGAAATACCTCTGTCCCCCACCTGGGTACCTGCGTCGGATGTAGAAATGTCCACGCCCTCCACCTGGGGCACGTGCATCTACTTAGAAATGCCCCCTGTCCTCCCTCTGGAGGTCCTGCACCGAGTGTGAATTCCTTCTGTCACCATCTTCTCTCTGTTGATCTAAAGAACAAGAAGGTTATCACTTACTCCTGAGATCCACTTTGCTTAGCCATCTGTTTCTGCAATTTCTGAGCTTTTCTGGGGGGCGACTTCTCGGGAAAGCAAGCTGCAGAAGCGTCGTGGCCGTGAAGGCTGCTCTCCTGCCCCTTTTCAGGAAGACTCCACAAGGCATTCCCTCACTTCCCAGTGCTTGGTGCCCCCAGGGATCCCAAGTTTCCCCGGGACGATGAAATCGCTGTCACCCACCTGGGCAGGCTAATGCTGGGGCCCCTCCGTTTTTCTGGGGGCATCTCAAGCACCCCAGCCTCTCGTGGAGGAAGCACCTGTTTCGTCCATACCCGGGGGCCGAGCCCTGCCCAGCTGCCTCCGTCCCTCCTGCTGTGGCTCAGAGGTCATCTCAGCCAACAGGTGTTTTCCCTCAGAATTGCCTCTTGTGTGAATTCAGCCCAGGAATCACAGGGCTGTGTGGCCAGGGGTCAAATGCAGCCGCGCGGGGTCCCCCGGGGGCCGGGGCTTACCAGGTGTTTAATATTATCAGACCTCATTTGCCGAGATGCTGATGGCGTGTTCTCCGTGGTCCCAAATAAATTTAACGAGAGCGACTTTCAAAGCCCACTTATTAGCGCGTCTGCTCAGCGGACGGGCAGGTTATGCTAATTCGAGAAGGCAGGTGGACCCTCTCGGAAAGGGAACACATGCGCTCCGCGGCCTGGCCCCGTTTGTGGTAATTTTGGGGTCTCATTTCCATTTGTAAGAAAGATAACTACTTACATATGGAAGCAATAAATAAGAGAAGTCATTAAAATTTCTCTCATTTAGAAAAAAAAAAATCTTAATGAAGTAATATCTTTGCCAAGGCAGGCAGAAATGTAAATTAGACATAAGAACGAAACCTATTAAAGAGAATTGCTATGTTGCTAGTGTTTTTTTTTTTTTAATCTAATGAATTTATGAATTGTTGGTTGTTGGGTCACAGACTTGGTTAATTTCCTATGTGTTTAACTCAGCGGGGAAGAGAGAAGGGGCTTCTTAGGAACCGTAATGGTAAGTCCATTAGCTGCGTCTTGCTAATCAGAAGACAAATGACAATAGCGATGGCCTGATATTAAGAAACATGGATGCATTCTTCTAACTTTGGGGGGTTTTGCCCCGACAATTGTCAGTTGTCATCAGAGAACTGAAGCAGGAGAAAGTACAGTCCACCTACCCCACCGGCCACTTGACTATAAAGTTTACAACGAGGCTTTCAAAATGTCCCGTTCCCCATTCCTTCCAGCGGGACGTACCCACGAAGCGTGGCAGTCACTGAGAAACATACAGGGTAGTTGTTTTAGAGCAGAGGGAAATGCTGAACAGAACAGAAATCTAATTCAGCGGTCCCCGGGTGGCTGTGTAATAAAAACAGAGATATTTCTCCTATGCCACTATGGCTCCTGTAGCAATTTGCAAAGTCCTTTGGTTGAATAGGCAAGAGAAGGGCTGCCGTGAGTCTCAGCGGAGTTTCAGGGGGAGAAGCTGTCTGCCTCTGCACCCCTTGCTACACCCAGCTCGGGCAAGGTTCTGGCATCTGGAAGTATGTGATCGCCCTGGGGTTCCCCGTGGTTGAGGACTCCATTGGAATCAGCCAGCAGATGCATCTCAGCTGCGCAGCAACTCTGCTGACCTCGCAGGGGTGAGCTCACCTGGGGACCCCAGACTGAAGCAAACTGGGGGCCATTGGCGCTTTCCTCCTTCAATGATCCTCCGTTTCCCTGTCATCCAATCACTGCACATGACTAACGTATGTCATAGCTTTTCAGGGAAATCTCCTCCTAAAAGTAAGAAGGGACTCGTCTTAGGGACTGTCATAGGCTGAATTGTGTCTCCCCCCTCCCAAGTTCCTACATTGAAGTCCTAACCCCCAGGACCTCAGAATGTGGCTGGATTTGGAAGTGGGGTCTTTAAAGAGGAGATGAAGGTACAATTAGATCACTAGGGTGGGTCCTGATCCCATAGGACTGGTGTCCTTATAAGAAGAGGAGATCAGGACACAGACGCACACAGAGAGATGACCTTGTGAGGACACAGGGAGAAGACGGCCTTCTACATGCCCAGGGGAGAGGCCTCGGGAGGGACCAGCCCTGCTGACCCTTGGATCTCAGACTCCAGCCTCCGGGACTGGGAGATATAAATGTCTAATGTTTAAGCGGCCCCGTGTGTGGTATTTGCTCAGCATCCCCGAGCAAACTCATACCCTGCTATGCATGCTTGCAATTCTGCAAAGTCATTTAGGGAGATTTCCCCTTGTCCTAGGGGGAAGAGAAGGCTAGGTTACAGAGGCACTGGTCCTGGAAATGGGGTCCATTCCTCAGATAACTTCCTCCTGGTCATCCTGGTGGGAAAGGTGCCCTCAAGCACACGATGACTGGAAAGAGAAATGGGGTCAGGTTTTCCCTGGAGAGCGGGTGTCTGCAGGTCTCAGAGGAAGCAGTCAGGCTGCCCCATCTTCTCAACGCTTTTGGTAAAGTCACTTGTAAATGAACATATCTGGAGTACAGAGACCTGATTTTTGACAGCTCTGACCACAGAAGCACGTGGGTTTACAAAGGAAAACTTGAGGCTGGGTTCTAGGAGAGAGTCCTTCCCGCCTCTCTTAGCTTCTGGGGGCTCCGGGCGTCCCTGGGCTTGGGGCCGCCTCCCTCCTGTCTCTGCCTCTGTCTTCACGTGGCTTCTCCTCTGTGGATCTGAAATCTCCCAGTGCTGTTTTATAAGGATCCAGGTGATGGATTCACATTTGGGGCTTACTCGGGTGAGAAACACAGTCACAAAAGGGATACATGTGGTCTGGAGGTCAAAGGGAGCCATCTGCGTTTACCTGGCCAGGAGAAGCAAGGTGGGACTAACCCCATTTTAAAAGAAAAATCCTGCTTCCCAGGAGCCCCCTCAGTTCCAGGCAAAGTGAGATGGCAATCACTCTGCACCTTGTCATTTGACCTCATCAGGGGTGCTGCCCTGGTCGCCTCCTGTCCCCTCCGGCTTCAGCCGTGTACTTCCTGCTGGCCAGCTGCCCGGGGTGGGGGGCAGGCAGCTCTGAGCATCACTTGCTTCTCCTCTCGGTAAACCATCCGCGTGTTGGAGACACTCACATTGGAAAAGACTCGTCACGATGGGGTGTTACCTGGCAGGGTGACACAGGTGCTTGCAGGGGAATGAGCTGCTCATGCCAGGTAGCAACAGGCTTGAATGTCTACACGGGCTCCCAATCCTTCTGAGATTACATCTGTGACCACAGGGTGACAATTTGATCGGAGAAAGGAGCTTCTTGTGTAATGAATGATTCCCTGTACATCTCTTAGCCAAACAGACACTGGGAGATCACCCATACCTGTCGACAGGTGAGGACTCCTGGCTGAGAACTTCCCCACATATCTACAAACAACAAGGTGTCTAAAGGGACTTATAAAGGGGGCTCATCACCTGGAGATGATGCAGATGTGATCATGGAAGTGAGAGTTCAGTGTGATGCCCTCTGAAGACAGGGGGAAGAGGTTGTGAGCCCAGGAATACCAGCTGGCCCACATCAGACAGTTAGTAAAGGGGGAGACTGGGGTCCCACTGACGTTTTAGGGTCCGTGGTCTTTATCGCTAAAACCACCCAACTCTATCTTTTTAATATTTTTATTGTATTGGAGAATAGTTGATTTACAAAGTTTTGTTAGTTTCAGGTGTACAGCAAAGTGATTCAATTATACATATATTCGCTCTTTTTTAGATTTTTTTCTCATATAGGTTGTTACACAATATTGAGTAGAGTTCCCCATGCCATACAGTAGGCCCTTGTTGATTACCTGTCTCATATATAGTAGTGTATGTGTGCTCCTCCCAAGCTCCAGATTTATCCCCCTCCCACCGCGTTTCCCCTTTTAAGCCACCCAACTCTTAATGCCTCCTGGTTGGTGAGGGAAATGCCAGCTCTTAATGTTTTCCTCTTTGTCCTACAGCAGCTACATGGTGGGTATGCCTGACATTGTTTCTTTCCTTTCTAAAATAGCTTTATATATAAAACAGATAACCAACAAGGACCTACTGTATAGCACAGGGAACCCTGTTCAATATTCTATAATGACCTAAATGGGAAGAGAATCTGAAAAAGAATAGATACTTGTCTATGTATAACTGAATCACTTTGCTCTACACCTGAAACGAACACAACATTGTTAATCGACTCTACTCCAGTATAAACTAAAATTTTTTTAATAAAATGGCTTTATTTATACTCCCAAAGATGTGAAGTCGGTCTTGAAGAGACCTTGCTGCACCCCCATGTTCATTGCAGCATTATTCACAATAGGCAAGATATGGAAACAATTCAAGTGTGTGTCCATGGATGAATGGATAAAGAAAACATGGTTTTAGATACACAATGGAATACTATTCAGCCTTGAAAAAGGAGACCCTTCCACTTGAAACAACATGGATGGACCTGGAGGGCATGATGTTGAGTGAAATGAGCCAGTCACAGAAGGGCATATACTGCACAATTCCATGTATGTGAGGTCTGCAAAATAGTCAGACTGAGAGAAGCAGAGGCTAGAACACCTGCCATGGTTTCTGTGGCTTCTTTCCAGTAAAACAAAGCAGGTGACGTGGTTGGGTGAGGTTCTTTGCCAAGTAGGGAAGACACACACGGCTGTGTCCCTTGTTCCTCTGTGCCCAGACCGATCTGCAAAACCTCCCCTTCTTCCAAGCCCTGTTCCCCAGAACCACAGCAAGGGATCCCCATTCCCTCTGCTCCAAGGAGACCCCAGCACATTTTAATGCCATTGTTCAAGTCAGAAGTTCATATTCGGGAGTCCCTGTCTTGCAACACCTCCCTCTCATCCGTGGAGATGCAGCCTCATCTTCCAATCTTTGGGCAGTGCAGATTGTACACAACAGGTGTGACCTCAAGATGCGTCCTTATGTCAATGCATTCAAAGTATCCTCAGAGCCACTAATGCCCCGCCACATAAAACCACACGGCTAAGTGTGTCTTCCAAGTGCAGAGAAGACAGACGAAAATACCCGGGAAGGAACATCTCCAGCACGTTTTTTGTGCATCTGGAGGTTCATCCATGATCCGAAATGCATGTTTGAATATACAAGAGCGACAAAAACTGTGCTTTCTTCACGGGGGTTCTTGCCAGCAAATATGGAACATCGTAAAGGGCGATTTTCCTAAGTGCTCAGGCTGGCGAAGATCATCGTAGCCCAATTCGGAGAAGGAAAAAAAAAAACCTAAAACGCAGGGGCTGGGGACCTCAGGGAGGAGGGAGGAGAAAGTACTTTAAGAGGCAGTGTGGAAAAATCCACCGCAGACTGCCGTCAGTTTTATGTCCTGACCACAGTGGGTGTACATGGAAATACTTGGGTGGGTTTCTGTGTGAATTAAAGCATTTATAGAGCCCCGGACTCCCGTTACCTCTTAGACGTCTTATTAAAGCCCCGTTAGTGTCAACATGGGGCTTGTAACCCTGCTGGACCCCAGCACCAATGAAAAGCAGCTGTCACGAAGTGAAGGGTGTTAGGCAAACTCTTCTGGATGAAGGGAAGGGGAGACCCGGCAGAAGCAGCTCCGCCTAGAGGCAGGGCGTGGGCTGCAAGAGAGAGCGGGCCCACGGGCTTCAGTTCTGATGGAAATGATGAGTTTTCAGGGCTGGGATGGAGCTTAAGGTCTGTGAGAGCCTTTGGGTTAAGTGAGGGGACAAACCTAACCTGCTGTGAAAGCAAGAAATAGGGCTCTGGACCAGCTGTACGGGTTGTGTGTTGTGCAGTGGGGCTGCACCCACACTCGGATCTCCAAGGACAGGGAAGCAAGCACCTGGGTGTCTCCACACTCCTGCTGGACCAGGAACACAGGACGGAGGGGCTAGAGCTGTCTGGGTGCCCTGATGTCCCCAAGCTGGGGAAGGAGGAGACGGGGTTGTCCCTACACCCCTGATGTCCAAGGACAGGAGAGGAAGGACATGGGTGCCTCACACTCTGGCAGGACCAGAAGCTACAAATGGAGGGGACGGACCTGTCCCCACTTCCCTGATGTTCCATGGCTGGGGTGGAGAACAAAGGGTGTCGCTGCACATTGCTGGACCAGGAACACAGTATGGACGGGACGCTGCTGGGGATGGGCAGTGGGTCCCTGGCGACCATGACTCTGGAAAACCCTCCACCCCAGGAGGGGCGTGTGCGCGCCCTGGGGACCAGGTTGGCCTGGGTCCTAGAGGGACACCCATGTCCTACACTCCCTGCCCTGTCCCTTCAGAGGTGTGTGTCCACTACTGCACACGAAGGATGCACACAAGCCTTCACACCACCTACCGTCCCACTTGCCTCACTCGCTTCCAGCCCCACCTGCCGTACCCCCCGCCTCACCTCCTGAACCTCGGCCATCCCATCACCAGCTCCCCACATCATCATCTGCTGCTCTGCTCATCTCCCAGCCGACCTCACTCCCAGCCCCTCCCTTCCTTATATCCCACCGTCCCCTCTGCCACCACACCTTCCCCGCCATCAGCAGCACTTCCTCAACCCACACATCCCATACCCAATTCCCAAACTGAAAACTTTCCCATCCCCAGCTTCACCTCTCACATCTCCCGCTCCACCATCCCCGCCCCCCCCCCGCTCCATCCCCGCCCCCCGCTCCACCATCCCCGCCTCCCTCCCCACCAACCTCACCTTCTCAACCCCAGACACCCCATAACCAATTCCCCAAGCTGAACCCTGTCCCCTCCCCATCTCCACTCCCCCCACCTCCACCAAGTGTCTGCCCATCCCCCAGCACTCAATCACTCCCCTCCTCCGCCTCTGTCTCCTCCCCACCAGCTCCTTCTTATCCCTCCCTCCATTTCCACCTTCCTCACCTCTCTCCTCTCCCTCCTCCCCTCCCCAGCTTCCAAGATTCAGTCTCTCCTTTGCAGGACTTCCCACCTTGGAATCATCTCTGAGCATCACTTTTGGAGGTGTGGAGAAGCTCAGAATTCTCATGGAGAGAATGTCTCAGGGATGTTCGTAATGGAAGGAGTAGAACATGGATAGTAGAAGGATGGGCTGCAGGTGGCCTGAGATTCCCACGTTGAGGAGAAGCTCAGGAAGCTCTGGGAGGAGTGTCGGTGCCACAGCTCCAAGTCCGGTCAGCGTTCCAGGCCCTGGACCTGGGCTCACTCCGCGTCGGCGTGCCCCTTGGAGGTACCCTATGCCCCTGAGCTGCTGCCTGGGGAGGCTGTGATGGGCAGGGGCTGGACCCGGCTTTGGGAAAGCCTGCTCAGTGGAACAGACAAGTCAGCCAGGAGAAACACCGGGAAACTTCCAAGGAAAGCTAGTTTGTAGTAGGTAGGGCCGTCTTGGCTTGCGGTGAGGTCACGGCAACACCTTAAAATGATTTTTCCGCTGCCCACTGTGCACTTTTCCGAGAACCTCTCTCGTTTCCAAATTCATGAATATGTCTGCCAAAATGTGAATCCATCTGTTTCCGATTCGATGGCCGTTAACTCGGTGGGTCATCCTGGTTCTTTTCTTTTAGGTCGACGTTCGTTTTAGCAAATGAGTGGAGCTAGGTGAGTTCTGACAACTGCGGACGAGGTTTCAGGGCTAAAAGTTGAAGCGTCCAGATGTCTGGTGTTAAAACCACACGGCTTGCCTGTCCTCCAGTCTGGGTAGAGGAGAGAGGGTTCTCCTGGAACCTTCCCTAAGGAGGCATCCTCCACCTGACCCCCACCCCATGCCCAGCGGGCATTCACATTCACGTCCCCCAAACTGCAAGACCTGAACAGTGATGGGGCCCCAGCCAAGAGCTAGACCCTCTCAGATGCGGCACCCAAGGGGATCAAGACTCTTTACTGCTTAGCCAAGGGTTCACAGATGGAAGGTTCATTTGTTTTGTTTGTTTGTCTTTATTGAAGGATAGTTGATGTACAATATTATATGTAACAGGTGTACAATATTATAGGTAACAGGTGTACAATATTATACGTTACAGATGTACAATACAGTGAATCACAGTTTTTCAATATTATATTCCGTTTATAGTTATTATAAAATATTGGCTATCTTCCCCCATGTTGTATAATATATCCTTGTAGCTTATTTATTTTATACATAGTAGTTTGTACCTCTTCATCCCCTACCCTTATATTGCCCCCACCCCTTGTAATCACTACTTGGTTTTCTGTATATGTGAGTCTGCCTCTACTTCTAAAAATAGAATTCTCGTATGACCCAGCAAAACCAAAAACTCTAAAACCCTAATTTTAAAAGATACATACACCCCACTCTTCATAGCAGCACTATGTACAATAGCCAAGACATGGAAGCAACCTAAGTGTCCATCGACAGATGAACGGATAAAGATGTGGCACATATATATATATACATGTATATATGTATATATAATGCTGTAAATGGCATTATTTCATTTATATATATATATACATATATATATAATGGAATATGAATCAGCCATAAGAAAGAATGAAATAATGCCATTTACAGCAACATGGATGGACCTAGAGGTGATCATACTAGGTGAAGTAACTCAGAGAAAGACAAATACCATATGATATCACTTATATGCGGAATCAAAAAAATACAACAAACTGGAAAATATAAAAGAAGCAGACCAGGTGAGGGATGCATTTTCACCACTAAAGTGCTCACAGTGGACGTGGGAGAAGAGGGTGTGAACAGAGCACTGCATACCTGAGGGACATGTTCACATGAACAAACCCTGGGGATTAACAGCATGCCGTGGAAAACTCACAAACTTCGTTTGAGAAAGGACTGCTTTTCCTGCATAGTGTTTTCTCACCAATCTTCACTCAATGTTCCTACCTCTGCACATTACATACCATCAATATGTGTATGCAGATCAAATAAAGGATGGAAAGAAACACCCGTGTTCCTTCCCAAGAGGGGAAAGGGATCTATTGCTTGAAAGAGTCAGCAATATGGAAGGTGTAGCCTACAAGTTAAGTGCAACAGCTGAGCATTTTAGGATGATAAGAGTAAAAAAGCCACCAAGGAATCATCAGCATTGGATTCAAATGGTGACAAGCATCGGTACAGAACGCATACTCAGCTTAGCAGGTTTTGTTTATAAACATCATCTTCAGCCCACAGGATACAGGATCGGCATTTTGAAGAAGTGAAGCTCTCTTGGCAGTATTTATTTAAAAAGGCAAAGATAAGAGTTGGGAAAAAGAATCATGACTCCAAGAAACTTGGGGGAATCAGCAGCTTTCATGAAAACTGCAAAATCCGTACTTTTATGTACAGCGTGTGTTGATCACCACGAAAATTATCCGTGCCTGTTTTATGGGACAGTGAGAAAGGTCACGTGGTGGGCGATGCGAATTTTTTAAAGGTTGGTCTATCATAGTTTAAAAATAATCACTGTTAGTTAATGGCAATGAGGCTTTGAAGTCACTATGTGTACTGAATGAAGTAAAGTCACTGTATGTATTGAATGAAGATGTATACATGTAAGTATATATATGTATATGTGTGCAGATAGGTAGATAGATGATTGACAGGTAGATTGATAGATGATAGAGATGATAGATAGATAGATTAGATAGATGATTGATACCTAGATAGATAGATAGATAAATAGATAGATTAAATAGATGATTGATACCTAGATAGATAGATAGATAGATAATTGAGTAAAAATCCAAATTAGGAATAGCTTCAAACCCCAGGAAGCTGACAGTCTCTGAGGAGTGGGCTGGTGTATCAAAGACGTAAATCACATCAAAGATCAATACAACCGTTATAAGGGAACTCAGGAAGGTCCTGAACCCCCTGAAATGCTTCCGTTATAAGGGAACTCAGGAAGGTCCTGAACCCCGTGAAATACTTTTCTTTATTGCATTAATTATTGATTCATGCACTTCTGCCAATGGATGATTAGAAGCTCCGAGGTCATACTTTAAGTGAGATCACTTGGTACAGAGACGTGTGCACCTTGAGGCCACGCGTCTTGCATCCTCTGCTCCCTGGTGCAGGTGGGGGCAGGTGAGGCCACGTGGGTGATTATGCGGACATGCACAGAGCACGCCGTGGTCACCATTGCATTTATAAATGTCACCTCTGGGGGCCACCAACTTGTAGGTCTTTCTTGGTCTTATCTTTGCATCATGTCACACTCTGAGTTGCAGAGTGTGGAAGAGTACACGATTTCAGCAATCTTTCCTGAAATGTCTAGTTGTGGAGTGGTTGATTGGATCGGGTCCCTGTTTGGGGGCATGCAGAGAAAGAAGGTTGCTGGATGGGAGGAGAGTCATGGTAGATGTGGATTTCAAGTATCTTTCTGGAATCATCTGCCTGTACCTGGAGCACCCAGGGTGATACTCGACACAGATTGTGTATTTTATACTGAGGAGAATTAAATTAAACCACACCAGGGCTGATGGGTGTGGATGAATCCAGTGGTGATGTCTGCTTTACACGGAGGAAGTGGGGAGGAGAAAGAAGCAGACCGGGGTGCACAGTGGACCATGGTGAGTAGTAGACCCAATAAGTGGATGGGTGGATGGATTGGAAGGGTAGTTTGCCAAAGTCAAGGGGATCTCAAGGGAAGTAACGAAGCATCTTGTTCCGAGGCATAACTTTGGAGACCAGGGTGACATTCTTCACATACAGAGAGACCATTTCAAACAAGACGGCCCCATAAGAAGGACTTTGGGTCCCTTCTGGATTGTTTTGGTGGGGGTGGTGAGGGCAAGGGGCTGCCATATTGAACCCATCAGATGAGGAGGGTACCTGGGGAGGAAATGAATTGAAGGGCACATTTTGGCATAAAGAAGAGGACTATTCATCAATTCACACAGCGTTTTCTGAGCATCCCAAGATCAAGGTTGGGTTACAATGGAAACAATAACCTTTGGCCTCGTGGAGCCCCTAATTGCTTGGGGCAACAAGAGACAGTTTATAAAGACTATTGCAATAGAAAGGTCATATCGCAACAAGTGTTGAAATCAATCAGTGGATGGGTTGGCTCTTGCCTTGCTGTGGGAGGGACTTTCACCCAATCTAACGAGAGGGACATGTAGGAAGATTTCACTGTGTCTGACAGTGCAGAAGGGATTTGTGGGCAAGACCTTTCACTGCAGGGGTTATCAATAAAGGAAAGGGAAACTGTGAACCCAGAAGCAGGTTTCACACAAATGTCTCTAGTATTAAAAAGCTGAAAGCATCGCCTGACTCTTTGATTCCATCTGAGCAGTTAATTCCTAGCAGATGCTGACTTCCATGGGGGGCTTCACAGCCTTCATCCCTGTTTCTTCCCTGAGAAAGAAAAGATTACATTCTCCACACTCATCCACACACCCACCCCCTTCCAATCCAGTTACGCTAAATTCCACACTTAACCATTTTCTCAGTTTAGAGCAAAGCACATTTGTATTGTTACCAGAAGCTCCTGGTTATAAAAATTGGGGACACTTTTTCCAGGACCCAGCTGAGATCCATGGGAAGTATAATTGCTGGAAGATGCAGTTGTTCCTCCTCAGAGTCTGTGGGCTGTGGATTGTGTTCTGAACATAAAAATCTTGCTCTGTGTATTAGCTTTTAGGGCTGCCATAACTAGGCACCATAAACGTAAAGGACCCTAAATCCATGGACATGTGCAATGGAACCTCATTTGGAACCAGGGTCTCTGCAGACGTGATGAAGTGAAGGGTCTGAGATGAGGTCCTCCTGCATGAGGGTGGCCCTAAATCCAATGACAGGGTCTTTATATGAGACAGAAGAGGAGAGACACAGACACAGGGGAGAAGCCACGTGAAGACAGAGGCAGAGATGGGAGGGATGTGGCCACAAGTTCAGGGACGCCTGGAGTCCCCAGAAGCTGGAAGAGGCAGGAAGGACCCTCCCCTGGAGCTTCCAGGGGGAGCGCAGCTCTGAGACACCTTGACCTCAGATGTCTGGTCTCCAGGACTGGAGAGGGCTGAATTTCTATTGTTTGAATCCACTTGGTCTGTGGTCATTTGTTCCTACAGCCCCAGGACATTCATAAAGTTCATCCTTTGAAGACCAGCAAGGGAAAAAATGCCTTTATTTTTTTTCAGAGGCATTGCCTTTTCCTACAAAAAGCATTCTCTGTAGCTGGAGAGCTCATGGACCCTTTTACCAAATGGTAGAGGATTTGTCAGGTAGGTTCGCTGGGCCCCAGTGGGGAGGGAGCAGAGGAGATGCCTTGTACAAGAACAGGATGACAACCAAACACATCGGTAAACAGGTTTTCGTGTTTCCATTCCTGAGATTCGTTCTGACTTACTGTGTGTCAGGCAAAAAAGAGACATCTGAGCACACCTAGAGGGCACTCGGGGAAAGAGGAGCCGGGTTTGCAATGGATGCCCTCTTATTCCGTATTTCTCGTGCTGTTCTGAAGTGGCGGACTCCGAGTATATTTCTTTTCCCTCGATGGGTTATGACAGTGAGAGACTCTGACGGGCTTCTTTTGGGAAAGCTTTTTTTTTTTTTTTTTCACATGATATCAGATTATCTTCTTCTCTTGGAGAACCTGAGCAGGAAAAATGCCCGGATGGCTTTGAGCAACTGTTCCGTGACTCAGATGAAGAAATGTAATTTTCGAGAGATGCCTGTCACCGCTGAACGGTCAGGGGGTTCCCTGAGGCTTAGATCTTGACTCTCAGTTTTGCTCGGAAATCTCCAAACCACACCCCCAGGAAGATGTGGTGTAGATGCTTAGCGGGGGCACACGTGGGTCTTGCTCTTGCAGAGGTGGATTAGGCTCTGTCCTCCTGGGGCTCTGTAAGGAAGGACACACCACCTCTGGTGAGGGGAAGGCACTAGACGTCCACTGGCACAGGCAGGCCACTTTCCATCAGCCCTTGTCCTGGAAGAGCCTTCCTGGAGGTGGTGAGATGTACCCGACGGGGTTGCAGGATCCCTACGGCACCGACGTCACAAGTCTTCCCTCTGTGCCTCTCTTTGGCAGCTCTGACCCTCCTCACCTGTTGCATTTCCTTCTGACTTGCTTCCCTCTGGGACCACTTCTGCTTTTAGTGCCCATGAGCAGAAGCTGCTTAGGAGGCCAGGGTTCCTCGCCGAGTCATGTACAAGATGTTTGAAGCATCTCCCAGGCTTCTGAATGACTCCACTTGCTCTGGGACATTCTGGTAGAGCCGGTTTTCCATGCCTTTAATGACCTTTCTCCCAGAGGTCTCCGAGTATTTCTGAACTTCTTCCATTATGAATCCCACAAGCAGAAGGAATAAATTCCATATGACGGCTTTTTTTATATATATACATATATCCACTCTTTTTTTTTTTTTTAGATTCTTTTCCTATCTAGGCCATTACAGTGTATTGAGCAGAGTTCCCTGTGCTATACAGTAGGTTCTTATTAATCATCCGTTTTATATGTAATAGTGTGTACATGTCAATCCCAATCTCGCAATTTATCCCTACCACCCTTTCTCCTTTGGTAACCATGAATTTGTTTTCTACATCTGTGACTCTACTTCTCCTTCGTAAATAAGTTCATTTGTACGCTTTTTTCTCCTAGATTCCACATATAAGCGATATCCTATGATATTTGTCTTTCTGTGTCTGACTTACTTCACTCATTAGGACAATCTCTAGGTCCATCCACGTTGCTGCAAATGGCATTATTCTGTATCTGACGGTTTTTGACGAGCATTTCCACCAAGCTGGTGGCTTCCTTTTAGGACGATCAAGAAACCCTTTAGAAATTGGTATACAGCCGAGACACAGTTGGTACCTTGCACACACGATATCCACTTTTCTAAGCACATTACTTTGCTTTAGAAACATCTTCAGTGGATTCCAAACTCCATCCCCAAAGCCTTCATAATTATCTTGAGTCATGGTTGAAAACACCAAGTTGTTCATACAAAATAAACATTTCCTGCTTATCAGTGAGGTTCATTTTTAAGTTCTGTGTGTGAAGCACCACTTTGGTGGATGGTGTGCAAAATGGCGGCTGTGGTAACCCTGCTGGTAGTCAGCCCTCCAGTCCATGACCTCCAAGAGAAAATAAATCCTCCTGAGTTCCGGGGCTGTTTGTTCCACAGCAAATGCTGGCTATGATGTACAATTTTCGAGCTAGAGATCCAATGTCTTAAGTTCTCTTAATATTAAAAACTTGCCTCCTTGCTGTGAAATGCATGCAGTGAAATCTGCCTCTGTAATTAGGCTGTAGAGAAACTGGATAGTTTGATGGTTTTTGTTGTTGTTGTTTTAACTTTTTATTTTGTATTGGAGTACAGTTGATTAACAATGCTGTGTTCGTTCCAGGTGTACAGCAAAGTGATTCAATTATAGGTATACATGTATCTATTCTTTTTCAAGTTTTTTTCCCAATTAGGTTGTTACAGAATATTGAGCAGAGTTCTCTGTGCTCAGTGGGTCCTTGTTGGTTACCCATTTTAAATATAGCGGTGCGTACACGTCAATCCCAAACTCCCAATCTCTCTCTCTGCCCCACCCTTCCCCCACTGCTAACCAGAAGTTCATCTCTAAGTCTGTGAGTCTAAGAAACTGGACATTTTGAATGAATCAAGTGATTGTTGATATTCTAACCATGGAGATTGAATTCTGATTAGCAGATTCAGTCGTGGCGAATCCCTTTATTGACTCGGTATTTTTGAATTCCATTTTGATGGTTCTTTTCTGAAAGGATACCTTATCTATTTTTTTAATGTAAGCTTACATCTTCTAATATGCAAATATATAAATATTCAATTAGGGGCTATAGATAAACAAGATCTGAGCCGTAGTATAAAGTGGTTTTTAAAAGTCTATGGTTGATTAAAGACTGTATTTACTAGAATTTTATAAATCCCCCCAGTGTGTTATAAATTAATAATTCACTATATTTGTGTGCCGTCTACGCAATCCAGTCAATTATTAATGAATACATTTATTGCATATAAATAGTAAAATTTCCGTCTCGTAACACGACCAGTGCTTCATGTTAATATACTGAGAATGGCACATAAATAATGAAAGAAAGGTAGAATAAATAATAGTATTGGAGCTGCCAAGCATTTGTTTTCATTTTTTTAATTAAAAAAAAATTATGGAAGTATAGTTGATGTACATTCCGAGCATTTGTTTTTATTCAAACACTTCGAAGTAGTGTCTGAAAAGGCAAGGAACAGATTGGCAGTTGGGCTCAGAAGGACGTACACGTAAACCCTTATACTCCAGACAGGTTAACCTTCCAGAGTAGACAGGCCTGGATGTTTCTGCCCTTCAGTGCGGTCATAGCAACAAGCATTTATTGGGCACCTACTGTATGCCGGACCCTGTACAAGGGGCTGACATGTCCTCTGCTTAAGGCTCATGGCCACCTGGCAAGGATAAGCCATTACCCTCAAAACCAGACCCATACCCTATGACACAGAAATCCCACTTCTGGGTAAGTATCTAAAAGGATTGAGAGCAGAGTCTCCAAGAGATATCTGTACACCTGTCTTCAAATCTCCATTATTCACAGCAGCCAAAAGGCAGAGGCAATCCAAGTGTCCATGGACGGATGATGGATAAACAAAATATGGTCTGTGTATGCACCACCTGCTCTTTTTGACACCAGCTTCCTGATGAGGTCTTTGTGGACACAGCACTCCCTCCTCACGGAAAAGATGCCCCTCCCCGATGCTCCGTGGGGCATGTGCACATCTACATCAGTGCTTGTTTTCCACCCAATTACCTCCCAAATCTTGTGAACCCCAGGGATGCAGTGTCATTTATTCCTGCATCCTGGGATCCGACAGCCACATGGCTGACAAAGGCTTGTATTCATGGCTTTGCAGGAAAGGGAGCAATTTCAGAAGTCAGAGCTATGGGCCTGGGGCCACCAGGAGAGGGAGGAAGCCCCGTTTCTGTCGCCATGTTGGCACTGAGATTACGTCAGCTTCTACTCCCTTTCCTCCAACCTGGAGACCCCTCTCTCTTACTCCCCACTGGCACTGCCTTTCTCCGAAGTTCTGTGCATCCTTAAACACTCTGCAAGCATACCCGGTCTTATTCAGACATCTTCCCTGACTCGCCAGGCTGAGGATGGTGATTAGGTCTCATGTCTCACGTGAAGTCAGTCAGTTGGAAATGGCTGCCCTCAGCAATGTGTTAAGAAGGGTTCTGAGGCTCTGTCCAGCTTGAAGGGAAGAAGGCTGTGACCTCCCACAATAAGGGGCCCCTGTTGTCTGTCCCAGGGAAGGAGGGGCAGGTGGGAAGGCAGGAAGGAAGTCAAGAGAAGGCAGTTTCTGTTTTCTTTCTGAAATTAAAAAAAACAACGGAAAGAAGGAAGCCTTGTAGGGTATCATATGGGGAGGTGGGGTGTCGAGTATTTTCAACCTAGAGTGAATAATGCAATGTCTTTCTTCCTTTCTTTCTCCCTCCCTCTCTCCCTTCCTTCTCTCTCATCTATCTGTCTCATTCTGTAATCTATTGATACATTATATCTACGATCGATCTATCTATGTATCTATCAGTCTATGAATCTCTCAGTGTATCTATCTATTCATCCATCATATCTATCTATTCTATCATGTGTCCTTTTATAAGTATGAGCTATTATATCTATCTATCGAACCATCCATCCATCCATCCATCCACCCATCCATTCATTCATCCATCTTTCTACCCATCCATCTATCTGTCCACACTCATCTATCTATCCATCTATCTCTCTATCAATGTATCTATCCATCCATCATATCCAGCTAGCTAACTAGCTAGCTAGATATTCTACTATCTATCTACCTATGTATCTATCATCTGTCTATCTCTCATCCCTCTCCCCTCCCTCCCTCCCTTCATCCCTTTTTTCCTTCTTTCCTTCCTTCCTTCCCTTCTTTCATTTTCTTCCCTGTAACCTGGTTCTGTTACTGATTTGTCTGCAGTACTTTGGGCAAAAAGAAACACAACTACACACTGAGTTTATAAATCTATATTTGGTATCAACTGAAAATTGGAAAGGCATGGGCGAAAATGAGATTAACGGTACACTGGAGACCTCGTTTGCAGAGACCTGATAAGTCCAGGATGACTATTTCAAGGCAAATAGAACCAAATGTCAAAAAAAAAAAAATACACACACAAAATATGTGATGCTTATCATGGTTTAAGCTTATCAGATGGATGAGGGGAAAACCACCAAACACATGGAGGTTAATTCAGTGTTTACATGGGATTCTCATGATTGGAACCTTCTTTGTAATAAGATAACGTAAAGAAACATGAAAACACAAGAAGGAAAAAATCTTTAGGATTCAGAAGTGAGAGCAAATTTTGCAAAGTTCCTCATGGAAACCTTTCGTTTTGTCTTTGAAAAGGTATGTTGTTTTCGAATATGGCAACTATCTCAAAGCTGGAAGGGCGGTTATGCAACGCAAACTACTTGGACATTCACGTTTTCAAGTGTTTAAGAGTCTGGTAATGTTTGGCATCCCCATGTGTATGGAGGAGTGACTCTGGACTACAATAGACCTTGAATGAATCTACTGTGGTCTCAGCACCTAAAGGTTAAGGAAAAGGAGCTTGCACTCCCACAGAGATAAGTGGTTTCTTTAGGATGAATTTTTAATGACAAAAGGGCCTAAAAATAATCAAATTAACTGTGAAATCCATTGAACCAAAGATTCAAGTCATAAAGCTTAAAAAGACAGCAAATCTCTGTGGTCCAGACTTTATTGTCCAGACCAGGGGACTCTCTATCTATCTATCTATCTAACCATCCATCCACCCATCTACCTATCTACCATCAATCTATCCATCCATTTATTCATCTATCATCTATGTAACTATCTATCAATGTAACTAGCTATCCATCCATCATACCTATCTACCCATTTTTCTATCCATCATCTATCTCTCCATCCCTCTCTCCTTCCCTCCCTCCCTCTACCATCCATTCTCCCTCCTATCATATCTATCTATCTATCTATCTATCTCATGTATCTACCTATCTGTCCATCCATTCATCCTGTCTTCCTTCCTTCCTCCTTCTTTCCTCCCTTCTTTCCATCCTTTCTTCGTCCTATCTATCCATCTCTTCTATCCATCTGTCTACCATCTATCCACGTCACAATAGTTCTCAAGTGTGAACAATTTTGCCTTCCTGAGAACATCTGTCAATTTGTGGAGACATTTCTGGTTGTCATAGCTTGGAGAAGGGATTCTACTGGCATCTGGTGGGTGGAGACCAGGGAGGCTGCTCCACACCGCACAGTGCCCAGAACGCCACACCCCAGAGAATGATCCAGCCCCAAATGTCAGTAATATGAGGCTGAGAAACCCTCAGACAAATATTTGCCTCCTGGATGTAGATATGACAACTCTCCGAATATTTCCTTTCCTACCACTCTCTCTGATATTTTTACTGTCACTCTTCCCCCTCGATATAAAGTCAGGTTCACAGCCCCCAAAATGCACTCAGAACAAAAGCCTCGTGGCCCATCTCTAAGGAAACATTAACCGAGAAACAATCAAACTTGATCCTCTGCTTGGGGCTGGGCACAGGCAAGGAAGCAGGATTCTCTGGGGGTTTTAGACAGTCTCTGTGGCTGCCCCCCGGGACCGAGACATTGTGAAAAAGACAAAAAAAAAAAAAAAAAGGTTGGGGACCCTGCAGAGACCAGCTGGGCAGGGGTCCAGCCTTTGTGAAAGGTCTTTCATATTCAAATATGCCTCCTCCCCTCTTCCCTGGGGCTCCAAGCTCACCAAACTCATTCTTCCTTGGATGTGGAATTTGGAAAGAGGCCCCCAGCCTGCAGGCTCAGAGCTTAGAGGCAGGGTGACCCAAGTGTCACTCCAGGCCAGTATGTTTTCCAAGCAGAAACCCCAAGAATGTCTTCCAAGGAGCCCCTATTACCTGGCGGGATTTCTCACGCCACAGCCAACTGCCTTGGGCTGAGTTGAACAGAATACTCTTATATCGATCGCGCAATTTGAGTGCATCCCTTTCTGGGCAACGTAAGCCACATTCTGGCAAAGCCGCCTTGAAGGGCTGGTACCCAGGGACCCAGGCTGAGGGAATCCCAGTGCACAGCCCCTATTCTTGGTGATGCAGGAATACAGCAGCCCAGGGCTGACGCCGAATAGGTAGGAAAAAGCCCCCCTCTCTTTGGGTTGCCTGGTTTGCAGATATTATTGATTTCATTGGGCAAATCCCTGACTCCAAAATAAATTAGGCTAAGTCAGAAGCCTTTGATAGTCGTTTGTTTAAATGCTGTCTTTTCTCCCCCCTCCCCCGCCAAACCGTGGCTGAGGGTCTTTAAATGAGCCTCCAAAGGATTCCACTTACCTTGGTGTATTTATCTCATCATCTCCAACCACGCTGTCCAAAGGCTATGCTGTCTCATTGAGGATGCCGTTCCAACAAAATGCATGGAGCCCAGATTCTAATGATTGGCCTTTTGAAAACCTGCCCATTCATAGAAGAAGAAAAAATATATATATATTAAATGCTCTGCAATCCTGAACAATATTTGTCATCTTTGCAAATCAGAACACTGGTTTATTACTCTATTATATAGACTTTTTAACTGTGCAAAGAGCATTGATTCTGAGCTTGGTCACATCCCTGCAGGGTGTAGAATGTAGGGCACTGAGCTACATGAGCTGTAAAATGACAAGGATTTATGTTTGCTTGAAGGAACCGTATAAATGAAGATTGAAGGACCACTGGGTTCGTGTGAGATGTGAGGATGGGTGAGTGACCAGTGGGGAACAGCAGGAGGCTGGTTGTTTGTCGAGTCTTTAATTCAATGCCTCTTTATTGAGTGTCTACTAGGTAATAGGTAAAAGGCAGCACAATGGAAATAGAACCTCAAAGTGCCTGGTGTGGCATCTGCTAATGTGCTGGGCACATAGGTGTGACGGGGTTCAGCTGACATGGGACCCCAAATACGGCCCCTTGCCAGACTGACTGTTTTAAGTGGAAGGAGTTTGTGAAAACAGCAGAAGCAAGAAGGTCACTCCCATCCTGTCTCCCTCTACTTTCTCCCCTGAGACAGGTCAGAAAACCCTCATGTGACACAGCCTGACACACAGGTCTACTGAAGGTGGGTAGAGGGCAGCAGAGCATCTCTCTGGGTGGAGGGGTTGGAGGGAAACAGGGTGGAGATGGATGGACACACCCTCGGGGAGTGGTATGCCATCTTGGACAATGGTGATGTGGGCTGCTTGACATGGAGTAATGCTGGAGGGCAAAGTGAGGCCAGCAAACAGAGGTCCAGGACAGTTAGGGTTGTTGGGGGGGTCAAGGTGGTGCTGCAGCACGAAAGCTGGCTTGGAGGGCTTCGTGGGGTGGAGGATGTAGGACAGATGAGGCAGAGTATTGGGAAGAGGGCATTAGGAAGTGGCTGTTACCCAGAGACAGGCAAAGGTGTGATGGTTATTGGACCAGAAATGGGGCGACATCATACAAGGGATCTGTAAAATGGAAATGTAAAAGGGACTGCCTCACATGCTTAAAGTTGAAACACTGGAAGAATTTACGCTGATGACACTGAAGAGGTAATGAAGAGGTAATGAAGATCGAGAACCATGAACCAGTAACTGGCAAAAAAATACCGGAGATAGGAAAAGTGTACATATGATGGAAATACAACATGTAGAACATATAAAAATCATGTTACTATTACAACAAAATAAACTTCATAGGAAACGTACTGGAGCAATTGAAAAGGAAAATGCAAGGTTTTACAGAGGCACATAAAAGAATACTTAAATAGAGAAGCATGTTGTCTCCCTGGATGTAAAGGTTTACTGTTATAAATATGTCACTATTTCCCAGGTTAAAATATAGACTTAATCCCTTAGGAATTTTTTTCTAAGGTTTGGAAATAGTAGAGTGATTCCCAAACTATGTCCCTAAGAATACATTGGTGAAAAACTCCAAGCCATTTCTGAAGAAGAGTGGAAAAAATGAATGTGCATTAGCAGACAATAAAATCCTTTATAAAGACCCAATAAATGAAAGCAGTAAGGTCCTGGCGTAGGAATAGACAGATCAATAACAGTTGAGAAATATATTGAAAGTTTATGATGTGACAAAGGTGGTTTTTCTAATTCATTCCATAAAAAAAAAAGCCAAGACTTCTGTGCGTCACAAAATATATACAAAATTAAAGGGAACATGAGGGACCACTTGGAAAATACATTATGCACCAAAAAACATCATTAATCCATAAAGAACTGTTTCAAATCAAAGGTAATGTTCCCCAATCCGAGAGCCAAAGGACACGAGACAAATGGGCAATAATCAAAAGAAAATGTTCGAGTTCAGTAAACATTACAGAACACTTTCTTTCAAACAGTGGGATCCCATTTGGTTCTTGCAAATCAGTGCTTTTGCCCCAGCAAGGTACTACCCGTGAGTGAGTTCTTCAGGGAAGGTGGTGTACAATTAGGACCCTCTTTTGGGAAAGCGCTTGGTTGACAAATGAGAAGGCTTAAAAATGCCCTCCCCCTCTGTGATCCAAGAATTACATCTCCGCTAAGTGCTGTGAAGGCAAAACAAACAACACGAACAAGAAAACAATGAGAGGCGTGAACACCCATAGTGAAGAGTATCTGTCTTCCAGTGGAGAGAGGCACTATGGACGATTTCATAAAATCTTCTTTGCATTGTTTTCTTCTTGCACTTTTGACAGTTCATACTGGGAACGTATATGAAGTAGGGTTAAGAAACAACAAAGCATACTTTGAAGAGGTGTCTTGAGTTTGGATGTAAGAGGGTGGCAGACCCATCATGGCAGTAGGTAAGATGAGCCATGCCTAAGAAGCCTGGGAGAATGGTGGTCCCCGTACCAGTATGAGGCAAATGCAGGGAGATGCCTGATGAGATAACGTGCTGGTGACACCCCACTTGGGATTATCCAGAGGGCGTTTGGACAAGAAGGGCCAGGCATATATCTGCACAAAGCCGTGCACAGAATTCTAGTCCACATGGCTGCATTCTCTGGAGCAATGGTCAGCATCACGAATGATACCCTCCTGTGACAGGGCAGAACCTTTGTATTCTATTGCAAGTTAATCACTACAGGGATGTTACCTATAAGCTTAGATTATACATAATAGCCCATCTCTGGGAACCAGACCTCCCAGGCAATGAGCATGAAGCTAAAATACCTTTGTTTAGCTCACGGGAAACATCCTGATCAGGCCCACCTGTGAATGGTTGCAGGAAGGAAGAAATTAACACATCCCCTCCAGAGGCTGACCAGAACAAGGAAATATTTGACCTTACTGCCTTCCCTTTTAGTACAAAAGAAGCCTGAATTCTAACTCAGGGAATATGGTTCTTCGGGACACGGTCCAGCAACTTCTCAGTCTGTCGGCTTTCCGAATAAAGTCGCTCTTCCTTGCTCCAACAACACATCTCTCGGTTTAATGGCCTGTTGTGCGGTGAGCGGTATGGGCTTGGACTCGTAACATTCCTTCCCACAGCCTCCTGGGTGGATGCTGTGTCATGGGTGCAAACACAGCACAGTCCAAGGTGAAGAGCACACACATGTCCTCTGCCAGGAGGAAGTGGACACTGTTCTTGTCCTGCAGTGGAATAAAGTACATCCTAATGGATGTTTGAGCTTCTGCCGTGGGTGGAAAGTTTCGTTTGCAGAGTTTTCATGGGCTGGCAGGAGAAATGATGGATTCATCCCACATGTAAAGTCATGTTCTCTTCTCTGTGCTCAATGGAGTAGGGCACCTAGGAGAACGTGACTGTGATGCTTTCAAACAATGAACATGGCAGGAAACCAACAGGAGGGGGAAAATAGATGGTGAGACCTCCCACCAGATGTGCTGGAAAGAGAGGAATCAGCGACACCCCTCCCCCTCAGGAGTCTCATCCAAAATCCAGCGGATACCGCTCTTGGGAGACACAGATATGGATACTCACATCCATATGCATAGGGATGTTTCGTTGTTACACGGGTTAAATAAGCAACTATGTGTGCCTCCGTCGAGAGCTTGAACAAGTGCTTTTAGAAACGTTTACAGGGAAGTGCATGACACGTCATACCGGCACTCTTCCTCACCCAGGCTGGCTGTCCCGCCACGTTGCATGCGAGAAGATGGCAGGAGGGGACGCTCAGGACACCGCCAGATTCTTGACGCCTCCCCTGAAACATCTGGTCTGGGTTTTTTTGTTTGTTTTGTTTTGTTTTGTTTTCCAGCCGGCCGTGCCACACCAGCTGGGAGGAAATGCAATTAAAATAAAAACGGCCCACGAACGTAGTTCTGAAGGCAGTTTGGGGAATTTCAATGGTGACCTCTGATTGGACCATAAATATAAAATTCATATGTGCTTGGCTTCCTGCCTGTAATTACCTATCAGAAAGTTCAGGGTTTAAATGAAATTCTTTGTGAAGAAGAAATGGCATCATCGTAGAATCTGGCTGGCAGCACCCCCCGCCCCAAACACCCACGGGGTGAAGACACATTTTCACATTTCCAAGATGTACAACGGCATGTGGAGTCCAGGCATGTTGAATGTTTTAATCCTATCACAAGACGTTTGGTTTTTTATTAATGTTCCTCATAGAATGTTTCCTTCCTCCTCTTGAGGCACCTACAACGACGCCGGATGCGTGGAACTAGGCAACAGAAGGTCTTGCCCTTCAAAATTCCAAAACGCGACCATTTGTGAACTGAGGAACTGGGCTGCGTGTTTCCAGTTCTGTGGCCTAGAGGCCACGCACCGTCGGTAGTTATTTGCATGTCGTTGTCAAGGACGTCTTCCCACCTCAGAAGCGAAAGTTCTACGGGACGTAGACAGTCCCTTGATTTTTGCCTCCTTATGTTCTAAATTCTTCCGGGAAACCTTTAATCACTGAGGGCCCTTTCCAAGAACCTCTGTATCTATCCTAGTCACTGGGGAAGCTGATTGTTTTTACATTCTACCATTTCCTCTGCATGGACGTGCTCTTGTTCTCAAATTCTTCCTCGTGTTCCAGAGATTCTGGGTTGTCTGCTCTGCTAACAATTTCCACGGGCACAGCTCACTGGCTCAGACAATGACAGATTCATCTCCGTATGTCGAGAGCCGGGGTACTGGGGGGAAACAAACGCCGTACAGAAGTCAGCCATCACTAACGCTTTGCAAAGGGTCGCCGACGGTCTGGTGAATCAGTATCCTCCTAATGGATGTTTCTGTCTGCTCTACAAATAAGGCTGCGCCATGTGTTACACACTTTTGTTTCCCTCTCTTTTCCTCTGCATGTAATTTTTAAACTCTTTCTTCTCTCCCCCTTCTTGGCTTACTTGCTGAGACAGAGCTAAATCAACCTAATTCTAGAGGAGTACAAATTCCAGGTTAATCGGAATCTGTGCTTGTTAAGATAAAGACCGTGTAACATCTGGTCTTTATTTGCAGGGAGGTCTTTGGAGACGGCTGTGCTCTGGGGTAGCTGCGATGTGGATGCTATCTGGTGTAGCCTATGGGATGCGGGGCCACTGTAAGGATGGGTGTGGATCTCAGCCACAGGACTCACCTTGACCCCAACGGATGCATCCCTGTGGCTCAGTGAACACTCTGCTTATCACGTGCATGACCTTAGCAAGAAGCTTTGAGGAAGAGCCCTCTGTAGCTCACGCCTTGCTTCTCAGCAGTTCGGAAAGGTTCATCCTCTCTTACCTCCTGATAGCCTGACCAGGTCCTACGTATAAAACCAGAAGGTGTTCAGAAAACAATAGAAACCAAAGAGCACAGGGTATTTTTCAGCTTTAAAACTGACTATGTGGGGCTCCCCTGGTGGAGCAGTGGTTGGGAGTCCGCCTGCCGATGCAGGGGACACGGGCTCGAGCCCCGGTCCGGGAGGATCCCACATGCCGCGGAGCGGCTGGGCCTGTGAGCGATGGCCACTGAGCCTGCGCGTCCAGAGCCTGTGCTCCGAAACAGGAGAGGCCACGACAGTGAGAGGCCCACATACCGCAAAAAACAAAAACAAAAATTGACTATGTGACCCCCTCCCCCCCAAAAAAAATAGGTAGAAAAATCTCTTTAGCATCACTTAATCTACATTTAAAAGCACCACCGTATCCCAGATCACATTTTCCAAGATGTTGCCCAAGTCGAATGCCTATGGCGTCATTTCAGGAAACTATCACCCGTAAGAGATCCTTCTCCAATGGATCCCAAGTATGAGCTCTTAAACTTTAATTCTGGGATTTCCAGTTACATCTACAATGTGCCAGTTTCTCTGGGGGAGAGTTGACGTGATGTCTGCCGGTCTGTACATTTCAGGAAACGTGCTGGACTTTGAGACTCAGCCTTTATCAGCCTCCGTTTCCTCGATGGTCAAGTCGATGAGTGGAGGATGCTTCTAAAAGTGCCTCGGCCGTAATGATCCACGGAGCTCATTAACCGAGAGCGGGGGTCTCCTAACTCACTCGCTCACCCAGTGTAAATTGAAATCTTTAGAGTCTTGGCCGGTTCATTAGAAAAATAGGCAACGTCACTCTCGCCGTTCCCGAGACAACATGATAGATGACCTAACAAGCAATTAATAGGTTCATAAGTTATCTGACAAATCGATTTTGAGGCTGGACTCTGTCCATTACTTTAGCCATAGAGATATCAGATTAGGATCGACCACTCAGTGTCAAATGAATTCCGATGGACCCTCATGGCAACAGGAGTAACGGGTCCAGGGACACCAGCCTTTTCCAAATATGTGAACGTCCACTCTTAAATACAGGTGGATGTTAAGGGTTGATTTTTTCTGAACAGTAGACTTTCAGGTCTGGGGGTCACTCACAGGGCTGGAGCTAGGGTGAGGCAACTGAGGCTTTGCCTCGGGTACAAAATTTAGGGGGGCCTCCAAAAGTTTACCCAAGACAAATAGTTTAATGCAATGTTTTTAAACAATCAAAGTAAATGCCAAAAAAAAAAAAATCCGTGATGAGCAAATATCAACATTTTAAACGAAGACAGGATCTTTACAGGGACAGGAAGCAGCACATTGCAGAGTCCTACTGGAGCTTGAGGAGAAGAGAAAAGTCCTGATTTTGCCTTTTTTTAAAGACAAGGCAAGCGAGTGTCTCACACAACCCACCCTCGTCCCAATCCTGCTGGCATAGTTGACCTATAAAATAAGTCATTCCCGTCTCAGGATCACAGTAAAATGATGCCTCTTTTCAAAGCACATCTTCTGGTTCTCTTTTCTTTTTTTTGAACACTTGAAAATATTTTTGCTGTCTTAAGGGAAAAAAGCAGGTCGTAAAACTGTAATTTTGTGTGTGGGTGTGTTGTGAGAACACTTAACATGAGTTCTATCCTCTTACCACATTTTTAAGTGCACAATATATTATTAACTATAGTCACAATGCTGTACAGACGATGTCTAGAAATTATTCATCTTACATAATTGAGACAATGAACTACTCCTTTCCCCCTTGTCCCAGCACCCGGTCAGCCACCGCTCTACCCTCTGATTCTATGAGTTTGACTATTTCATGTTCCTCCTCATAGAATTGAGATCATGCTTGTCCTTCAGTGACTGGTTTATTTCACTGAACATAATGTTCCCAAGGGTCACCCACGTTGTCACATAAGGCAAGTTTCTTTCCTTTTTAATGGCTGAATAATATTCCATTGTGTATATTTATAATACCTGCCAGAGGGTTCATGCAAATGATGCTGTTCTCTCCCTTCAACCCTTCAGGAACGAAGTCTGAGGATGTGGATCCACCTTGGTCCTCTCCCAATGATCTGGGTCCCTTCCTTGTAGCTGAAATGCAAGCTCAAGGCACATGACATGGCATCTGAAGACATCCATGTGAAGACATCCATCTTTGTCTGGGGGTATACCAGATGTTCCATTGCCATTGCCTTATTGTCTGCATCACTTGTGCTCAATCTCTTCCCTTATAATCAGAAGTGCTGATGGCATTGGTGGGAACATCACCTCAATGCTTGTTGCTTTTTTTTTTTTATATACATAGTAGTTTGTACCGCTTAATACCCTTCCCCTATTTTTCCCCTCCCGCTTCTCTCTCCCCACTGGTAACCATATTTATGGAAAATATGTTATTGAACATAATGTCCTCAAGGTTTATCCACCTTGTAGTCTGTGTCAGAACTTCCCTCCTTTTCATGGCTGAGTCATATTCCATTGTGTGGATGGACCCCATTTTCTTTATCCATTCATCCATTGATGGACACTTGGGCTGTTTCTTCCTTTTGGCTGCTCTGAACACGCAGCTAGAAACAGACATATGCTCTGCCTGTTTTTAGAGGAAATTTTGAGAGAGGTTAAAATATAGACTTCTACAATGCAAAGGGAGAAAAGCATTTTATGAGACGCTATGACAAAACTCTGCATATGCTCACAGACTATATTCACAGGACAAACACTAGAAGAAACACAACACTTATGAGCAATTATCACAACACAGCAGAACTAGGGATGGTGTAATTTTAATGTGCTCTTCAATCCTTGCTGTGTTTGCCAATATTTCTCTAATGAATAGAATCGGGGAGGAAAAGGTTTTTTTTTTTTTAGATATTTTTTGATGTGGACCATTTTTAAAGTCTTTATTGAATTTGTTACAATATTGTTTGTGTTTTATGTTTTGGTTTTTTTAGCTGCAAGGCATGTGGGATCTTAGCTCCCAGACCAGGGATTGAACCCACACCCCACTGAGTTGGAAGGCAAGGTCTTAACCACTGGACTGCCAGGGAGGTCCCGGAAAAGCTATTTTGTAAGAAGACGGTATCTGACTCTGATGCAATAGTAGACTTAAACTGTATTACATAATTTTGTTTCTACCAGAACGTGAAACAATAGAAATTTATTTCGTTGCCATCCACTCTCTAAGCCCCTCTGTCTAGGCAAGCGATTTCGTGTTTACAAAATAAATTTTTAAAATTTGGACCAGTGAAATATGTTTTTAAAATCAACCAGACTCTATTTACACTTTTTAAAAATGCCTGAGAGGCGGAGACTTGAGGTCCCTCTGTCAGAGGGATGGTGGGGAAATTTGAACCGTCTGTGCTGTATTCATACCTTGTCATATTTTCAGAAGAAACCCATCCGGTCGTGTGCTTTCCCACCAGCTCTCTGCTTGTTCTGCTTTCGGTCTTCTTCATCTTCTGTGCAGACCTGTGAACTGGCATCACCTGGATAATCCCTTCTAGAGGGTATGTTCCAAATGCTCTGATCTCCTCTGGAGTATTTCAAGCCCCACGCTCAGTTTGAATGAGTCTGTCTGCAGCAAGAAGCGGGTCCGTGTCGTGATTTGTGCAAGACTCAACTTTGCCCAGTGAAGCACATGCTCAGGTAGGGCCAAGGGTACCAGAGCCACCTGTAAGAAGCTCACGTCTCATCCTCAGGTGAGGCACATCCCTCTCTCCAGGCACAGGAAAAACTCCTGTCTGGGTCCTCATTCGAAAGAGCAGTGACCTGTGTCTTCTCAGAGGCTGTCTTCACCGGAGCTTTACCAAGCCTATGAAATATGTCAATATATCCTGACACCTGTGATAACTTGAAACTGCCAGGCGGGGATCCACCGGGCTGATCAAAAACATTCTCCCCAAACAAACGTGGAGGTTACATTTTTAAAATTTGATCTTTATTCTAAAGTCAGAGACCGCCTTGGAAATACAGCAGCATTCAGTGTTGGACTCCATGTCTGTACAGCGATTACAAAATACGTCATCATGTGTTTGAAATAAATCCTCATAAAGGGCTGGTTGGAGTAACCTTTTCTCTGCAAGAGACACAAGTTTAAAAGTTTCCAGGAATGATGCTTACAGTGTAGGGAAAGAAGATGGGAACCCCCGGCTCCAGTGCATGGCTTTGCCCACTGTGTCCTCAGAGTCCCAGTTTTTATTTGTACACATTCGCTGGGGGACCTTCGACCGGCACCCCCGTTTTGAGCTGTATCCCTCTTGCATGGGAGTGTGTAGGGAACTCATCCCTTTTGCACCTATCATCTTCTTTCCTTGTGTTTTCACACCTGAATTTTGAGATGTGAATTGGTTTCATGGTTTTCTTATCACTGTGCAATGTTTATGGACCAAAAAGAAAGTGTCTCAGAAATGTGTGATTCAGGGACAGCGATGTTTGAAAAAGTTACAATGTGTTCCTTCTGACGCTCGTTGTTGAGGCGTTGACCCAAAACGCGTGCCCTGCAAGGGGGTCTATCTGTCCCTATACAAATATTCCTAATCTCACCTCTATTTCCCTATCGACATCACATTTATTTTCATCTTAAACCGATATGGCTGCTGCTGTATCCATTTTTTTAACTTTTTATTTTATATTGGAGCACAGTTGATTAACAACGTTGTGTTGGTTTCAGGTGTACAACAAAGGGATTCAGTTATACATGTACATGTATCTATTCTTTTTCAAATTCTTTTCCCAATTAAGTTGTTACAGAATATTGAGCAGAGTTCCCTGTGCTCTACAGTAGGTCCTTGTTTTGCTGTATCAATTTGATGTCACGGGGACGCCTTTCCAAAGGGAACCTTAAAGTTTCGGGAACTTTCAGACTCTTCTGAGGGCACGAGTCATGTTAAGAGTCTACCTGGTCACCAGGAGGAAGACCCCCATCCTGCGAAAGTGATGAGATGCCCTGGGGCTGGGGTGGGAGTCCCAAGAAATGGGCTCGGACACATTTTCTGCAGGCGAATCAGGAGAGCTTTCGGAATGGGATGCGGACGTGCATTGCTTTGAGGCTGAGAAGGAGGTGGAGATTCTGGGGTGCCTTCTGGATGGAGCTGGCCCCGCCGGTGTCTGGCTGACTCTGGCTGAAGGCCTCAGCTGTCTCAGAAGGGCCCGAGGCTGTGCAGGCTTCGCCCGTCAGAGCAGGAGGGGCGGGGGGGCAGGGAATGATGCAGGGCTCGGATGGCGCCGAGTCGCGTTGTGAGGTAGGTCTTGTGGTGGGCGGTCGGGCGGCCTTGCCAGTTTTCATGAGGACCACGGAAACAACCGTAGCTCCATCAGGCCACACAACGAGTCGGCTGGAAGGGCCATAGGACTCAGGAATCCGCCAGTCCCCATCCCATACTTGGCATCGGCGTTTTATTAGGATGACTAAGCACCTGGTTGGTGAGCATGGGAAACGTGCTGAAATACTAACGCTGGGGTCTTTGAGTTAATGGTTTAATTATGCGGCCCAGGGATTTCCACCACACTGTAACCTTGGGTAGGGGCGGGGGGTTCTCCTCGGCCCTCTTTCATCCCCTCCTTTCTGAAGAAAATTGGGTGATTGATACAGAGGTCAAGCTAAACGATGGGCAGAAACAATGGCAGAGTCTATGGTGGAAGTAGATGAGAAGCCGGATCGTGGACGTCGGGACCTCCTGCTGGAGGAACTGGTGGCATTATTAAGTAACTGTCTTGCTGGCGTGGCATCCATGCAACTTTGTCCTTAGCTCTGGGGTGTCCGAGAATCAAGGGAGGGAATGAATGAGGGTGGAAGGATTTTGAATAATGATCCAGCCAGTTCCAGAACCTTACCAGCAACACAAACACAGCCTCGTTTTCCCTGTCAGAGTCTAACTTTCAAAGCACAACAATTACCCTCCATCATAAAAATAAAGGTACACGTCTCTACGGTGGGTCCCGTGCAGCCCAGGCTCTCTGTGAAGGTGCGAACGGCAGACAGCACACGCTGACAGCAGGAGAGCTTATGTGACAGATGGCCTCGTTTGGAGCTTTGGAGGGGGTGTAGGTCTGCGCACTTTGGGCGTGGTTTCCAGCCATTCAGCTCGAGGTGGAATGTGAAGCGTCGATGCCTGTCAGATACACGTTTTAGGAGGTGGGATGTTTAATATTGAAAGTCAGGTCACGCTGAAGGAACATGAGTCCCAGCTGGTTGGGTGGATGTAGAGGAAAGTGGTCATAAAAGACTTGGTTTTTCTCATGCAGAAATTGCTAACTGTGATTCGGATGCAAAGGAACCCCCAGGACAGGCCAGACTTGGATCAACAGTGGCTTCTTCCTCCCCAAGGTCCCAGGACACCCAAAGCCAGAGGCAGACACTGAACATCCACCTGGCTCTCCCAAGACTCACTCACACCAGGAGCGTCCCCGTTGGCCAATAATTGGCCCAAAACATGGCAGACGTGGAAAGACCCCAAGATATTATGGAGTCCCACCCCCCATGTTTCACAAACACAGGAGCTAAAGCTCAGAGAGATGATGTGGTTTCCCAAGGTCACACAGCCAATGGGTCAACGCTTTATTTTTTAATCCCCATCCCAAACTCTTGTCCAGTTTCAGGACATCGCACTTTCTACATCCATCTTTTTAAATTCCTTGGCCCTTTGGAACTTTGCGTGAAAGAGTGTTTTCACACTCATGAGGGGGTCGCAGAATAAACACAGACATTGCACATCATTTCCTGCTGGCAGGGGCACCATCTGAGAATGGTCCTCCCGGTCTGGGTCTGGATCCTGAGACAGGATCCCCAGTGCTGGTTCTTCACGGGAGGACTTGCCTTGGCCAATGGAATGTAGGCAGGAGGGCCAGCACGCCCAGTGCAAGCCGGCCTTCCCAGCACTGGGCATTTTCTCTTGCTGTCTTGCAGGAAAAGAGTATTCTCAGGATGGACCACTTGCCCCTGGAGGAAGACGAGGGATTCACAGGGAGCTCCCTCTGCCCGCTTGCCAGCATCATGAATCAAGGATGCTGCACCTACCTGCACCCATGAGAGAGAAAGAAACAGGTGTCCATGGTTCTGCCATCCACCAGCTTCTCCAGATCCCTCCTTGGGCTGAGACACACCAGCACGTCTGAGACAGTGGGATGCTGCCTGCTTGTTGGCTCGAAGCTCACCTGTGAACCTGGCAATGTTGGTATGATGTTGTCATATGGTGAGAAAGAGAGAAATAAGTCTGACAGAGAAAGACTAATAGTGTATGATATCACTTATATTCGGAACCTAAAAAATAATACAAATGAATATACATAGCAAAACAGACTCACAGATATACAAAGCAAACCAGTTTTCTATATGGTTACCAGAGGGAGAAGGAAAGGGGGAGGGGCAAGTTAGGGTATAGAATTTAAAGATACAAACTACTATGTATAAAATAGATGAGCAGCAAGGATATATTGTACAGCACAGGAGATTATAGCCATTGTCTTATAATTTTTAATAGACTATAATCTGCAAAAATACTAAATCACTATGCTGAACACCTGAAACTGATATAATGTTGTAAATCAACTATATTTTAATAAACTTTTTTTAATTAAAAAAGAAAGAGAGACTTCCCTGGGGGTCCAGGGACTAGAAGGGAAGGACTTCGCCTTCCAGTGCAGGGGGCACGGGTTTGATTCCTGGTTAGGGAGCTAAGATCTCACATGCCTTGTGGCCAGAAAACCAAAATATAAGACAGAAGCAATATTGTAACAAATTCAATAAAGACTTTAAACTTTTTCCAATCAAAAATACTTTAAAAAAAAGAAAAAGAAAGAAATAGATATTTGGTCTTCATACCTGGTTCATGGCAAAGAGCTCCTAAACCCCTTGGGTTGTCCTGAGGGATGGGATGACAGGACCCAACCTAATGACCTCATTTTACCTTAATCCCCTCTTTAAAGACCTCATCTCCAAATATAATCATATTCTGAGGTTCTGGGGGTTAGGGGTCCCAACATAGGAATTTGGGGGACACAGTTTAGAATGGGGGCGTTCTATGCCATGCCCTTTCTGGCAAATTCAGAAGGTAGCCAGAGAGTGCGCCATCACGCAGATCTGTGTTTTGAGAACTTGATGGTGGGGAAGGTACCATGCTGACCACTCAGGGCTCTGTTCTTACTAGAAAGAAATAGATCTGTAATTCCTTCCACGCCGCCCAACTCCAGCCTGTCCTCTTTGGAGATGAAAATCAGATAAGAACTGGCAGATCTAGGGGTACGGTTCCCCGAGGATCTCCATAGCTGATTAAATTAGCAGGATCCTATCATTACCAAATGAATGGTCTTGGTGGGACGGGCGGCTGGCGTGATCAAACGGAGCTTCTGCCGCCTTGACAGGTGAGGTGCAGAGTTGCCCGTGTGCCCCTGCGGTCCCTTACATCAGCAGCAGGGGGGGCGGAGCAGAGCCAGGCTCCCTGTGTTCCAAGGCGGTTACCAGGGCAACCGGAGGAGATGTGCAGACACTCGGGGACGGAGCTCTCCGAACGCACGTGGAGGCCCATATTAATCAGAGGACTTGGGGCTGCCGGCCGCCTGTCCGGACCGATGCAAGCAGAACTGCTACCCGTGACGTGCCCGGTGATGGCCCGTCGAAGCTGACACCTGCCCTGATTGCCGCTGTGAACCAGACCCTCACCTCTCCTGCAAGAGAATTGATTTCTGTTTGGAGGCGCTCCAATTTAAATCATTCTCTGATCTGTTGGAAAATGCAGTGCTTCCAACTCACGGTTCAAGGCTTTGAAACAGGAGCATTGGTACCTGGATCCCACAGAGCTGTCACATCGTAGCATCTTATTACGTCCCAGGAGGAAGCAGACTGTGGCTGGGCTTACACCCTTCCCTCATAGGGAACAGCAGAACATCTGTCTCTGCTCTCCTGGGTTTCCCCGATCCTTATCGTCTGCACATCTGTTTCGGGAGCTTTTGGGTCACACTCTTTCCATCCCAGCCAGACGAGGTGATATGCAGACAGTTGGAGACATAAGTGTGTCTGCTCTTCACTGTTTTGACCCCCATCTGCTGTAGGAACAGAAGGGGAAAGGCATCTTCTAATACCCACTTGTTGAGATGGCTTGGCTTTCTAAACCCAAGAGGGCCTCCATCCAAGTTCTCTTTAAGGCATATCTCCCACTGTTTGATGTGCTTAGCCTTGGGGAAGGAAGAGGTCTTGATGTTTGGTTGTGTGGGGCTCCGCGATGATGAATTTTACATGTCAACCTAACTTGGCTGAGAGATGCCCTGAAAGCTGGTTAAACAGCGTTCTGGGTGTGTCTGGGAGGGTGTTTCCGGAAGAGTTGAGAATTTGGATCCGTGGACTGAGTGAAGCAGATGGTCCTCTGAGGGTGGGTGGGCCTCGTCTGATCAGCTGAGGGTCGGAAGAGAGCAAAAAGACGGAGGAAGGGAGAATTTGCTCTACTTGAACCTAGATGTTCATCTTCTTCTGTCCTTGAACATCAGAGCTCCTGGTTCATGGGACTTCAGGTTTGGACTGGAACTTATACCAACTGCTCTCCTGGGTCATCAGCTTTCAGGTGGCCAACTGTGGACCTCTCAGCTTCCATAACCATCTGAGACAATCCCGCATAATAAATCTCTTTCTAGATATCTATCTCTTTTCTGTCTGTCCCTCTCTAACTACCTACATCTGTACCTACAGCTATGTCTACATTTACATCTGTATCTGTATCCTATTGGTTTTGTTCCTCCGAAGAACCCTGACTAACACCTTTGGGTCACTTTGAGACTCACCTGCGTCACCATCCATGTGCAAAAGCACGTGAGGTTGAGAATCTGAGGACCAGCGCCCCTTCCAGCTTCCCCCATGACCCCATGACGTCTTCGCCTCTCTGCCCTAAAATGTTCATGTTCTTCAACCCAAGGCTGAGCTGGGCTGGAGATGCACGTCCTTCATTTTGGACCCTGGTTTGGCCAAGCTCACATCAGGCAGGTGGTAAATGGGGCTTTGTCCCTGGGACTTAAATTTAGAGCATTCACAACCGTAATCCTACACCTTTAAAAATGTATTTATTCATTTAAAGTAGGGTGTTCTGATCACTCAGAGTTGACCTCACTACGTTGGCACCGAGGGGCAAGAATGCTTCGTGTAGAAGGAACTAAAGACCCACTGTTAACAGAGCAGATCCTTGGGTCACGCTGAGAACCCCAAAGTTGCCCCACGGAGAGAGGACACATACAATAAATAGTTCATTGCTAAAAAATGCCAACAATCATCTGAGCCTTCAGCAAGCTGTCATCTGTTTGCGAGTAATATCACAGATCACTGAGTACAGATCACCATAGCAAATATAGTAATAATGAAGAAGTCTGAAATAGTGCAAGAATTTCCAAATTGCGACACAGAGACTCAAAGTGAGCAGATGCTTTTGGGAAAATGGCACCGATAGACTTTCAATGCAAGGTTGCCACAAGCCTTCAATATTAAAAAAAAAAAAAAAAGGCAATATTTGGGAAATGCAATGAAACAAGGTGTGCCTGTTTTCCCGTGATAGGAACGCACTAAAATGGATTCACCCACGTTCCCATGGATGGACCACTGGGTTTCCACAGTTGGACCTCATGAATCAAGATGCTATAGGAATCCAGGAATCCTGTGTCTCAGAGCACATGGGTTTTCCACTCTGATGGACACACTTCCAGGAAAGGAATGTTTGGGTCATCACTTGAGTGTATGTTCAACGTGAGCAGATACTGCCAGACAGTCTTCTAATGTGCGTGTTCAAATTTCCTCTCTCACCAGAAAGGGATGCAAGGTCCACTTCCCCTCCACATCCTTCCCATTACTTGATATCGGCAGCCTCTTTTCCCCTCTTGGGGTTAAGACATACGCAGGAGAGCCTACTGACCCTAAAGGCACAGCTTAGTAAGCTGTGGTGCTTCCTTCATCAGCGACGTTGTGTCTCTAGATTTTTCTCTTCCTGCTTGCGGTGCGTTCTGAATCCCTCTACCATATTCTTCATTCTTCTGCCAAAGATGCACGATTTCCACCAGAAAGAACTCAGAGAGCAAGTTCCAGTGCATAGACGAATGAGAAAGCAAGAGCGGGTGGCCCTGGGTGTCCATCTCTGGTGGGAAATATGGGACTTTGGAGGAACTTTTCGTTTTCCAAGCTGTGCTCAGAGCCCACGGAGGGGTCTGTGTGGGGGACAGGGGAATGGATGGTGGGAATGGGATTTAGGGTGCTTCGAAGCTCTCGGGGTGCTTGTTACAAGCGGGGCTGCTTCTAATTACCCAGGGTAATCTACAGGCAAAGGCGCCAGGGAGCGCGCCGAGGACCGGTAATCTATGGAGATGTAAGCTAATTACTTAATTGGTTGCATTTGTAAATCGCATTATTGGAAAAGAAATTACTCTGGTGATCGAATTACAGATATTTATCTGCTAATAGCCCTGATTAACTGGTGATACTAATCTGTCATTTTGAAAGCTAATATTAACAGCATCAATCTCACCGGAAAATAAACCGTTTATAGGAAATAAAAGTTGGGTCTATTTAAAGGGCGGAGTGTCGGAGACGCTGGATCTAGGGTGTTCTGGGGTTGAGCCTCGTCGGCTCATTAACCCTTTAGGGGTCACAAAACGCCCCTCGATGGAGAACAGGCGATACCACGGGGCATTTGACTAGCTCGACGAATGTAAATTAAAATAACAACTTGTTACCAGAACAAGTTGTTACTGGAAAGTTCCAAGGGCTTCAGAAAACAGAAACCTCCAAGGGAAAAGGTCAGTGTTGACTTATGAGTCTTCTCAGTAAGAAGCGTCACCTGAAGTTCCAAGAAAGGAAGAATTGATTTACCCAGAAGATACCCGATGGATGCCATTGTCTTCCAAGTAGTCAAATAAAAATTCTTCTCTTTAAAGAGGGCCGATTTACAGTAAAAGGAAAGCAATGCGATTGGAAGTTATAAATCAAGACCCTCATCTCGTTGCAGGGAAAACCGTCATGGGAAATGAAATTCCAAACAGACTTTGCCAAGTTGTGTGGCACCGTAATAAGTACTGGCCAAAGCAAAGGCTGGCAGTTTTGAGAAGTTGTTTAAATGACCCTCCTCCCTCCCGGGAAGCCCAGAGGTCCCGGGTCTGTGTGACATTCACTTAACGTGGGCACTCCAGCACCTGTGGAATCTGTGTTCCACGGACCTGCAGATCTGGAACCAAGCTGCGTTCTGGGCAGTGCTCAGAAGTGACCCGAAGTCATACTTCATAGATACATCTGGCGGTTTCTTTTCTTCTTATTCGTCTATTTCCTCTTTGATTGAGGTACCATTGACGAAAGTTGCACGTATGTGAGGTGTGCAAGGGGATGATTTGACACACATTGTGAAATGACAACCACACACAGTCACACTAAGGGACACATTTGTCACCTCGCATGGGTACCATTTTGAATGGAGTGAGAACGCTACCCTTGGACCAACACCTCCCCATCTCCCCCCGCCACACAGTCCCGGATAACTAGTCTATTCTCTCTTTCTACGAGTTTGACCTTCTTAGGTTCCACATGTAAGTAAGATCATGCAGTATTTGTCCTTCTGTGTCTGGCATATTTCATTGAGCATAATGTCCTCATTATGCCCTCCAATGTTGTCACAAATGGATTTCCTTTTTTATGGCCAAATTTTATATATATATAATAATATATATATTATATATAGTACAAATATATATTTTATATATGCATATATATATTTTATATATTTTTATGTATTTTATTTATAATACACCATATAGAGTATATATTTTATATATACTCTATATGGTGTATTGTATACAATTATGTTTATAATATTATGATTATATATGTAATTTTATATATATATAAAATACATCATATAGAGTATATAGACAAAATCTAGAGAGAAATATAATACACATATAGGAAGAAAAAATATATATATCCCATTTTGTTTATCCATTCATTGGTCAGTGGACGCTTAGACTGTCAATGCACCTGGTTTTACAATTATTTTTTTAAAAATTACAAGATATCTGGGTAACAAATAGAAAAACACCAGTGGAATCTGGAGGTCACTAGGCATCCTCTGTTACCACATTACCTACAATAAATGCTATTTCAAATTAAGGCCTTAATGTTGATTAAAATGATCAAGTCGCATGCCTTTCCAAGCAGCATTTCTAGAAGACCATCCAGAAAGTTTTCAGATGCGTCCTCTAGGAAGCTTACACCAGGACGTTCATGGCTGCATGGTTTGTCAGACCTGGGACTCGGAAATAATGACCACCGTTGACTATTTGTTTCCACACGTGCTTCAGGGACTCAGAGATGGAACCAAGGAGACACCCACCATCGGTCTTAACTCACATTCTTGTCCATCTCCAGCTGGCCTGTGATCATTTTTTTGCTGTCTCCTCCCCGTGGAGATCCCACCTGAAAGGAGGGGACGAATAAGGAATTTCCCACCTGTCCGTGCAACGCCAGGCAACAGCTGCTGGGGAGAAGGGATGGACCTTCTTCCTCTTTAATTTTTCATATTCTCTCCAGGATATGGGTGGGGCGAGAAGGATGGAGTAAAGTCTATCCAAGTGAGCTTTATGAAAATGTGCATCTCTCAAAGTCTGTCCATGCTTCTTGCAGCCTCTGGGAAAGACTGAAGACATTGCAAAAGTTCAAAACCCGTAAATGAGCCTGAATGGATCGCTGAGTATGCTTGAGTGGAAACACATTAGACACAGTGAGACATGAGCCCTTCTAAATCCTCAAGGTGTTGCCGAGTGTTACGGGTTGAGTTGGGTTCTAGTTCCAGTGGGTGAGACCTTATTGGGAAGTAGGTCCTTTACACATGTAATCAAGTTAAGATGAGGTCATTGAGGTAGACCCTGACCAACAGGACTGGTGTCCTTGCAAGAAGAAGAGGTAAAGACAGAGACAGGCACAGATTGATGACCATGTGAGGATGGAGGCAAAGATGGAGGTGAAGCTTCTACAAGCCCAAGAACACCAAGGATTACGTGCAGCCCCCAGAAGCTGGTGGAAAGGATGGGGCAGATTCTCCCCTGGACCTCCAGAAGGAGCCAGCCCTGCCCACACGTTCATCTCAGACATCTTGTCACCAGGACTGAGCGAGAATGAGTTCCTGTTGTGTTAAGCGCCTCTGGATTTGTAATGGACAAGTTGAAACCGTGGGGCTCGATCATTCATGGGGTGTTCAGGTTCTAATCATCAGGGAAATCAAAGGAGACAACCCAAAGCATTCTGCTGAATTCGAGATCCCACTCCTGGGCATATATCCAGGAAAGATGAAAACTCTAATTAGAAAAGATACATGCACCACAACGTTCACAGCAGCCAGGACATGGAAGCAACCTAAATGTCCATTGACAGACGAATGGATAAAGAAGATGTGGTACATATATACAAAGGAATACTACTCAGCCATGAAAAAGAATGAAATAATGCCATTTGCAGCAACATGGATGGACTTGGAGGGCATGATGCCTAGTGAAATGTCAGACAGAGAAAGACAAATATCATATGATATCACTAATATGTGGAATCTAAACAAACGATATAAATGAACTTACTTAGAAAACAGAAATAGACTCACAGACATAGAAAACAAACTTATGGTTACCAAAGGGGAAGGAGGGGGAGGGATCAATTTGGAGTTTGAGATGAGAAGATACACACAATTATATGTAAAGTAAACAACAAGGACCTGCTGTATAGCACAGAGAACTATATTCAATATCTTGTAATAAAAGAGAAAAGAAGAGAAAAGAATCTGAAATATATATATAATATGACTGAATGACTTTGCTGTGCACCTAAAATTAACACAATACTGTAAATCAACTATACTTCAACGAAAAACAAAAAAAAAAACCACAACAAAAGACTCATTAAAAAAAAAAAAACCACTAGGGTTGCTTGAAATACCTTTTTTTCCCCTAAAGTTCTTACCTAAGGAGGTTCATATTTTCCCAACTTCCCTCTGACACTTTCCCCATCTCCACATTTGTTTCCTTCTGCTTTCCTGAATTTCCATTGCCGGGTACACCTCTTGGAAACCTCTAAGAAGCTCAAGACCTTCTTAGATTCACTTACTGATTCTCATCAACACTGTCGACCTCATAAGCTGTCCGTGTGTGTTCAGCTCTGTGGAAACTACAGAATTTTGCTGCACTCTTGTAAAAATATAAGTATTCATTCATTGGGAAACAAGACAGCTTTGGAATCAACAATACCATAAATGGCTTTTCGATGAGGTCAGGGTATTGACTGCCTGTAGGCTCAACCAGGCTCAATATCCTTGTTATCATAAAACATATAAAACATGTTATCGTAGGAATGTGTGACCAGATGGGGAATTCTCAGAAGACTACGGGGAAGCCACCAAAAGGCACTAAAGATTCTTGAAGAATAGAGTAGACTTAATAGCTATTAAGTCTATTAAAGATTCTTGAAGAATAGAGTAGACTTCCAAAGACCTTAATAGCTGAGCTCTAAATTTTTTCTGTTGAAAAATTTGCTGTCCTAGGACTAAAGTTTATTTCCTGGAGACAGAATCACCCCCAGTAGAGAGCGGCTGCCCTGGAGAAAACTGAGATCACTGATGGCACAGATGCTAGTGTTGTCACCTTTCACAGTTACGGTCCACAGTTTGGTCACATCCTGGATCACCTGTCTCGTGCCACTTTGAGGCAATTTCTCCCTTGGCTTGAATTTCTTCTCAATGAATTGCTCCAATACTCGTTCTTAACAGGAACTGAGTTTGCCAACAGGAATGACAGCTATGTGGATTTCCGTATTTTGTGTGCCTCCAATAATTGGCTAATTACCCATTTTATTCCAAAACATCCATCCAACGCAAAGGCAACCCCAAGGCACATGAAACACACAAAGCTGTCATCTTTCATAATGCCGCTTCAGCTCAGTTCACCTGGCTTTTGGCTAAAGCTACCCAGAACTGTGCAAGGCCAGCTAGAATGTTCTCTGTCAAGCCTTGAAGAGGATCATTTCCCCGTCGACCAAAGACGTTCTGACATTTCAGGTCCAGACAAATTAGTTTTCACCGTTTTCCCCTGATATCTGGTAAAATTTGTTAACTGATTTTCTTTAATAACCTCAACGTTCCATTCTGTCTTGTAACTCTCTAAATGGGTCCCATAGCATCCCTGGTATTTCCTTAGAGAAAGTCGTTTCACTTTGATTAAGTTGTACGTTTTCATCTCTCTCCTCTTTCTAAGTATCAGATACTCTGAAGCACATTTTTCATCCTATTTCCACAACATGCCCAAAGCGATCACCAATATTTTTTGATCAATGAGTGTTAACATTTCACACTCAATTCGAAAAAAAAAATCCTTCTAAGTAAAAATTCACAGTGTGTGTTTAATGAATCATTCACACTTCTTTGGATTCGAATGTGAAGGAAATAAAAAAAAGGAAAATGTGCAGGATTTAGGGTTCAAGTCATCGTTATATCTGGATGTTCAGAAGCTCATCCGGGGTCCTTTCTATAATGCCAACAGTGATTCTCCCGGCCCTGGGGAGCACATCCCATGGGGGCTCTGGACCCTGCAATGGAGATTAACCAAGTGCCCTTGCAGAGTGAGAAGCTCCCATTTCTGCATGACACGGGCCACTCCAGAATTCACAGGGACTGCGTTTGCCCCACTCAGCCCAACCCCCTCATCGGAATCCTTTCCTCTGAGGTCGAACTACGAGACAATTAACACCTCTGGGATGCATGTGAGGAAGCCCTATTACAGCATACAAGCATAGACTTCCATTTAAGACAACTGTGAAGAATCCTTTGCAACCCATTTAAATAGAAGCTCTTATTACCAAAGGGAAGTCTTCCCACAAGTAGCGCTGAGGTCAGACCCAGAACTGGTGTAGCCCGTGTTCTTCTCCAGTGGGTATTAATGGTACAATTAAGGGATTACAAGAGAGGCAGACTCTACCCGAAGCTGAAAAGCAACTTGAAGGCTGTCTTTGGAAATCAGCCGTCAAACAAGAGAGGGTTCTGGTGCTCCCATTTTCCCCCATTTTGGCTGCCTCCCCAAGACAGTGGTCGTGGGATTCCCTACACCCTGTTCATGGTTGCCTGCCCACGCTTCATCCCATGCACATGGCATCCTTTGGCTTGTGACCACATCGATTTCATCTCTGCCTCTGTCTTAACATGGCCACTCTCATCCAACTCATCTTCCCTCTGTGCAAGTCTGTGTCCCAATTTCTCCTTTTTATTAGGACATTACAGTAAGTCCCTATATACGAACGAGTTCCATTCCAAGAGTGCACTCGTAAGTCCAATTGGTTTGTAAGTCCAACAAAGTTAGCTTAGGTACCCAACTAAGAAAATTGGCTATATAGTACTGTATTGTAAGAGGTTTATAATACTTTTTACACAACTAATACATAAAAAACAAACAAACACAAAATAAAGAAAACATTTTTATTCTTACAGGACCGTACCTGGAAAAGCACAGTAGTCCAGTACAACAGCTGGCATATGGGGGCTGGCATTGAGGGAACAGGCAAGGAGAGTTACTGCCTGGAGGAGGGAGAGGAGGTGGGAGATGGTAGAGCTGAAGGATCGTCAGCAATAGGAGATGGAGGGCGAGCTGCAATTTCACTCACGCCTGACGTTGATGGAACGCATGTTCACATCTTTGAAAGTTCACAACTTGAAGCTTCGTATGTAGGGGACTTACTGTAATCCTATGGGATTAGAATCTATCTTAATTTGACTGTATCTGCAAAGACCCTATAACAAATAAGGTCACATTCCCAAGTATCAGAGGTTAGGACTTCCACACACCTTTCTGGGAACACAGAGTTCAACTCAAAACACACTGCGCAGTAGAGCTCTCTGTGAAAATGGAAATTTTGCATTCCATTCTGCATTGTCCAATATGACAGCTGCCAACCACATGTAGCCGGGGCAGATGAGGAATTGATTGTCTAATTTAATTAATAGTAATTCATTGACATTTAAAATGCCACATATGGCTACTGAACACTGGAAAAGTGTCTGGGACGTCGGAGGAATTGAATGTTTACTTTAATTAACTGCAATTAATTTACATTTAAAAGTCACATGTGGCCAGTGGCGATGACTGCTATATTGAATGGTGACATTCTGGGGATTTTCTAAGGGATGTGGGGTCCAGAGGGGAAGATGATATGAAATGAATTCATCCTTTGTTCAATCAGAAAGCATTTATTGAGCGCCTATGATGTGCAGCTATGACCAGCACTGCCACCAAAGAGGTGACATTGTCACCATGCACACAGACAAAAGAACAACAGGTATCTTGTAGGTTGCGGGTATAAGTGTCCCAGAGAAAACCCAGCCAGGTGAGGGTGACAGGGGTGCAGGGTGAGGATGGGCACGCAGGTATGTTATTAGGGTGCTTGGGGCCAGCCCTCACTGACGATGGCAAGTACTTCCAGGGAAGCAATGTTTCCCAGTGGTTGGAAGTGCGGGGTCCGCCTCTTACACTGTTGGTGGGAATGTAAGTTGGTGAAGCCACTATGGAGAACAGTAGAGAGGTTCCTTAAAAAACTAGAAGTAGAGCTACCAGATGATCGAGCACATGACCCTGGGCATATATTTGGAGAAAACCATAATTCAAAAAGATACATGCATCCGTATGTTCATAGCAGCACTACTTACCATAGCCAAGACATGGAAGCAACCTAAGTGTCCATGGACAGATGAATGTATAAAGAAGATGTGGTACATATACACAATGGAATATTACTCAGCCATGAAAAAGAAGGAAATAATGCCATTTGCAGCAACATGGATGGACCTAGAGTTTATCATACTAAGTGAAGTAAATCAGAGAGAGAAAGACAAATATCATATGATATCACTTATATGTGGAATCTAAAAAATATGATACAAAAGAACTTATTTACAAAACAGAAATAGAGTCACCAATGTAGAAAACCAACTTACGGTTACTGGGGGTAACTGGAGAAGGGATAAATTGGGAGATTAGGATTGACATATACACACTAGTATATATAAGATAGATAACCAACAAGGACCTACTGTATAGAACAGGGAACTCTACCCAATTCTCGTAGTGACCTATATGGGAATAGAATCTAAACAAGAATAGATATATGTATATGTGTAACTAATACACTTTGCTGTACACCTGAAACTAACACAACATTGTAAATCAACTATAATCTAATAAAAAAAATTTTTAAGTGTACAGTCCAGAGCCAGTTCCTCAACCTCTGTGTGCCTCGGTTTCTCCTTCTGCAAAAATGGGGGTAACAACAGAACTTATCATGCTGAGTAGATAGGTCAGAGAACTTCAGGAGAGGTTGGAACCCAGGAGGCACTCAGTGAATACCAGCCATGATACTTCCTGTGAGCAACTTGGTTTTCTGGGTCCTCGTCAGTGGAAGGAGAGATTGGGGGTGACCTCTTCTTGCTGGTGTCTCTTGAGCAGTCAGTCACTGAAAGGGTGGGCTGGAGTGGCCGTGCTGTGGCCTCTGGTTGCTAATGGGCAGGTTGAGACTGTGGGGAACAGCAAAGGCTGCTGGGCTCCAAACGGGGGATGGTGCTGCTGTTTCTAAGCCCCTCCGTCTATGGTATTGGTTATGGCAGCCCTAGCTGACTAAGACACATAGCAAGAGGGACTTTGCAGATGGAATAAAGTTAATGATTTTGTATTAGGGAAATGACCCTGGATTACCCAGGTGGACCCGAAATGTAACCATTAGGGTCCTTGTAAGAAGGAGGCAGGAGGTCATAGTAGAGAAGGACCTATGGGGACAGAAGCATCTTCCAGAAAGTCTGGAAAAGACCAGAAAACAGATTGTCCCCTGGATCCTCCAGAAAGAAGCAGCCCTGCCCACACCTTGATGTCAGCCCCGTGAGACCCATTTTGGGTTTTGGATCTCCAGAATTGTGAGAGAATAAATTCGTGCTCCTGAAGCCAAGTAAGTGGGCATTTATTACGGCAGCCCCAGGACACTCACTCAGAGATGAACTCACAAACATAGCCTTGGGACCAAACGTGTGGGCCAAGTCACCTCCGTGACCCCCTGTATTCCGATCCTGGCTCAGAAGCCAGAGTGACATCCTTCGATCCTACACGTGGCTATAAAGTGAGAAAAAATTCTAGAAAGCTCCAGTGGCCAGCACGCCAATGGCTCTTTTAAAGAAAAAAACAAATGTTGGCAGTCCATGAACGCTGATGTATTGGGTTTGGTTTTTTCTGTAAGATGTTACAGGAAAATGGAACAAGCTTTGTGGCCAACCCAGTATCTTCATAATAGAAATAGTTACAAGTCAAAAAATAAAAATTAGAGAAAAAAAGAAGCCATGAATATTAGTTGAAGTGGTTCACAGAAAAAGATCTTCCCAGTTATGAGGAAAGCATAGTGAACTCTCCCCTACAAGAGTATACATTTATTGCCCATCTACATTTTCTAAATAATTAGCCTCTGTCTTGAAAACTGTAGCGAGCACAGAAGCTCAAGAAATCTTTTCGAGTGCTTGAGGGATCATACAGAGAATTTTGAAATGCTTTGTTGAGACTATGGGTGAACTGGATGTACTGTTGTTGTTGTTGTTGTTATAATTTTTAATTGCTTTTTTAACAGCCATACATTTTATTTATTCTTTTGATTGAAGTATAGTTGCTTTACAATGTTGTGTTAATTTCTGCCGTACAGCAAAAAGACTCAGTCATACACATATATACTTTTTTTTTAATATTCTTTTCCATTATGGCCCAAGAGACTGGGTGTATTTTAATTAATGAAACGGAATGGTTTTCAATGTGCTTCAAAAAAAAATACTGTCTTGGAAATCCCAGCTGCACCAGTGGTGGACAATTGCAGCCCCTGTCCAGCCTGGCATGGGGCTGGGCATGGGGAGAAATAGAAGCTTTGCCTCTTTCTGTATCTCATCATTAGGACTCAGAGCTCCAGGGTCCCTCCTTCATCAGCTTGCAGCTCCCGCCTTGCCTTCAGCATCTCCGATTAACTCAGTAAAGAGACACGACATCATGCTGCAATTTGTTTCCGTTGAATCTACGCCCATCGGCCCTGTGAGGGGCTGGAGTGTTTTCAAACATCACACTGACTTAAACGAACGTCGCCGAAATGCACGGGAGCCTCTCGGCTGTCAGACCCACGGCTAATAATCATGTTGGCTTCAGACGAGAGAAGAGGCATCTCCCCGCTTACTTGAAAGCGCTGTCAGAGAAGACGGTCTAAACAGCCTCTTCTAATTTTTTTTCTCTTTAAAGGAAAGGTGAGTTGGTAATCCTCCCTCTGTGTTAGGAGGAGATTCCAGGGTGTGAAGAAGTGGCCGGCGGGGAAATGTTTCTGTGGCCATAAAAAGACATACTACCGTGGACCCTGCAGGTCCAGGTTTCTGGAGGACTCAGAGTCCCAGATATCGACGAAAGACACACTGAATGACAGGGGAGGATGGAGGGATGGAGAAACCCCCGACTCCCCTCACAGCCTTGTAGGAAACATCAACCAGGAGACATTTGGCCGCCAGATCCATTTTCATCGGCCTTCAAGACACATTTCCCTGGTTCTATTTGTGATATCAAAGAAGATTGCCTCTAAATTTATCACTGAATCCTAAATAAATCACCATCTGACGCTAATCCCCTCGGGGCCCAGCGCCGTTCCTGCACACATGTGCAGGGCTGCAGCCCGTCACACATAGGCAACCCAGACTTCCAGCCTTCAACTCCCTGGTCTCCGCACCAGGCACACGGCTGAGTGTTGAGTGAGGTGGCCAGCACTCCCAGTGTCCTCGGGAGCGATGGCCCCAGAGGGACTTTCCTGACCCTGTACTGCGGCTGCAGGTCAGGTACATTTATCAGGGTCCTAGCTGAGAGCTGTGATCTTAAGAATGTTAAAGGTAGTGCAGTGCCCACCCTGGGGCTCCCAAGCAGGGTGCAGTAGTTTTGAGTGGTGTCCTCCAGTATGGACATCTATGTCCTGACCCCTGATACCTGTGAATAGAACCTTATTGGAAACAGGGTCTCTGCAGATGTGATGCAGTGAAGGGTCTGAGATGAGGTCCTCCTGGATGAGGGTGGCCCTACATCCAATGACAGGGTCCTTCTAAGAGACAGAAGAGGAGAGACACAGACACAGAGGAGAAGCCCCAAGACAAAGGCAGAGACGGGAGGGAGGCGGCCATAAGCCCAGGGTCACCTGGAGCCCCCAGAAGCTGGAAGAGGCAGGAAGGAGCCTTCCCTGGAGCCTCCGGAGGGAGCTCGGCCCTGGGACTCCTTGATCTCAGACGTCTGGTCTCCTGGACTGGGGTCGGATGAATGTCTGTGATTTTAAGTCACACATGTTGGGGTGATGTGTTATGGCAGCCCAAGAACACTCAAACAGATGCGATACTCAAGGGACTGGGGTTGAAACACCAGCCAGCAAACCCCAAGAAAGACTCAGAATGCGAATAGTGGAAAGCAGGTGACAGAGAGTGATGTTTTAACTGTAATATAGCAAACATATCTGTCCAAGACTCTGTCATCCACGGAGTGTTAATTTACAGATACTGTAGCCAGGGGCAGGGCCACAAGGGGTCGAAGAATAAATGGATAATAAGCATGGAGAAACGATGCTTTGCCCGCATCTCCCCTGTTTCCCCATCAACTGAGGGTGGACGAGCATGGGTACAGCCCCCAAATGACCTTGGAAAGCGAGTTGTTGGGCTGCCAGGCTGGTCAAGACAGAGGGTTTCTCTTCTGCTATAGAATGATGGTGGCCCAGGGGACAGGAGTCTTTTGGTCACTTAATAATCACCTGCAGTCCCCAGCCTCTACGTAGATTTGTGCCCGGTGAGTCACAGGCATTGGCGGGAGAGGGAATTCTTACAGACCCCAAAATAAGTGTTGTCTTCATCAAAGAAGAGCCTCACCGAGGGCCTGGGCAGTGGGTCAGGCTTGGCATATGCACAGCAGAGAAGAGAAATCAAAGATGGCTTTTCTTGTGTAGATGGAAGCAAGCCTGTGTCCACAGCACCTCAAATTACCCAAGAGAACAAAGTCCTGTGGTTTCCTGTGTTCTCTGCCCTGTTGCCCAAGACCTCTCTGAGGTCATTTGAGGAGCCATGTCTTCGTTAAAGAAATGTCACCAGAATGAGGGTGCGGCCAGTGATCTTTCTTGTGATCCAGGGAGAGCTGGGCTCACAGCAACAGGACCTTGAGTTACTCGTAACCACACAAGAGAGGCATTTCCATCATTGAAAAACTGCTGGAATGTTCTCTGTCCTATCATGTGGGCTGTAAAATATTTTACGAGAAGTTCAGTGTGGGGAAATTGGTTGTGAAATATATCTCCATAGACGACTGCTTTGAGTTTCCATTGGGTGGTCCGTAAACAGAAGCAGGAAGTGGCAATAAAGTAGAGATCCAGATTCATGAGTCTCTGTTACAGGAAAAGACCTGCCGTGAAAACAATGTCACAAATGCAATTCACAATGTATAGACATGTGTTGCCTCATTGAATGGTTACTGCCCCTGAGGAAGAGACGATGGAGACTTGTCATTGTGAAGAGATTGTTGGAGGATCACAAAGAGCAAATTGGCCCTCACGCCAAGAGATGATGAGCTCCAGGGCTGGTAGAATTAGGACTTCCTCCTCCTCTTCCCCTTTCTCTTCCCCTTCCTTCTTCTCCCCATCTCTCCTCCTCCCCTTCTCCATCACCATCACAGTCCTCAGTTCTTAACTGAGCTCATTAATAACAGCAAAGGCAGCCTTATGACTCCACCCTTGAACCTTCAAAGAAAACACAATTACCTTTCCTTAAAACCCAAAGTTGACTTGGGTTTATGTTATAGATTTCCTGTGTTCGCTGGTTCACAGCAGAACCTTCCAAACCCAATCTGATGCTTGAAGAAACTGAGTAACAATGAGCCATATGCTCCTGCAATCCACGCTCACAGATGCTAAGCGGGTACTGGCACTCACCCACAAAAGTGACGGTCCTACTTCTCCAATCTTTCATTTCCATTCTGAAGTTTGACCAGACTTCATTTTCTACACGGCATCGAGAAAATATCTTTTCTTTGCATGGCAACCACTCTCCCACTCTCTGGACGCTTGAGCCAAATTGCTCAGTACAACTTACCTGTCGTTACTTTGGATTCTCATAGCCCCTTTACTCTTTGCTACACGTTTTGTTTCTTAGTTGTACACGCATTGTGTTGTCGACAGCATCCTTCGGACTTAACTCCGCAGCTAACCAGTGAGTCCTTTGGAGACTGAGCTCTCTTCTTCCTATTGTTATTTCGTAAAGTATTTTGCTCATCTATTTCATTGCAATCAGTAAAAATTTGAAAATTGTTGCATGTGTGATAATTTGGAAACAGAGACGAATGAGATCATTCACAAAGTGTTGAGGAGTTTCACAGCCGGGAACTCTGTTAGTGTTGAGGAAGACCGAGAGATAATTTCCTGCACTTCAAGGAGCTTACAGTCCTGGAGGGTGTCAGGCAATGCACAGATAACCACATAAATGTGCCTAAAGCATCCAGAAGGAGTGGACGGGCGTAGCCACCAGAAAGATTAGTCTTTGAGTCATGCCCACACCAGGTTGCTAGAAGATCCTGCAAAACAACAGTCTGAACTCTTCCCAAGGAGTATGTCTCTCCCCAGACTCTCGTTCTCTTCTCACTCATCCCTCTGCTCCCCTGCCCCCAGCAAGAGTGTCAGACCAGGAGGCCTTGGTCTTGGAGAGCAATGGGTTTCTTCCAACCAGAGCTGGAGGAATCTTAGACCCTTCTTTTCCCTGGAGGATGCGTCAGTTTTTCCAGGTTGTTTCGACTTCCATGTCTGCAAATGAACCAACCCTTTATCTGGTAATATTAAGCGTGTTCCTACGGTTCAGGAGCAGCAAGGATTACCCTCAGGCTCAAAAATTCAATAGACACAGAACTCAGGAAAGCTCTTATACCCGGGGTTAGGGTTTATTACATCAAAGGGTACAGATTAAAACCAGCAGAGGCAAAGCGAGCGTGAGACACGCTCGAGGAGAGACCAGGCACGAGCTGCGAGTCACGGACAGCACTCAATGCTCCCAGCAATGATGTGTGACAACACACATGGGGTGTTGCCAGCAGGGACGTTCAGCTGAGCTTGATGGTCAGGGTTTTGTTGGGTGTCAGTCTTGTAAACGTGACTGACCAGCTGTGTGGCTGACCTCGGTCTCCAGCCCCTCCAGAGGTCAAGCTGATACAGCAGAGCCCCGGGCCCACACCGTCAGTCACATTGTTAGCATAGAGTGCCCGGCGTGGCCATAACCCCAGCTAAGCAATTCCATGCTTATCAGGGAAGTGCTTACAGGGGACCCCCCGTCCTAGAAGCCAGTCTTCCAGCAAGGTAAATGCTTCTCTGCACCATCGCTTAGCACAGCAAAGATGCAATATATAAACTGCATCCTCTGTCACAGCATTTTTGCATTAAAAATGTTACAGATCTGTTCTGATCATGAACTATTCACTCCACTGGGAGTAAGGGCTCTCCATACTGGGAAGAGAAGACCAGCTTAAAGGTCTTAAGTCATTTAGTGGTGTGAGTTACGTGCCAGCTTTTGCTCTGAACCTTCGGGGTCCTGTGAGTAAATAGCTGGGTGGCTCTGAAGATGAGGGTGGATTCTACCATCCTCGTTGTCCCTGAGCTGAGCTTGGAGATTATTGTGCTGAAAAGGCTTTCCCCCTACAAGACACCCTGTCTCCCTCTTTCTCTTGCCTTGTGCTAGGCCATTATCTGAACAATTTCCAAACTCACTGCCTTATTCCAGGGCTGGTCTCTGATATCGCCAAGGTCTTTCCTGCCTGTACACAAGGAGAGGGCAGCTTCCTTCTCAGTCAGGAGCCTCCCTCAGCCCTCAATCCATTTGCATCTCATGATGCTGGTCTTTCTTCCAATGGTCTTCCTTCCTGGGCATTTCAAATGTGGCCGGTGAGGTCACTGGGTGCCAGCTGGCGTGGACTTTGGGACTACCTACAAACTGTCTCCAGCATGGGTACTTGTCATACCAGCAATGGGGTCTCTCTCACCCTCTCATTCTCCACGCCGTGGGAGGACTTTGGGCTTGTGACCTCATCATACCCCAAAGACATACCCCAATTTCTCGATTCCTCTCCATCCTCTGTTGGAGGCATCCGTCACTCATTGGGTCCTTGCCATTACTGATTTGTCTGATTGTTGTGTGTTTCTGTCTTTGTCTTTTACACCAGTTCCTCTTCCATCAGGTTCAGTTTCCATCAGCCCCAAATATTCATCCCATGAAAGAAACAGAAACCAAGAAGATGAGGATGAAATGGGCTGAGTACGGAGTCCAGTCAGGGAGGCAGGAGGGTGGGCTCCTTCTCAGCAAGCTGTGAGATCTACCCTGGGAGCCAAGTTACCAAGGGTTTTGGGCAGCTCAGTCAAGGCGCCCTGGGGCTGTCCTGGGAGCCTTCCCGAAGCCGAACGTGGGAGGTCGAGCAAGGGAACACTGCAGTTTCATATTTCACTTGCCTATTGGAACAGCGAACCCCATGACCACTTGGCTCTCCGTGAAGATATCACACCTCCCCTGGAACCCAGACTTCGTGGCCCTTCTGTGGACACAGCCCCACCCTCCAAGGAATTTCTCTAAGTGGGGAGATGTGAGTCTCTTTGACCAGCTTTCTTGTTCTGAAGATGAAAAGTAAGCACTGGTGGAAACAGGCTGAGGCCGTGGGCCTCATGGGAGATGTCCCATCTCCCGTGGACATCTCCAGGGGGGCGACCTATTCTGCCCTGGCAGACCCGTGAGTGAGGAATCTCATAAAAAGGCACTCCAGGGCTTCCCTGGTGGCGCAGTGGTTGAGAGTCCGCCTGCCGATGCAGGGGACGCGGGTTCGTGCCCCGGTCCGGGAGGATCCCACATGCCGCGGAGCGGCTGGGCCCGTGAGCCATGGCCGCTGAGCCTGTGCTCCGCAACGGGAGAGGCCGCAGCAGTGAGAGGCCCGTGTATCAAAAAAAAAAAATTGTTCACGCAGGGCTTCCCTGGTGGCGCAGTGGCTGAGGGTCCGCCTGCCGATGCAGGGGACGCGGGTTCGTGCCCCGGAGCGGCTGGGCCCGTGAGCCGTGGCCATTGAGCCTGCGCGTGCGGAGCCTGTGCTCTGCAGCGGCAGGTGAGAGGCCCGCGTACCGCAAAAAAAAAAAAAAACACAAAATAAAACAAAAAGGCAGTTCAATCTAGAGACCAGAACAGACACTTGTACGTGCAAGACTTCCTGCATTTCACAGTCGCTCTTCATGGGCACTTAGCCAACATCGTTCTGGCTACAGCAGACACACCTGAGGAAGAGCTGAGCTAAATTCCTTCCACCCGCGTAGACCCTGAGCTTCTGAGGCCATCATGATGTCCTGCGGTTAACCATTCGTACCTCTCCGTCCTCTCGAGAGGCTTGAGTGACTGGGAGTAGGGTCCAGCAAGACCTGTCTCGGGTTTCACTCTGAACACCCAGGGGAAAGAACACCTGTTGGACCCCAAAGGTTGAAGGGGTCAGGAGGGGAGCAAATCTCAGAGGACAATTAACACGCGATATTATGAAAAGAGAACTACTCGAAACCAAGAACGGAAAGGAGGAAGCATGGTCTCATCTTAAAATGGATCGTAAATACTGGATGTTTTAAATGGTGTGGTGCAAACTCCCAAAGACTCATGTCATTTAGAAGAAAATTTAGAAAACCTGGGAAACAAACACGATGAAAACACCCGTTGTCTCTGAGAGTGCGTGTTAAGAAAGTCGAATCCATGTATCAACTGCCTGGCTTTGCTGAGAGGGAGAAGTTTCCCCCGCCTTCAGGGTCCTTTCTTGCGGCTGCTTCCTTTCCAAGGCTGATGCATGATAAATGGACTATTTGGGCATTTAAATGTCTCCTCTGGTCTAAGATAAAGCTTCATAATTCTATGCACTTTGAAGTATCCCCTCCGCTTTCCTGTAGAGAAGCTTCAGGACAGAGAACAGGAAATGGAGCTGGAATCAGTGGTTATGCTTCTTCTTTCCTCATCCATCCAGCTGGTTACTGTTATTGCTGCCAACTCCACACTGGGGTGGGGGTGGATGGATGGGAGACCACTGGCAGAGTCAGGTCCCCTCCAGGGATGGGATGGGGGTGGATGGATGGGGACCACTGACAGAGTAGAGAGGTGGCCCTTTTCTTCTGTGCAGCTCGTGTCCAAACCTTACGACTCTCTGTTCTTGCATTTACTCAGTAGATTGAAATCAACAGCGCCAGCCCATGCTTGTGACAAGCAACAGATGGGACGACCAACATAACCTGAGCCTCTTCATGTAGGTCCTTCTTCATGACCACTGGGATTTTTCCTTTAAAATCTAATTATGCAACAGAACCCAGAATACCAGGTTTTCATATTTTTTTGGTAAGTAGGGATATTAGTTCATGCATAAAGTTGTGGTTTTTTTTTTTACTGAATTGCAATCAACTCTTTAAAATTGACATTTATCCTTCCTTCAAATTGTTGTTTTCTCAAGGTAGAGTGCTCTTTTTCTCAGTGTTTTTGTTGTGGTTAAATACACATATAAAATTTACCATTTTAACCGTTTTTAAGGGCACCGTTCAGGGGCGTTAAGTATGTTCACATTGTTGTGTAACCACCCCCACCATCCGTCTCCAGAACTTTCTTATCTTCCCAAAACGAGACTGTGACCCCACTAAACGCTCTCTCCCCATTCCCCCCCCTTAACCCCTGGCCCCCACCATCTACTTTCTTTCTCTATGATTTTGATGACTCTGGAGACCTCCTAAAAGTGGGATTGCACACTGAGTGTCCTTGTGTGTCTGGCTTCTTTCACTGAGCATCATGACCTCAAGGTTCATTTACATCAAAGTACGTGTTGGAAAAAATCCCGAACCTCCTGTCCCGAAGCTCCCATGGCCACCTGGAGACAGCAGGATCCTGCAGCCGGCGGTCTCCCTCCCCAAGTATGTCCTGGAGGTGAGCCCTTTGCTCCCACCTAGGGATTCCCAGGGGCCAGAGGTTATGTTAGAGGCTTTTAAGCTTCCTGGACAATTCTGAGAAAATGAGTCGCAACCAACGTCAGGACAGAGAAGCAGTTCTGCAAGTTTGCAAACATCTTTGTAAGAATGTGCTTATCACACTGTCCCTCAGAGCAGGGAAATATTCAAACATCCTCAGTGTTTACACTGGATTAAATAAATCATTCATCCTCATAACAGAGGACCACACAGCCAGCAAGAATAACGCTGCAGACCACAATGCTTTTCCAAAACGTGTCCTGGGATGCCCCGCCCCAAGTACAATCTATGTGGGATGGACTCCGACAATAGAGCTGGGAATCCTATACACCCCACCTGAGGGTCCCTCAGAAGCTACCAGGTTGGGCTTCCCACACAGTCCTTTAGGGTCCAGCCTTCCTCCAACCGTTTGCTCAAAAAAACAGTTATTTTTGATTTTGTTACTTTCCGCCGACATCTATTTAGGATTCTTGACGGTTCATGAAACCCATTTTTGGAAACACTGCTGTGTGCGCATCAAACACAGGAACGTGATCACAATCCACTGACTGGCAAAAAAAATCAGGTGCAAAATCACGTGTGTCCATTTCTGTAACCACAGTCATGGGTCTGAAATCGCCCACTGTAGGGGGTTAGAGCATGGTCCCCACCTCCCACCCAATGCAGGTGCAGTGGGACCTGCACACGCGCCTTCACTGGGACAAATGTCTTGCAGATATGGTTAAGCTCCTGGCGGGGCTGAGGAGAACCTGCATTTTCCACTTTCCGGGAGCATCTGTGCTCTGTGTGTGTTATGTCGGGATCTCAAAGCTATTGTTTCTATATTGTGCGGCTTCCTGTTTTTTTTTTCCTTTGTCTGCTTAAACGATCAATGACAAATTGACATGTGCTAGCACCTCTCGCTATGGATGGCAATATGTGAATTCTTGTCTTGCCTTATGGGCACAAACGAGGCTGTGTCCTTAAGTGCCGTACAGGTATAGAACTGTCACGTCTTCCCCCTAATTGAAATGTTTATAATCTGGCTGTGACTTTCTCTCTTCTCACTCACTTTTTTTCTTTAAAATTCTGTTCTGTCTCCTATTGATGTAGCTACTCCTGGATTTTTTGTATTTTTTAGTTGGTATTTGCTTGGTATTAGCTTCTCCATCATTTTATTCTCCACTTTTCTGTGTCTTTACATTTTAGGGAGGCCACTTGTGAAGAGCGTCGACCCGGTTTATTGTTTTACTTTTAATCCAGTCTCGAACGGAGATTTTAGTCCATTTACAGGGAGGTCTCGATTTTTTTCCTGCAATCGCATTCTGTATTCCATAACGTTTCTGCTTGTTATATCTTTTCTCATTTCTGGCCATCTTTTGGTTTAGTTGACTCTTCTCCCCCTGGTTAACAGTTTGAAAGTAATTCCCCCTCTCTCTCACTTTTAGCATCTGCTCTAAAAATTCTCACATTTGTATTTAACATCACAGGTTATACACTTAATCTCTTTCATTTTCAGCCTGCAGAACATCACGCCTCAGAACGATTTAACACCCCTCTTCTCCCTCAGAACTTATATACCCGGCTTGAAGTTTAGTAGGAAATCAGGTGGACGGCGAGAGCATCAAGGAGTTTTCACAGAAAATGAGTTTTCAACACTAAAATACCCAAGCAGGCCATCTGAAAAATTGCCCTTCAACACGTCAAGATACAGTAGTTTGGAATCTGTCTCATGCAGTACATTTTCTCTTGTAGGCTAAAAAAATTACTAATCCAGCAATCAAGTTTGTTGGTATTGACCCAGGGGCATCGAAAACTTGTGTCCACACAACAAACCTGTACATGGATGTTTATAGTAGCTTTGTTCCTAATTGCCAAGACTTGGAAGCAACCAAGATGTCCTTCAGAAAGTGATGGATAAACTGTGGGGCAGCCAGACAATGGAATATTATTCCACACTAAAAGGAAAGGAGCTATCAAGCCATGAAAAGACATAGAGGAACTGAAATGCATATGTCTCCGGCCACCCAGGAGATGACCAGGCAAGCGACAGCAAAGCCCGTGGTGAGCCCCAAGCAGAGAAAATAACAGCCAACCGTGGGGATTCACCTGGCCGACCAGAACGCCCTGCTGATGAAAAAAATGAGACAAATCCCAAAACGTAGCCAGGAAGAGTAGGAAAATTTAAGACATACTTCAGTAGTTGCCTCTTCTCCCACGAACCAAATAAGAAAAGTGTGTTTAACAGCACAAACGTGACACTAAGGAAGGTAATAGCAATGGTTAAAATTCACTGGTCAGAGAGGAAGAAGAGGAAATTCTGTTGTTATACTTGTTCCGCAGAGAAACAGTAAATATCGTGAAAAGACGTCCACACCAAATGGTACCCTATGTCGTTTATCAGTGTGAAGATGACCACCTAACAAAAACTATCCAACCTTTCCAGACATAACAAGAACAGTTCACAAAAAGGAAAGAAACATATAATAGGAATTTTTTAATGAAAATACCCTGCTGTACCAAAAGCTGTAAAGAAGTGTATTTCGTAGGTTTAAAAGAAAGAAGCGCGTACAGCTGTAGGGGCATATATGTATATGTGTGTATAATGCATGTATGTATGTGTGAAGTTATCTTCCTCTACCAAAGAGAAGGTTTTTCTTTTAATGGGGGTGAAATTCACAGAACATAAAATTTACCATCTTAACCATTTGAGAGTGTACGATTCAGTGGCATGTAGGATATTCACAATGGTGTGTAACCATCACCTCTGTCAAGTTCCAAGACATTCTCATGCCCCAAAAATGAGACCCCAGACCCATTAGCTGTCAGTCACTCCCCATTTCTCCCTCCCCCCAGGAAGCTTCTTGAAGGTCAGGACCTCATGTAGATTTCCTCCCCATCATTCTCCTATCCTCTTAACAAGCCATTCCCCCTCTCCCTCCCTTATAAAAACCGGATTTGGCTCAGTTAGCCCTACCCCCATCCCAGGAGATAAACCCCTTTCCTTGTGGTTGAAACTGAGACTTGGGAGAGTGTGTGACAAAAACAACAGAGGAACAGGCAAAAAACTCCTTTTGTGCCCATGGCCTTCCTTCTTGTTGGGAATTCTACCTTGAGGGCATGATGTCTGGAGCTGCAGCAGCCACTTTGTGACAATGAGGTCAGACATCACCAACAAGGAAGATGGCATTACCTGTGCTCACGCTTCAGTTCTTTATGTGGATGTGTAACCTGAATTTCCCTGCCCACATCACTGCAGTGGATGGTCCATGGCGCTTTGGCAGGAGGCAGAAGGATTCACACCTCAGGTCTCTCTGATTCTTCCCAGCTATTTCTGCTGATGTGACAATGCATCTATGGTCAGGGAAGACGTTTTCCTTGTCAAAGTACAACAGACACTGGGGAAGAGGGTCTGACCTGATCCACGGGCATTTCTCATAGTCCTTGTGTCTGGCTCTGTGCATTTCTAGGCAGGAGGGGACTTGCCTAACTTGAGTGAGAGCCATGCTCAGGATATATGCCTCATAGGACCCCTTTTGAAGACGTGAACTCCCAAATGCTTCTACTAAAGAAAACCCACCCCTTCCAGCACAAGGTACAATGAGGTGTTGTTAGAATCCTAAGTTATTTCTCTTGCGCCAAAGAAGAGATGCCCGTCTTATGTTTTATCACGTGGCCCATAAATTACCTTTTCATACGCGGCGGCGATGCTGGAACCACGCATGCCTTCTTCTTGGTGCCTCTTTTCCTTCCAATTTCTAGGGCACGGATTCCTTTTCCAATCATTCATCTGTCGGCTACCCACTTAAGCAGCGCTTCGGAAATCCTTTCAAGTTCCGAAGCATCTGCAGATAGAATGCTCGGCACGGCTCCGTCCTCAGCCACACTTTGCATCCCTGCCATGGTCTCCGCCGCGCACATCCACTTCCTCTGCTCCCAGAACATGTGTTTATAATCACCAAAAACTCAAGCTCTGTTCCAGCCGCCCATCATCTCCCTAACCTGGAGCCGCTGTTCTAAATGTTCTCCGATGTCGTTTACACCGGATTTGCAATTGCATTTTTCCTCTAGAATTCTTTGCTGCCTTATGATCTTTTTTTTCCCCCTTCTTTCCTCTGACGCAATGCCCTTTGTTTCGTGTACGTTGGAAACTCAGACCTGTTTGCTAGAATTCCATTTTACAAAGAGACAGACAGAAATAATAAAAGATGATGGTTGCTTTCTGAATGAAAAAAAGAGAGAGAGAGAAGAGTTTTGGAAGATTTAGCCTTGTCATTACTTTTTTTTTTTTTTTTTTAACCAGGAGAAAAACGGAAGTTTTAAAAGCATGTATACCTCCTGTATACAGGGGAGCTAGCCAGAAAAACTGAGTCCAAAGCCATCACCTTAAATACCATATTCTGATAAAAACAAAAGAAAGACCTTGGGGGAAGGGGGGAAGGCCAGTTATGGCAGGTTATCAGGCAAAGCACAATAAACAGGGGTATGGTTGTTTGCAGATTTAAGTCAGGGACTTCTCCATTGATAAGAATTACTTGAGATTTAACCATCCTTCTATTTCTGGTGCAAAGAAGGACACACCCTTACAAATGGAGGTTTCTCGATTGTAAACGTCCTTCATGAAAGGGCAACCTTTACTCAGTTTTCTGAGATTCCTTTTTTTTTTTTAATCAGACTGAAATAATCCTTTTGCCGGAGAGGCATATTTTAGGGTGGCATATTCTGCTCCCCTTGACATGGGTGTACCCCAATTTGCTCATGCATTCATCTCTTGAAGGGTATCCTGATTTCTTCAGGTTTTTAGCCATTATGGGAGTGCTGCTGTGCATAATTGCATCCTTGTTTGCATTTGGACATAGATTTTCACAGCAGTTCCCTGAATACTGGAAACAAGGTTGTTGTATCCCAAAGTGAGACGTGTTGTCATTACTTGTTTTTTACATGCTGTTGTTTCACATTTCTTAACACCCTTGTGTTTCTATGAGTGACTTTAAGTGTTTAATAAATGTAGATTTGGAACATTTTGAACGATCACGGTGATCGCAATATATTTTGTTTTCTTGGTGGTGCGTTCACCTTCTGAAACTTACTCTACACCTTCAGGAATCTGTAATCAATGAATTTGAGCTCAATCAAAACCAAATATCAATTGCCCCATTACTCTATGTAGTTAGTTGGTTCTAAGACAGTTATGTCCCTATTTGCTCAGGATTTATTCTCTCCTGTGAGCTCCCTTCGCCAAATCAAAACGGTTGATCTCAGTGTCATTTGTTTTTATTATGCTGCTTTCCAATGTTCGACATGGATTCCGTTTTCCTAGGATAACCTGTCAAACGAGTCTCATGAACACCATTTTATACCATAGCCCCTAGACCCTCACAGCCAGACACAAAACACACACGCAAATGCACGTACACACATACACACGCGCACACACACACACACACACACCCTCCTTCTGCTTTTCTATGAGAAAAAAAATCATAATGTGTTTATCAAAAAAAAATTCTCCCAGGAAAGAGGAGATTTTGAGGCTGTGATGGTTGTGAGACAGGAGGAGAAATCACTGCAGAAAGGAAATGGGAGAAGCAGACAGAGCAGGTGCGTCCAAGTCAAGGACATCGGCGCTGTGGGAAGTTGGTAGCAAACAGGTGGAAAGACCCTTGTCGCACGGTAGCCGTATGGCCTGGGTTACGCTGTGTTGTGGGTTGAAGAGTATCCCCCAAAACTTGTGCCCACCTGGAACCTCAGCACAGGACCTTATTTGGAAATAGGGTCTTTGCAGATGTGATGCAGTGAAGGATCTGAGATGAGGTCCTCCTGGATGAGGGTGGCCCTACATCCAATGACAGGGTCCTTCTAAGAGACAGAAGAGGAGAGACACAGACACAGAGGAGAAGCCCCAGGAAGACAGAGGCAGAGACAAGAGGGATGCAGCCACAAGCCCAGGGAAGCCCGGAGCCCCCAGAAGCTAGAGGAGGTGGGAAGGAGCCTCCCCTGGAGCCTCCGGACGGAGCTCAGCCCTGGGACACCTAGACCTCAGACGTCTGGTCCCCAGGATGGGGGAGATGTGACAAGCCATGTGGGGAAGACTGAGCCTATGGTCAAAACACCGGACGGTATCAGAGACGCGCATCCTGATGGGACAGCATTTAGGGAAGGGTCTCTGCAACTCTTGGCAGGTCTGAACGCCAGATGAAGGGAGGGGACGCAATGGTTTTTCCTGCACCAGCATAACCGGGGTCCTACTCTGTACGGGCACCATCCAGAGCAGGGAAATCCACAGACAAAACGTGGATTCCTGGTGCCCAGGGGCTGGGCGATGGGGCTGGAAGGTGACAGCTCGTGGGGACGGGGATGTCCTTTGGGGAGGATAGAAATGTTCTGGAACTAGGTAGAGGTGGGGAGTGCACCATGATGGACATGTACTAAATGCCCCTGAATTGTTCGCTTTGGTTAAAATGGTGCATTTTAGGTCATGCGTAGTTTACCACCATTAAAAGAAAAGGGTCACCGACGACCATTGAGCAGAGCCGTCAAATCCTTTGCGGCTTCTACATGCCTGCTTTCAAAATGTAACGGAAAGCGGAGAGGATTAGACACAGACTGTTCTCCAAGTCTTCAGGTCTAAGGACACTCTGCCATCCTTGCTGACCTAGAATCCCAGCTTTTCCTCTTTTTTTTTCTTATAGCATTCAACATGTAACAGGGAAGAGCCAATTCTGACTCCACGTTGGATCTGTTTCTTTCACTTTAACCTTTGCTTCCCGCTGCTTTTCTCACGAAAAGGATACTGTCTATACACAGTGGTCTGCCTCGGGGAACCCTGCCGCTCTGCCTGGATGTTAAACCAAAGTGTCCTTGTTCACGGAAGCAACCGGACCCTGCCCACCTGCGGATGGCTGAAAGAAAGCAGAAATTAACACATCCCCTCCCCGAGGCTGGCCGTTCCAGGGGATATTTGCAAAGCTTACGGCCTTTTTACTTTACTTCCTCATCTCCTGCCCCTCTCTGTGCTATAAAAGAAACTGGCATCCAAACCCCGACAAGATGGTCTTTTTGAGACACTCGTCTGCCATCTTCTCAGTCTGCCGGCTTTCCAAATAAAGCCGTATCCCTGCCTCAAAACCTTGTCTCCGATTTATTGGCCTGACCTCCGGCAAGCAGAGTGAGCTTGGACTCGGTAACAGAAATAGAAGCCGAAACTGGCCACAGTTGCCTCTTATAAAGTCTGGTCGATTTAATACACTTGGACTTCGAATTTTATTTACCTGTGTTCATACCCACAACGATGTATGTGGCTGCACGTGTAAACTTTCGAAAGGACGCCGGCCTTCACATTCTCTGTGCTAGCTTTTGTTACAATTGTGAGCGAGGCAGCACAGAGGGGGGTCAGCTGACTCAATATTCTCGCTAACCTGAAACAGATTTTATTTATGCCCGTCCTTAAAACGTCCCGAGTATGCGGTTTCCTGTTCGGACACACTGACAACGTAATAACGAAACGAAATGAAGTGCAGGGCTGTAATCACAGGCTGGAATGCTGATTTTTATTTTTGCCCAATTAAGAGTCTGAGAAGTTTTGGGGGCCCTGACATTCGTTTCTGGAGAACTCATAGAGAAATCTCAATTTACTGAAGGGAAAAAGAGAGAGAGAGAGAGAGAGAAACAGAGGGAAATCTTTGACATCCGGCATGTCTGGCTGGGATGATTGGAGCATTCCCAAATATTTTGGAATCGCCTGGTCTTGTCCGGATGAGACGGGTGTTTGCAGAACTTTTGGTAAAAGTGTCACTTCTCCTGGTATCTTTTCCTGGGAGTATGCCACACTGCAGGGGATTGGGCCAATGCGTTTATGGTGAGATTTAAACAGCTCTCATGTCCTCTCACCAGGAGATAAGGCAATCTGAGAGTCAGCATGTTTTCCATACTTCTTTGCCTAAAATACTAATGCCTTTAAGTATTTCTATCTATACACTAAGTATAGCTGCTTTCTCTGCCGGCCCTTTCGGGTACGTTGACCATAAAATCTCTCTTTCCCAGTGGGCTTAGCTGGTCCATCGCTCCTTCAAACTCTGGAGCAATTATTATCCGTGTGAGGTGGGCCTTCGTCCTACCCTGCCTTGTGAGTCTTCCCAATACCCCCCTGAAACCTTGGCCAACACGGGCGAGGTTCTCAATCAATGTTTACTAGATGACAGAGAGTTACTGCTTAAAAGTACTCCCTCCTTCCCGTGGTTCATTTCTTTCTTTTCCCTTTTTAATGTGCTGTCTGCTCATCACAGACAGTAACCATGTCGGGCTGATTCTTCACCTGGGAGAAGGAAAGCCACCGAAAATCATGCACCACCTGTGAGCTGAAGCCCCCTCCCCCTGCCAAGCTGAAAGTTCACCCGAAGTGAACATTCAGGTGGAAGAGAGGACCTGAAGCGTGCTGTGCCCCAGGGATGGCGGTCAGGACCGGGGGCAACAGCAAAACGCAGGAGGAAGAACTCAGCCTGATTTCTACAGGATGATCAAGGTGGGTCAGGAGGGAACAGGTCGGGGGAGCGGTTTGCAGAGTGAATATGAGTTTGCCCAGCAGCCTTGGGGAGGAGAGTTCACGCAGAGGGAGCAGCATTTGCAAGTGCCTGGAGATGAAGGTGTTGGGACCTTTAACGAGGATACCATGGGGAATGCAAGAGGTAGAGATGTTCGGGGTGCCAGAGAAAGAGAGGATCTTAGGGGAAAAAGCAAGAGATTTTGTGAAATCAGATCAACAGGACACGTTTCCATTTCTCCTAAACAAAGCAGGTTCTCCAGAAGCCAGGATTGTTGTGATTGTTTTAACTCATCCTCGGGGGTTCAGAAGTGTCGGCAGGGACTTCGCTGGTGGCACAGGGGTTAAGAACCCACCTGCCAATGCAGGGGACACGAGTTCTATCCCTGGTCCGGGAAGATCCCACATGCTGCAGGGCAACTAAGCCCGTGCGCCACAACTACTGAGCCCGCCCGCCACAACTACTGAAGCCCATGTGCCTAGACCCCGTACTCCGCAACAAGGGAAGCGACCGCAATGAGAAGCTCGCGCACCACAATGAAGAGTAGCCCCCACTCACTGCAACTAGAGAAAGCCTGTGCACAGCAACAAAGACCCAACGCAGCCAAAAATAAATAAATTTTAAAAATAATAATAGAAGAGGAAGTGGGGTCAGGAGGCTTGGTTTCTGAATTCACATATATCGTATATTATTTTATATTTAGATTTTAGTTTTTTTGTTTTTTATCGAAGTGTAGTTGATTTACAATGCTGTGTTCTTTTCTGCTGCACAGCAAAGTGACAAAGACAGTGAGAAAGAGATAGATTTTAGTTATTTTTAATGCTCCAGTACATTCTGGTAATTACACACTTTAGTTTGTAAGAGGTGACTTTTAATACTCTCGTGCAATCTGTGGACACATCCACTTGTCATAAAAACGAGAATAGTTAGCGATTACAGAAACCCACTGCATTGCCCTCTTCCAGCCCTGTGGGTCCCCCACTGACCACCACTCCCCAAAGGGACCCTCCTCAGCTTCTGAGGGCCTTCAATTTCTCAGTTTCTTTTGTCACCTAGTTTTACTGTATCTCTGTTTTGTGTCTAACTTTATGAAAAAAGTGTATCCTGCCCTGTGTAATTTTAAGAAACTCACGACTCCCCCTGAAAGTACTCTTGTGAAGATTCATCCAGACCACGTCACTGCCGTCCTTTTATTTTGTTGGCTCTATAACTAGGTGAAAATGCCACACTTAATGGATCCATTGTCCTGCCTGTGGATATTGGATTGTTTCCAGGGAGTTGCTATTTTAGGGCAGGGCTGCGAAGACCATTTTTGTGCTTGGTTCCTGATGGGCAAATCAAGACTGCAATGAGGCGTCCCTTTTTAGACCGATTTGACTGGCAAACATTTAAAAAATAAAATAAAGATTCCTGGCACTTGCAAATGTTGGAGGAGATGCCATGAATGGGCTCCTCCATGAAGAGGGTGTCGCCATCTTGGAAAACCATTGGGTCTCATCTCCTCAGGTTGAGCAGGGCATCCTCCCCAGGCTGGGCAAATGCCACACTTAATGGATCCATTGTCCTGCCTGTGGGTATTGGATTACTTCCAGGGAGTTGCTATTTTAGGGCAGGGCTGCGAAGAACATTTTTGTACGTGGTTCCTGGTGGGCAAATCAAGACTGCAATATTTATTCTATATTGGAGTAGAGTTGATTTACAATGTTGTGTTAGTTTCAGGTGTACAGCAAAGTGGTTCAGTTCTATATATACATGTATCTATTCTTTTCCAGATTCTTTTCCCATTTGGGTTATTACAGACTGATGAGCAGAGTTTCCTGTGCTATACAGTAGGTCCTTGTTGGTTATCTATTTTATATATAGCAGTGTGTATATGTCAATCCCAAACTCCTAATTTATCCCTCTGCCTCCTTTCCCCCTTGGTAACCGTAAGTTTGTTTTCCATATCTGTGAGTCCATCTCTCTCTTTTTTAATTCATTTACTTATTTTATTTTTGGCTGCATTGGGTCTTCATTGCTGCATGCGGGCTTTCTCTACCTGTGGTGAGCAGGGGTCACTCTTCATTGCAGTGGCTTCTCTTGTTGAGGAGCACAGGCTCTAGGTGCACAGGCTTCAGTAGTTGTGGCGCACCGGTTTAGCTGCTCTGCGGCATGTGGGATCTACCCGGACCAGGGCTCGAACCGACGTCCCCTGCATTGGCAGGCTGATTCTTAACCACTGTGTCACCAGGGAAGCCCTATCTCTCTTGTGTAAATAAATTCATTTGTGTCATATTTTAGATTCCACATATAAGTGATATCATATGATATGTGTCTTTCTCTCACTGATTTACTTCACTTAGTATGATAATTTCTAGGTCCATCCATGTTGCTGCAAATGGCATTATTTCATTCTTTTTTATGGCTGAGTAATATTCCATTGTATATATGTGCCACATCTTCTTTATCTATTCATCTGTCCATGGACACTTAGGTTGCTTTCATGTCCTGCCTATTGTAAATAGTGCTGCTATGAACATTGGGGTGCATGGATCTTTTCGAATTATGTTTTTCTCTGGATATATGCCCAGGAGTGGGATTGCTGGATCATATGGTAGCTCTATTTTTACTTTTAAGGAACCTCCATACTGTCCTCCATAGTGGCTGCACCAGTTGACATTACCACCAACAGTGTAGGAAGGTTCCCAAAGGAAGTTTTTTTCTTGTGACACCCACTCTTGGTGAAGTTGGGGGCATGTGGTGATGTCTGCAAAGAACTCCTGATGAAATGACACTGCATCCAACAATCTCCTGGATTACCTGTTTCTGTTTTAAGCTTATTGATTTATCTCTTTCTAGCTTTCTTGAGATAATTGATATATAATATTGTACTCATTTCAGGAACCCAACATGATGATTCGACTTAAGTATGTATTGTGAATGATAATCACAGCAAGGTTAACTAAAGACATCTGTCACCTCACAAAATCACATTTTTTGATAAGGAGTTAACGTCTAAAATACATAAGGAACCCATAAAACCCAATAGTAAATAATAATAATACGATTGAAAAAATAGGCAAAGAATCTGAATAGACATTTTTCCAAAGACATCCAAATGGCCAACAGGCACCTAAAAAGATGCTTAACATCATTAATCACCAGGGAAATGCAAATCAAAACCACAATGATATATTGCCTCATACCTGTCATAATGGCCATTATCAAAAAGACAAGAGATAATAAGTGTTGGTGAGTATGTGGAGAAAAGGGAACCCTCGTGCACTGTTGGTAGGAATGTAAATTGTTGCAGCCACTGTAGAAAACAGTACGGAGACTCCTCAAAAAATTCAAAATAGAGCTACCAGAAGCTCTTTGATTTCTTCACTTCTCTGATTCTTCAAGGATTCCGACTTTCCCATTGTCATTTGGAAATTATGTTCAACATATTTTATTCTTCACGTCATAATGCTCTTCTGAGGGCCACCACACACAGGAGAACAGAGCAGGTTGACAGGTCAGGAATTCACTCCGTTTTCCCTGAGCTGTCCCAATTTTAAAAATCAGGTTGTGTTGCTTTCCAGGGGATGGAAGTGTGGGGTCCCTTCTCCTAAATCCCTTCTGGAGACATTACATGTCATGTCAGATTCTTAACCCTCATCTTCAGGGAGCTTTTCTAAAACTCTTCCGCAGATAATGCTTTTTTTTTTTTTTTTTTTTTTTTTACAAACTTGCAATTCCTACAGTCAGAATATACATGAGAATACAGAAGTTCAAATAACACATGGGTATGTTATAAATGAAGGATCAGTTGTCTCTCACTGGCCATCTGGAACCTTGAGCGCCCACCTCCCGTGAAGTTGTCTCCTCTCTGTGTCTGAGGTCCACCTTGCACATCCAGCCTCTGAGCCTTTTCTCATGCTGTTCTTCCTACTTGCAATGTCCTTCCCATTGCCCTGTGTGTACACTACGCCCACATCCCATCAAATCCCATCTTCTTCCTCATATCTTTCTTGACCCGAAGACCCAAACACGTCTACCTAAATCTCCACTCTGCCTTGTTTTAGAAGGGGGACCCAAGCACATCATTCCCTTCAATCTCCTTCTTTTTCTTTAGTCTGTAAAATAAGGCTAAAAAAACCCTACAGTGTATAGAATACTTGTGAAAATTCAATGCAGGAGTTTTTTCCATCAATAGTGCTAGAGCAACTGGACATAAAAAAAAAAAAAAAGAACCTCAATTCTTACCTCATACCAGACCCAAAGTTACTTCAAAAGGGGTCCTAACCTTAAATGTAAAAGTGAAACAATAGAACTGATGAGAAGAAAAGAGGAAAACTCTTGGTGACCCTTGGATAGGCAGTGATTTCTTCCATGGATTACAGAAGGCATGACCATTGTTTTTGTTTAAAGGTGATAAATGTGCCATTATCAACAATATAACTTCGGTCTTTGGAAATCACCTCTAAGGCAATGAAAAGGCAAGCCACATTTTTCGAGAAACTATTTGCAACACATGGGTCTGATGACAGATTCATACACAGGATGACAACCTAATGGCAAATAACTCAGTTTTGAAAAAGAAAAAAAAAAAGCAGTAGATGTGAGCAGATCCTTCATCAGAGAAGACATATGGATGGCAAATGAACACAGGAAAAGACAGTCAGCATCATTAGTCATCAGGAAAGTGGAAATAAAAACCACAACAAGATCCCCCAACATATCCAAAAGTATATTTTCTGAGAACATAATAACTATGTAGTCAATAACCTACTATGTAGAAATAATACAAGGTATCTTTCTGGTGGTAAAAATGGCAGAAATTAAAAACATGGATAATAGCAAGTGTTGACAAGGATAAGGAGCAACGGGAACTCTCTTATACCACTGGGTGGAGTTGCAACATGGTGCAGCCACCTTGGAAAATGGTTTGATGGTTCTCATGACAGGACAAAGGCACCAACCCTATGATCTAGTTGTTGCACTGCTGATATTTACCCTACTTGATTTTTACCCAAGAGTAAAGGACATGAAATGACTTGTAGACAAGTATTCATAGCAGCTTTGTTTACAAAAAGTAAGAACTGGAACCAGCCTGAATGTCCATCCACAGGTGAATGGATAAACAGACTGTATTCTCTCTCTTCAGTTCCATACAACTCAGCAATAGAAGGGGATAAACTCATTGTGCACTCAAAAACACAAATGAATCTCAGAATAATTATGCTGAGCGGAAGAAGCTGGACGAGGAAAAGCATATACGTAGTGTGTGGTTCCACTGATGTAAAATTCTAGAAAATACCAACTCACAAGGGGTGACGCATAGGTGGTTGCCTGGGTTGGGTTGGTGGGACTGACTCCAAGACGAAATCAGGAAATTTGGGATAAGGAAAGTCAATGAAAATAACCTGTATCTTCATGGTGCTAATGATTGCACAGCTACTATGGATTCATCAAAATGGACTTACCGTGCACTTAAAACGGGTACCGTTCGTTGTAGGTAATGGATACTGCAACGAAGTGGACTAAAAGTTTTTAAATGCAGTGAGCTTGGGGTGCATTGGACGGACTGTGATGAATGAAATCTTTTCTGGCAAAAGCTGTGGCCCCCTGTACAGCTCGGAGTTGCCTCACAGGTGGCTTTTCCATGACGCTGATGCACCGTCTTCCTGACAGTCCAACCTCAATACATAATATTGCATCGGCTGAGTCCTAAAACAGCCAAACCTGCCCACCCCCCTGCACCAGGGGGTCCCCTCCGTATAGATTCCTAGAATCAGGTAAGCTCCAGCCTTTAAAACGTAGGCACCAAGTACCAGTGAAAAACAAGCATGCCTTCGTCCTCCTGTTTTCTTTTCCAAGGAGCTCCAGATCCCAGCAGACGGAATTTCCCTCAGCGCACGCCACTTACACCTCCCTTCCCCACAGGTGTGAGCCGTGACCTCCAGCCTGTGACCTTTGCACTAACGAGCTGGTGTTTCGCTGGCTCCTCCTTTCCAAGATGTACCCGAGATACAAAACCATCCCAGCAATGCCCACACGGAGAGAGAGCACAGAAAGGACCATGTAGCTTGTGATTTCCTTTCCGAAAATAGTCTGAGCAGGATTCCCCCATTGCGCCCCCGCCGCGGGAGGTTTTGTATAATTTATTTCCATGTCATGCGTGCTTTCTGGGGGTCCCGTGGATGGTTAGTATGCCTGTCTTCTGTCGATAACAAAAGCTGGGACCCAGGACATGAATTCTTGACAAGAGGTATCCATGCATAGGTTAGATGTATCCATTTTCGGGGAGTTCCTGAAAGAAACTCAAAGATGCTCACTGGATGAGTCGGGGACTGAGGCAGAATGGGTGAGTTATGAACGTAACTGCATGCCTTCCACCCCAATACGGTGTCTGCCCTGAATCCCCTTGTGTCCTGCACTTGGTCCTAATGAGATGGAGCGATACACAGGGACCATTCCTCATGCAGGAATGAGATGACCAGGTACACAAAGATCAGGTCAGAGGGTCCTGGGGGAAGGCCACTAAATGGTGGACATTTGTTACAGCTGCAACAGGAATCTATCATGTGGGGGACATCCTGGACGGGGTGATTGGGGAGGGACCCCCCCGCCTCCCGCACACACACAGGGCAGGACCCCAGATGTGAGAACAGAGCCATCTTCAGAGCCAACAGAAGAGAGTAGGTTTCTGTGCCCTTGGGTCATTCGGGATGGAAGCTTGAGCTCCGGTATTTAAGTTTTTGCATTTAAAAAATATTTAATTCAATGCCTGTATCGTTATCACCTTCAGATATATCAAAACTTCCAAAGTATAACATGATCTGTGAAAAAATAATGTCCCTTCCTTCTTGGCTTGCCACCTGCCTGGCCCTGACAGCTAACCATCACTCCTACTAACTTCTGTTCTTCCCAAGCAAAAATGAATGTCATGTATATTTTACCCTTAACGCAGTCTTCTTAAAAATATATTTTGAATATATCTTGGAGAGTTTCCACTTCAGTACAGAATGAGCTTGGTTCCTCATTTTTGAAAAGGGACATAGGACCAGTTGTAGGGAAGGACCATGGTGCATGTGTAACGGGTGGAGTGATCGCAGAGGTTTGGATGGTTGCTGATAACTTTGTTTCTACAGCGTTGCCATGAATGATCTTGGCCAAGTAACCAGGGGGGTAAATCTGAAGGTTTGGATGGTTGCTAATACTTTGCCTTTACAAAGTTGGAATGAATGCCTTGGGGCATAAGAGCAGAGGTCTGGGTGATTATTGATACATTGTTTTTGCAATGCTGGCATGGATGACCTTGGGCGTTAGCTCTTCTGTATACGTGAAGGCGTGTTGATGGATAACCTCGCTGGGAGGAGTTGCTGCCAAAAGGAATGTGCATCTTTATTTCCATGGAAACCACCAAGCAGCACTTCCACCAGCATGTGAGCCATGGACGACCCTTCCCATTCCCACACCTCCACTTCCAGAGACGCTATCAGGCTTTAGAATTTACACCATTCTGGTGAAATATGGTTCTCTGATTATTTTTTTTTAAATCTCTATTATGGAACATTTCACCTACAAACACCGTCAGAGAGAAAAGTGTCCTGGAACACCTGACACCCATCTTCAGCTCCAACCCATGGCATCGTTGTACCACCCTCATTTCATCTGTCCCCTCCTCAGTTTTCAGTGTAACTTACATTTCTAGCCATCGTCTCATGAGTGAAGGTAAGCAACTTCCCACATTTTGAATCCTTGCGTTTCCATTTCCAGGAATTGTCCGTTGGCACCCTGCATCTGTTTCCTATTGAGTTCTTCAGCCACTAGAAAAGTGTGCATCCTGTCTGCAACTTCTAGGTCTTTTTTATGTATTAGGACATCCTTTTCTCATTTTGACATTTATTTGTGAGCAGGGGGCTGGTTAAACACATGTCCACTGCACTTAGTTTCTCTTACAAGGGTTCAGTTATTCAGTTAAATTCTCCAGATGGGTTTTAATTTTTTTTTTTCAACTAAGTGGCCCACTTTTTTTTTTAATGTTCTGTGATGTTTATTTTCAATGGTCCATGTTGTCGTTCTTAAACTATATTGTATCGAACTCTCTGTGGGTTGGCTGGCCACAATCACAGCCAACATCTTACACTTCTGTCTGCGATCCCAGGCGAGGAAAGCGTCATAAATCATTGTGGGGTTTTTTAGGTAGAACGCACAAAACGTGAAATTCACCATTTTCACCTTTTTAAAGTGTGCACGTCAGCGGCATTTAGTACCTTCACACGTCGGCAATCATCACCTCCATTTACCTCTAGAACATCTCATCTCCCCAAAAGACACCCATCCCCATGGGGCAGTCACTCCCTCTCCCCTGCCCCCAGTTCCTGTCAACCACAAATCTGCTTTCTGTCTCTATGGATTTTCATATTTGGAGGATTTCATATGAATACTTAGCAACTGGGGGACACACATTGGCCACAGCCAGGTCTGTCCTGCTCAGGGAGCCAGCTGCCTGCATCCCATGCCCCTCAGCCTCAGCATCCCTCCCGCTGTCCACCCTCAGCCCAGGAAGTCTTCCTTTCTCTGTCCTTCTGAAGCGACGTAGCCCACTGGGGGCTGGGGCGAGACCCAGGTAGACACAGAACAAGGAATGGGGTGGGGACAGGGTATGAGGACTGAGATTGGGAATTATAAACCCCCTCCCAGCAAGCCTGATTTCAGGTTCACATTGGGGAACGGGACAGTAAGTCTACAGGAGAGGCGGTGTTCGTCCCAAAGTGGTCCCGTGGGTCACGGGTTGGGGCTTCCTTCTCCCTTCCTGCATCCTTGTGGTCTCCTGACGGCAGACTCATCGAGCTTCCCCTCGGCCCCATATCTGCACGTACACGTCTGCCTCGTGTTGTAAATACATTTTAGGTTTGATGTATCACAGCAGGGTGCCTGTGAGAGGTAGCGAGTTCCCTGCCTTTCTGTCTCCCACCATCTTCGCGGGGGCAATGGGGCAGGCAGAGTCAGAGCAGCAGGAGTTTCTGCTCCAAGGCAGGGGGAACAGGGAATAAGCAATTCCTGTTTTCTTGTAATCCCCACTCTAAGCAGGTTTAATGGCCCTGTTATTGCCAAGCAAAATTAAGTCCTTATGAAACAAGTTACAGAGTGCCTTTGTGGGTCCCTTTTTCCAATAATTTAAAAAAAAAAAAAAAGGGTTTGGGTCACGTTGGGCTGTCTGCTCCTTCTTAGCACGTTGCCTGCCCGGGGCTGCCTCACCCAGCACAGGGTTCTGTTTTCATTAAACGCCTAGTTTACTGGGGCTGTAATTTTTTTTTTTTTTTAAACATTCAAGCAAAATGTAGAACTTGAATTGCAGATGACCTCGGAGAGGAGACAGGAGATTCCAACTTCCAACTTCTTGTCCCGTACGATCCCATCCCAGCTTGGCACTGTCCCTGTCACGGTGGGACAGGGCGTGGAGAGAGCTGAGTCTGCATCTCAACATTTATCCTGGCAGGTGGACTGAAATGGAGCCAGAGGGTCACCGATAGATTAGAGAGGGCAGCCTGAAAGCAGGACAGGAAAGTGGGACGAGAGAATATATGTGCATAGAACATGCTTCTTCTTGAATCTGTGATCCTCACGGGAGACCCGTGCAACGCAGTAGAATATGTGGCCCGGTATTATTATTATTTTCTTTTTTCTGTACAGTAAAAGGCAGGAGCAAATCTAAATATAGCCGACACTGCCAACAGCCATGGCGAGGCTCTCTGGCACTGCTGTATTTGTACCCACTGGCAAAACATTGATACTGGGACGTAGCTGTGACCTGGTTCTAAGAGTTCTTGCTTTTCTCTGTCGTGTGTGAGCGAAGACGCGACGTTTGAGAATGAAAGTCCGTCTGTCGCAGCTTCACCGGCCATAGGCCCCCACCGGCCACTTGTCTCCACCGGTCGGGGCTCTTTCTGACTCCTTTGCGCTAGTGCCGGAAACTTTCCCAGAAGATAGATTTGCCAACCTCACGGCTTGCAAATTGCCTTCGGAACAGTGTGGAGAGGGCTTCCCTGGTGGCGCAGTGGTTGAGGGTCCGCCTGCCGATGCAGGGGACACGGGTTCGTGCCCTGGTCCGGGAGGATCCCACGTGCCGTGGAGCAGCTGGACCCGTGAGCCATGGCTGCTGAGCCTGCGTGTCCGGAGCCTGTGCGCCGCAACGGGAGAGGCCACAACCAAAAAAAAAAAAAAAAAAACAGTGTGGAGGACAACGTGGTCCACAGGGATTTCATGGTGTTTCCACATCGGTGAATTTAGAGTCTGACGGGTTTGCACGTGATAGGGTGCAGGAGGGAGAAGGCTTTTCAGGGACACCTAGAGCCTAGAGTCTGCACCCCTGGGGAGGCTCAGGCTGTGGGTGTGAGGGCCCGGAGGTCCTGGCTTCTGAGGCAGGGGCCCCATGACCTCTTGTCCACATGTCCACACACAGAGGAGATAGACGCTGAGGCCCACAGCCGCGGCTCTGAGGCACCTCGCCCAGCACACACCACTTCCAGTTTGGGTTTTCGTTTTATTGTGTGATCTCTCCGGAGCCATCAGTTTGTTCGAGAAGTAGTTCCAGGACCCTCTGGGAAGGCGCAGGGAGGAGAGACTGGGGCAGGAAAAACAGTAAAAGATGTGTTTTCCAGCAAGTTTCCGCTGTAGGCGAGGGGGCACAGACCTGCCGGGCCCTCCGGGAGGGTGTCTAGAGCACGCGGCAGGGTGGCCGTCCTCCAGGGGCCAGGAGCCGGGCTGCTCTCCAGCCGCGCTGCTCGCCTGCAGCAAGGGAATCAGCCCTGCTGTGATGGCCCCTCTGGTGCCCACAGGGACAGCGTCTCTGTCACCTTCATCACACACACGTGTGTCCCTCGGAAGGTGCCTGGCACATCCTCAGCTTTGCAAGAACTGACTCAGCCGGTCCAAAAAGGGCTGATGCCTGAGTCGTACAGATGTTAGAGACACAAGCGTGGCCCTCCAAGACAGGGGGCATTTGGCCAGATCTGTCCAGCCATCTCCCTTCCTTCTGCCCCGCTGCCCACTGGCTCCTGCCAGGGCTCGCTGTGTTGGCTCCTTGGTTTTTCTAAGAAGTTCCAGGATCCCTTCATCCACCCCAGCCCCAACTGCCCCTCCACTATTTCCTCCAGCCCTTGCCGTCGGCCTCCTGGTGCAATGCTTAACCTGCATGGCCTCCTTGAGCCCCACGAGTGTCCTGGTGGTCAGCCCCCATCCACTGTGGCGTGAGTGTGGAAGAGAGGCGGTCGATCAAGAAAAGAGGTGAGTCTTTCTCTGTCTGACTTACCTCACTCGGTATGACCATCTCTAGGTCCATCCATGTTGCTGCAAACGGCATGATTTCACTCTTTTTTATGGCTGAGTAGTATTCCATTGTGTGTATATGCACCACATCTTCTTTCTTTCTTTATTTTTTTCTGTGTTGGGTCTTCATTGCTGCACGCGGGCTTTCTCTAGTTGCGGCGAGCAGGGGCTACTCTTCGTTGTGTTTTGAGGACTTCTCATTGCAGTGGCTTCTCTTGTTGTGGAGCACGGGCTCTAGGCACAAGGGATTCAGTAGCTGCAGCATGTGGGCTCAATAGTTGTGGTTCACGGGCTCTAGAACGCAGGCTCAGTAGTTGTGGCGCACGGGTTTCATTGCTCCTCGGCATGTGGGATCTTCCCGGACCAGGAATCGAACCTGTGTCCCCTGCATTGGCAGGCGGATTCTTAACCACTGCACCACCAGGGAAGTCCCCACATCTTCTTTATTCATTCTTTTTTTTTACGTTAAGGAACTATGTTTTCAATTAATTTATCTTTTTTGATGGACACTTAGGTTGCTTCCACAGCTTGGGTATTGTAAACAATGCTGCCATGAACATTGGGGTGCAGGTATCGTTTCAAATTAGTGTTTCCATTTTCTTCAGATACATTCCCAGGAATGGAATTGCAGGATTCTATGGTAGTTCTCTTCTTAGTTTTTGAGGGAATCTTAAAAAATATTTTAAAGAACTAGTGAATAGAACAGCAAAGAAGCAGACTCACAGATCTAAAGAACAAACTAGTGGTTCCCAGTGTGGAGAGGGAAGGGGGAGGGCAAGATAGTGGTGAGGGATTAAGAGGTACAAACTGGGGCTTCCCTGGTGGCGCAGTGGTTGAGAATCTGCCTGCTAATGCAGGGGACACAGGTTCAGGCCCTGGTCTGGGAGGATCCCACATGCCGCGGAGCAACTAGGCCCGTGAGCCACAACTGCTGAGCCTGCGGGTCTGGAGCCTGTGCTCCGCAACAGGAGAGGCCGTGATAGTGAGAGGCCTGTGCACTGCGATGAAGAGTGGCCCCTGCTTGCCGCAACTAGAGAAAGCCCTCGCACAGAAACGAAGACGCAACACAGCAAAAATAAATAAATAAATAAATAAACTCCTACCCCCAACATCTTCTTAAAAAAAATAGCCATTATTTTATAATAACTACAAATGAAGTGTAATTTTTGAAAATTGTGAATCGTTATATTGTACACTTGTAACATATAATATTGTATATCAACTATACTTCAGTTAAAAAAAAAATGAAAAGAAAAGAAAAGAGGTGAGTGAGACAACCAGGCAGCTCCCTGCTTAAAACACGACACAAGCAAACCCATAGGAAATATCAGGAGAGGAGAGAAAAAACTCCACCGAGTAAATCTATCAGCTGAACGAGGGTTCAGGTCTCTGGCTGTCAGGTAAGGGGGAAGTCATTTGGGGCATAAGTCTATCCCGTGCAGTCTTTGGGAAGGACTTATGCTGAAGCAATGATGGGTTGTTGATGGGATGCACAATGTAACCAGTTGTCCTGGGTTTTCTCTGGCAACCCCAGGAAGGAAGGGCCACTGAAGGGGGAGACAGAAAGGTAGGAGATGCCCTTCCTGATTCCCTTCTGCTCCCCTCCTGGGGGCACTTGCTCTGGGTTCTGGCAGGGAGGGGTCCACCCTTCTGGTTTAGGGTCTGCTGAGGGCTGGTCCACCGGGGCTGGCCCTCTGTAAGTAGATTTGTATTTGCCCCTTACCTCCAGCTTATGGTGACTTGTTCATTAAAGCCCATCTTATACACCAGGCTGTAAGTTGGGTTGGTTTGCAGATGGGGTCCCACACAGGAAGGACCACAGGGAGAACCAGGGGCAGGTTCTCCCCTTAGGGTCCCAGAGGGTCCCACCTCCACTCCAGGTCTGTAATTTCCCCCACGGGGACTTCCACGGGGTCTGGGGGATTCTAAGCGAGGCAGTATAGGGATAAATGATGATTTTGGCAATCAAGTGCAGTTGTAGGGACCCCCATTGATGGGAGTCCTGAGGGCACAGAACGTCCCATGGCTGCTTTCAGCTCATTTCCATGCTAACAAGGAGAGTCAGGGCTAGGCTCCAGGCTGGGGGACGTGCATGGCCACACAGGGGTCACCTCGGCGGAGACGCCCCCCCAAGACGAGCGTAGTCTGCATCCAGGAGGTAAGGCTGCAGCATCTCCCTCCCCAGGGGCCACAGGGACCGTGGGATTGGGGAGAGAGGAAATGTTTGACTTCAGGCTTTGCCGGATCTGAGGTCCGGGACATCTGTCAATATACTATATACATATATATGGTGTATGAACACACACACATGTACAAATATGTGCTGCATATGGAAGTATGAATGAAAGGTATAGATATATTCATACACATATGTAAGTATATACACCTGTGCAAATATATGGAATACACACATATACATGCATACAAATATATATGGTATATGTATATGTACTATACAGGAATACATGTCGTATCACTACTTTTAGATACGTGTGTATAGATACGTACGAACATTTACGTACATATATAGGTAGTGTGTGTATACACACATATGGTGTCTATGTATATATAGATATACCAGCACATGGTTTACACATATACATATACATATGTGATGCATATGTATGTATGATGTGTATATATATATGCATGCACATACGTAAATATACCATATATACATACTTACACAAATATATGGTATACCTACACAAATACATGCACATACTTATATACCTATATATGGTGCATGTATACATACTATACATGTATACACGTCATGTAATAAACACACACACACACACACACTGTCCTTGTCTTGGAGTACGCATTCCAAGACGTTATTTCTTCCCCATGAGAAAGTCTGGACCAGCCCACACCTTGATCATTGCACCTAACTGTCGAGAAGGAATGCCGGGAGGACCGTCCTGCCCCCAGGAGGCCAGCTGTGGCCGCTGGTGCCCATGGCCACGCCCCCAGGGGCCACGGTGAGAAGTCAGCTCCAGGAGACCCGTGAGGCGTGAGGATGTAAATCGTTTCCACGCGTCCAGATGAACAGGTGCCTATGCAGAGTCAGAGGGGCACCAGGGTCCGGACTGCGCAAGCCCACCAGGAGATCCTCCTTGATGGAGCGCGTTCCTCCCATTTTGTCACACAGTTCATAAGGTCCATGGCGTTTCCTGGGGCACATTTCCTACCCTCGGTTGTGTATTCTCTGGACCAGGGTGCCAAGGTCACCAGAGATGTGGTGAAGACACCATGCCGTGTGCTAAGGGAAGGCGGAAATCAGTCAACTCTGTGGGAGAGGTACCACCAACTTAAGTTGTCGTCTCCTCCTACGACAATGTTCGAAATCCTGTTCAGAGTGTGAGGGACCATCTTACTGGAACGATGGCTCAGCCTGGCTCTGTCTTCTTTGCGTGAGCCTCCTGGGGAAATTAAGGGACGATTACAAGCAATTCCCTGGACCTTGTCTGCTCCTTTCTTGGAGGGTACCCCAAAATACGCTGCAGGCTTGAAACACTTGTGTCAGTGTTTTGGGATGCACTAACACCTCCTAACTCTTGGATGAGATCTGGGTAGGTTTTTCAGAGGTACCCGCTGCAACGCCCATGATAGGATCGGAGGTAATCAACAGCACCTGTGTTTTATTGCGTGCCCTCTGACGGACGGGGAGAAATGGATGCCACGTCCCTTTCATTTCTGAGCAGCAGAATCCCATTCCTTCACTCCCACGCTCCTTGGATGCAAAGCAATTCCTCTTCCCGCCGTTACTTTCAGCGGGTCTCCATCCCTCTTTCCTGGCAATAACCGTGTCCATCGGGGCAATTATTCCCGTCGATGGGATCTCATCCGAGACTCTTGTACCCTAAGTACCTGTCCTCGGCCGTGATGGAAAAGTGGCTCCTCGGTGGCGCAGATATGGAAACGCGATTTGTACTAAATCATACTACTGGGAGTCGTTCTGCCCCCTAAGTGGATGCAGGCGTTTTAAAATGCACGCAGGGTTTCTGAGACCTGACTTGCCAAAGGCACTTTTCCCCATAGACCGCTGAAGCGCTGAATAAATAAACCACGTTTCCCCGGCGCGTGACCGAGCGTCTGTGTCGTCCTCCAGCGAGGGGAAGGGAATTAACACCCTTCAGAGAGGCTCACATAAGTATGCAGATGTGGGTCTGTCGTGAGCACACTCGCCCTGACAAACATTTACCCTGACACCTATTATATTTACCGACACATAGCTCTCCTTTTTCATTATAATAGAAATTTGTAGGCGACCAACGGGTTCGCTGTTGAATATTAAAGGATCAGAGCCTACGTGTGTGCCCGGTGACACTTTGCAGAGAGACTGGATTCCGTTCTTATTTTCCCCAGGTTCCCACGACATGGGGTCATTGGAGGAGAACCGACCTGCTCCCCTTTACGTATTAGGGTCCTAGAATGAGGCCACTGGGCGTTTGTAGGAGGTGGGTAGAGCTTCACTTTTGAGAGGTGGACTTTTTTTCCCCTTACTCCTTTTTATTTAAATTAAAACAGTTTAAAGCTGAAAATAGAAATGCTTTAAAACAGGCAGGAGGTCTTGCAATGAAGTGCTGCAGACTCCTCTCCCATATTTCTCCAAGTTTTCTTCACCCTCATAGATGGTTTTCATTCTTCTGGTGATTTCTCTATTGGCAGAGAGTGTCTTTATAACCATGACTCAAAATGTTACCCTTGGACACTGTCGATTTTCTTTTTCTCACTTATCACCCTGTCATCTTTTCTCACATCATTTTCTCCAAAATTTGCATCACTATTGGGATACGGTGATAGAATAAGAAATATATATTTGGTCTTCATTCCTGGTCACTGGCATAGACCTCCTAAAATGCTTGAAATATCCTTAATGATAGGAGTAATAACGTCTTATAGGGCTTCCCTGGTGGCGCAGTGGTTGAGAGTCTGCCTGCCGATGCAGGGGACACGGGTTCATGCCCCGGTCCGGGAAGATCCCACATGCCGTGGAGCCGCTGGGCCCGTGAGCCATGGCCACTGAGTCTGCGCGTCCGGAGCCTGTGCTCCACAACAGGAGAGGCCACAACAGTGGGAGGCCCGTGTACCACCAAAAAAAAAAAAAAAGAACATCTAATAATCTGTTGTTGTTCACAAGTTCTTCTCCACCATACCTGAGTTTATGCTAATGAGGTGACACCTGGAGGATGAGGCTAGTTATCTGCAGAACAAACCGTGTGATTAGACAGTTGGAACTTTCAGCCCAACCCCTGATCTATGAGGAAGGCCGGGGGACTCCTGATCGAATTAATCACCAATGGCCAGTGGTCTCATCAAAAGCAAGAAGTGGGTTCTGTCCGGACACTGAACGAGCCTGAAAGTGGATTCTTCCCCACATCCTGCGAGAAGAGACCCACCTGGTTGTCACCTTGATTTTGACCTTATAGGGTCCTATACAGAGAAGCCAGCTGAGTCAGCTTGGACTTCTGACCCAAAGAAACTATAACATGATGAATATGTGTTGTTTTCTACCCTAAGTTTCAGGTAATTTGTGCTTTGGCAGCAATGGAAAAGGAATGTGAAGGATAAGCTTTAAAAGCACAGGACAATTTGGTAGCAATAGGACAAGGCATGGGGAAGATGAAGGTGAGAGGTGTGTCCTCCACCCTGGATGCTCAGACCCTAGGGGATTTTGTCTCTGTGTTCTGTCCTCTGTCTCCCAGGAGACATGTGCTGCAGGCATCACACCTGTGGTCCTTTGGATGGAAAGCAGTGTTATTACCAAAGGAAAGAAGACACACGAGAAGACCGAATTGGTTATTTTGCTGTTTGGGGATGTGTGCCTCTTGAGTGCAAATGGCCCCAATTCCAGGTAGAGACCGGGGCGGGGTGTGAGGGGGTGGGGGTGGGGGGGGTCTCATCGTACATAATACACCAGGGTGTGGTCTGCAGAGGCTGTGGTCAGAATCAGTGTAAAGGCTCCCCAGAGTGTTAAACACAGTTACCATGTGACCCAGCAACTCCACTCCCAGGTGTATACCTACCTAGGAGGATTGAAAACAGGTTGCTGAACAAGAAACTTGCACAGGTGTATCCACAGAGCATCATTCACTGTGAGGGTTCATTTTAATCGTATGTGTCACTTCACAGGGAGGAGGGGGCAGGTATTAGGCTGAAGATTACCTCTGGGTGTGTCTGTGACGGTGTTTCTGGAAGAAATTCGCATTTGCATGGGTGGACTGAATAAAGCAGATTGTTCTCCCCAGGATTGGGTGGGCCTCATCTAATCATTTGAAGGTCTGAATGGAAGAAAAAGGAAAAGGAAGGGAGAATTCATTCTCTCGCATTCCCTCCCTCCCTCTCTCTCTCTCTCTCTCCCTCTCTCTCGATCTATCTATATATCTATCTCTCTGCCTGATTGATAAGCTAGGCCATTGGTCTTCTGCCTTCAGACTTGGATTGGAACTTACACCACCAGCTCTTCTGGTCTTCAGCTGGTAGACGGCAGACCACGAAATGTCTCAGCTTCCACAATTGCAGGGAACAATTCCTGTAATAAATCTCTTTATTTATGTGTGGAGGGGTATATAAAGAGATTTATTATATATAATACAATATATATAATAATGTTTTATGTATATCTCTCTAAACTAAATCTTATTATATGGTTCAACCTTGAACAGCACAGTTGAAACTGTGTGGGTCCACTTATATGCAAATATTTTCCAGTACTAAATACTACAAGCCACACTTGCCAAGGTTGGTTGCATCCTTTCATGCAGAGGCAGAGGTATGACTCTAAGTTACAGGTGGATTAAGCCCCGTGTTGTTCAAGAGTCAACTGTATTATATTACACATACATATATAAAATCACCTGTCAGTTCTGTTTTTCTGGAGAACCCTGACTAATATATTCACAGTACCCAAAATGTGGAAACAACCCAAGTGTCCATGGGTGCACGGATGGATGGACAGAAGGATGGATATACAGAATGGAGTCCATCCACACAGCAGAATATGACTCAGCCATGAAAAGGAGTGAAGCTCTGACACAGGCTATAATGCAGTTGGACCTTGAACACAGGATGCTCAGTGAGAGAAGCCAGACACAGAAGGACACACAGTGTGATTCCATTGATAGAAAATGTCCAGAACAGGAAAATCCACAGTGACAGAAAGTGGCTTCCTGGTGCCAGGGGCTGGGGGAGGGGGATGGGGGGTGACTGCTCATGGGGGTGGGGTCTCCTTTTGGGGGTGTGAGAATGTTCTGGAACCAGACAGAGGTGGTGGATACACAATATTGTGAGTGTGCTAAGTGTCCCCTGAGTTGTGCACTTTAAAAGTGTGCGCTAGGTGCATCTCGCCTCAATAAAAATTAAAAACAGTAAGAATCCGTGTGAACACAGAGAGCAGGATAAAGGAAATCTAAGACTAAACACTCCCTCCTCCTCTCCCAGGGAAGCCGGGCATCCTTCCCGCCCAGAACAGGAGCATCCCTGTCATTGCTCTTTCCTAGGCAAAGACAAGGGGTAATCGAGCAGGTGGCCCTCACCAAGCAACTTTGCTTTGATGAAATGCCTTGAAAGTAAACACCTCTCCCCTTCCACATTCGTGTGGCTGCAAATTGTAGTTCTTTTCCGAGTGAGTTGAGGAACATCTTGTGCTGAGAATCAGCTTCAGACTGAGAATCACAAAAGCCATGTGAGACCAAAGATTCCACAACCCAGCCTCACGGGGCCCCTTATCTATCCTGGGGAGACTCCATCTTGGGCCCTCAGAGGCTGTAGATTTTTCCTGGGAGCCAAGATGGAAGGGGAGGTTTCGGATGGGAGGTTTCCAGCTCTTTTGTCAGAGGGGCGTTTCAGACAGGGTTTTGTATGAATGAAAGGAAGGCTTTCAAAGGTTTTCTCTCTCTGAGAGAGAGAGAGAGAGAGCAGAGAGAGCTTTGCAATGAGCATGACGTCCAGTGGGCTTTGAAAGACTTCCTCAGCAGTTGGACTTGTGGAAGGGAGGCATCAGGTCAGACGGGGCATTTTTGGAGAGCGGAGATCAAATGCGGGGAAAGTGAAAGTCTCAGCTGCGAGGATGGAGTCTCGGGGCGGGGGGGGGGGGGGTGGTAAAAAAAGAAATCAACCTGCACCCTCCCGGTTTGATGGCTAGGGGCACCTTGGAAGGCAGAGCTGCACGGTAGGTAGTAAAGGTGCAGAGACTTCGGGGAAAGGGAGGGTCAGACAAGCTTTTCCTCTTGGGGGATGTAAGGTCGATGCTATCGAACCAGCGAATGGGAGCGTTCTTTAACACGAGTTCTGCGTTTGGGGGTCTTCCATCTGCTTTCTCGCTAGAAGGCAGCCTCAGAAGAGTGTACTTATTTGTTATCACCCAACCAGACCTCTCGGATTCCTAAGGATTCTGAGAAATGGGGTTTATTCCTGTGGAACGCTCGTGTGGTAGTAATTGCTGGACATGGAGCCCTATTGGACGTTAGTTATTGGCCCAAAAGCATCCCGGAGAGAATGGAATGATCTGGATCTTTCTGGAAGCTGCAATCAGCTTTCTTCTTCTACTAGGTGGTACCCAAGGGAGAAAAAACAATGATCACTTGTGTGAGTATATCGTGCAAGCATTCGACTGAGCAAATGAGTAACTGGACCCCGGTTTAGTTTAAGGGTATGCATCCCGCTGGCCTGTGGTTATTGCTGGGGCGTTTTGGGTTCACGCAGAGGTAGGCTGTGTGACCTTGTGTTAACAGCGTGGCCGCAGGTTACAGCAGGGGCAATGCTGGTTCATGACTCACTTTTGCCTTTTGCCCTGAACTTCTTCCCCGTCAACACGGAAGAGATTGGCTCTAGACCAAGCCCTAATGCCTGAACAGAGACCATCCCCCACCCACAACGGAGCCACATGGACAGCTCTGGATTGGTCAGGGAAGTTCTTGTGGGAGGGACAAACGACAGGTACTGCTCCCTCAACACTCATTGCTGTGGTTCATCAGCTCACTCAACAAACCCCTGTCGAATGCCTGCCAAGAACGTCTTTAAAAGAGAACAAATGGGGCTTCCCTGGTGGCGCAGCAGTTGAGAGTCCGCCTGCCGATGCAGGGGACACGGGTTCGTGCCCCGGTCTGGGAAGATCCCACATGCCGCGGAGCGGCTGGGCCCGTGAGCCACGGCCGCTGAGCCTGTGCGTCCGGAGCCTGTGCTCCGCAGCGGGAGAGGCCACAACAGTAAGAGGCCCGCGTACAGCAAAAAAAAAAAAAAAAAAAAGAGAACAAATGGGTTAGTAACCAAAGAATAACTGGCATAGTCTCTTGACCTTTCCTTCCTTCTAGCCTCAAAGCTGGACCACTCAACTTAAGTCCTCAGTGGTATACCTCACCACACAAATAAATATCAAGTGAATTAGGATGGCCGCTACAAACAAACAGAAAATAGTAAGTGTTGGGGAGGATATGGAGAAAATGGGATCCTTGTGCACTGCTGGTGGATTGTAAAATATTGCAGCCACTGAGGAAAATAGCATAGAGGTTCCTCAAAAAAAAAATTAAATATCGATGTATGACAGGATCCAGCAATGCCCACTCTGGGTATATATCCAGAAGAATTGAAAGCAAGGTCTTGAAAATATATTTGGGCAGCCATGTTCATGGCAACATTATTCCCAATAGCCAAGAGGTGGAAGCAACCCAAGTGTCCATGGATGGATGATAGATAAACAGAATATGGAATACTATTCAGCCTTAAAAAGGAAGGAAATTGTGACACAGGCTGTATTGTGTGTGAACCTTGAGGACATGGTGCTGAGTGAAATAAGAAAGTTACAAAAAGACAAATACTGTGTGATTCCACTCATATGAGGTCCCTAGAGGAGTCAAGTCCATAGAGACAGAAAGTAGATGGTGGGTCCAGGGGCTGGGGGAGGGGGAAGGGGAGTGAGTGTTTCATGGGGACAGAGTCTCAGTTTGGGAAGATGAACAAGTCCTGGAGACGGACGGTGGGGATGGTTGCACACAGTGTGAATATGCTTCATGCCACTGAGCTGTGCACCTAAAAATGGTTAAAATGGTAACTTTTATGAGGTTTTTTTTTTACCACAATTAAAGTTTTTTAAATGTCAAATGCAAGTCAAAGAGTGTGGGGAGATTGTCACCCCTGGCCACACCTGTGCACGGCTTGGACCAGCCCACTTCATGCTGAACGGTCTCGCACTAAACCCACTTGTTTTTGTTCCCCCTCTTCCTTCAAGTTACTCATTTTGGGTCATCTGGAAATGCACATTTTCCTCTCTATGAGAAACTGGTACTTGGGCTCCCCTGTCTCAGGCATTCTTTTTCTGTAGTGCAATAAAATGCTTGAGAACTTTATCCCCAATATTTTTACAAGCTGCATTGGGATTTTATGAGAGACCCACATCCTTCCTGACACAACGCTCCCAGAAATGTCTTTCTGTTACAGAAATGCATCCTTGGCTTTGATTTTTTTTTATGTTAATTTATTTGATATTCAAAAGTGCTCCTACAACTCAGGGTTCTTTCCAGTTTAATCTGAATGTTTCCTCAAGGCGTCATGGGAGACACAGGGCTGTTCCAGGGGCACCAGGAATGCATGAAAGCCACAGCACCACGTGGGTAGCATGGGAAGGGAAATGGGTTGTCTGTTACCAAGCCCTTCAGATACACAAACCTCAGAGGAGCTGAGAAGTGGTGATGGGCATCTTGGTGAGAAAGCCCTTTGGGGAGCATGAAAGATTCTTTTGAGCCAAAGAATATCTGTGGACCTGTGTTCTGCTCCAGTGAGAAGGTAGAGCTTTTAGGAGGGGGCCATGAGAGGACCCATAGGGCTGGGAACTGTAGGTTGGGATGTATAAGTTTGTGACTCATAATTTAAGCTCCATAGGGCTAGGACCCATAGCGTAGGGATCTACACAGCTGGGATTCTAGGGCTGGAATCTTGAATCCATAGGAATGGAATTCCCAGGGCTTGGGCCCATAGGATTGAGATCCAATGAGAGTTGGAATCAATAGGGTTGGGATATATAGGGGTGGGACCCATCGTGTTGGGGTCCATAGGGTTGAGATGCACAGGGTTTGATTCATAAAGCTAGGATCCATAGGTTCAGGATCTATAAGGCTGGAATCATTAGGGTTGCAACCCGTACTGTTGGGGCCCGTGGTACTGGGATCCATAAAGTTGGATCCAAAGAGTTGGATGATTCTGTCAACACAATTTGGAAGCGTTTTTCAAGACCTTCCTCCTGAAGAAAGTGACTGACCTCTTTCCTGAGCTCCCCACACATGGCACATCCGGGTAGGACACGCTTCTTAATCACCAGTAACCTCATTGGTGACTATTGTGTAATACTGAAGGGAAGCAATTGTTGATTTCCTATCGCAATTATTTCATTAAATTAGGTAACTGTTGTGTAACAAGACCCTACAGGAATAGGACAAGGGACTGATAAGGTTTTTTGTTTGTTTTGTTTTTGTTTTGTTTTTGTTTTTTGCTTTTGTTTTGGTTCTGGCTACACCTCGTGGCTTGTGGAATCTGAGTTCCCTGACCAGGGGTTGAACCCGGGCCCTGGCAGTGAAAGCACTGACTCCTAACCACTGGACTGCAGGGGAATTTGTCTTTCTTTTTGTCTTCATATTGAAAGGATATCTCTAGTCACTCATCCAACAAATATTTATTCATTAGATGACCATCTGTGGATTTAATGCCTTGGATATGGATGGATGGATGGATGGACGGACGGATGGATGGATGGATGGATGGAAGGATGGATGGATGATAAATGGATGGATGGATGATGGATGAAAGGGTACTGTGTGGTGGATGGATGGATGGATAAGTGGGTAGATGGATGGGTAGATGCGTGGATGTGTGTGTAGGTAGATGGGTGAATAGATGAGTCTATTCCTTGCCTTCTCCACCTACGAGAAGCTGCCCACATTTCTTGGCCTGTGGCCCCTTCCTCCAGCTTCAAATCAAGCAGCATAACATCTTTCTCCAACTCCAACCTCTGCTTCTCTCATCACCTCTTTTCTGACTGATTCTCTTCCCTTCTCTTCTAAGGACTCTTGTGATTGCATCTAGGTTTCATCCAGATGATCCAGGGCCATCTCCCCATCTCAAGATCTTTAAATTCATCCCATCTACAAAGTCCCTTTTGCCACGTGAGGTAACACATGACAAGTTCTGAGGATTAGGATCTGTGGACACCTTTGGGGGCAGTTACTATACTTGCCACAGGGAAAGTTCTTTTAATACAAATTTCTAAATGTAACATCCAAGGGGGTGGGGTGATTAGAGAGAACAATGGAGAAATCCCGGCCATAGCCAACTGGGCTCTATCTCAGTGATATGGACTGGATGTTTGCGTTCCCCAAAATCCATATGTGGAAGCCCTAAATCCTCATGGTATTAGGAGATGGGCCTTTGGGAGGTGAGTAGGATTAGATGAGGTCATGAAGGTTGGGCCCCCATGATGGGATTAACGTCCTTATAAGAGGGGAGGAAGAGACACCAGACTCTTTCTCCACCATGTGAGGGCATAGCGAGAAGGTGACCATCTAAAAGCCAGGAAGAGAGCCTGGCCAGGAAGTAAATCTGCCCACGCCATGATCTCAGACTCCCAGTCTCCAGGATTGTGAGAAATGAATGTCTGTTGTTTAAGCCCCCCAGTTAATGGTATTTGGTTCATGGTAGCCCCAATGGACTAAGAGACTCAGTTAGTGAAAGAAAATTAGGTGACAGGAATTCCCTGGCAATCCAGTGGTTAAGACTCCATGCTTCCAATGCAAGGGGCACAGGTTCGACCCCTGGTTGGGGAGCTAAGATCTCACATACCACAATGTGCAGCCAAGAAAATTATTTTTTAAAAGTTAGGTGACATTCCTCCCAGTTTGGTGCGGGGCATGAAGGTGGGATTGCACCAATTCCATCCCCAATATTATCAGTCTTGACCTTTTTCTGTGTCTGGAGGAGAATTGCCTAAATGCTTTCACATTATGGAAGGCAGACAGGAAGGGTGTGGGTCACAGGACAGCATCAGTTTCCTCAGAGCCTTCTGTTCATTGATTAGGGCATCCATTCATTCATTGACTTCAGGCTTTCCTTGATTAGGACGATTAACCTTCGCCACTGGGAACATCGACCATTGCTTCAATAACACTCCCTCTAAACCTTCCAGATGATTGCTTTGGGTGGCATCTCTTGGTTTTCTCGTCAATGAGTTTCCTCTTCGCTGTGGGTTTCCATGAAAGCAGAAGACTTAACGTGGCAATTACATGGACCAGCAGGCGATGAGGCCAAGAAGGCGTCCCTGGAGGAATTGGGGGGAGCGAGGGGGGCTCCCGTGTCTGTCAGGGGCTGATGAAGACAGCTTCTCCCCTGCCATTCTGGGTTAACGAGGCAGAAAGCATGGCGTGACAACGGCGTGCTCCCCGACAGGAGGCTAGAGATTTCCTGTCTCTGAAAAGTCAAGACAAAATAAATTGACCTCCGCATTGAAACGTTTCCAGTTGGTGCTCAGCCCACATTTTCAACCAGAAGCATTTTTTTTTTCCAAGATGCCGGAGCCACGGAAGATAAGGGCTTCCACAGAAATCCACACACCTGGCTCCTCTTTACCAAAGTCGTTGTCATGTCGTATGCAAAGCATCGAGGACACCACAGAAGGGGTCTCAGGCAGGCGGACACGGGGCCACCTCCCTGTCTGGGGTGGGGACTGACACCTCCGTCATCAGCATGGATGCTGGCTCTGCTGGGCTGGGGACGGGGCGGGGGTCTCCTCAGATTCCGATGCCTTTCCCCCAACATGCCCAGGGAGATGGTTGCAGGAGACCTCTCATGTGCAGGTGGAGTGTGTCCACGGTGGCGCCAGGCGAAGGAGGCTCCGAGGAGAGGTTTACTGACATCATTTTGTTACCCCCTCGGAGACTCAGGGTGCACGTGGCTTCCGAGCAGACCTGACGTGCGTAAATGCCAGCTTGTCAGCCTCATCAGGCGCCAGCAACCGGAGTCGAAGACGCTTTTTTGAATGCTACCCCAGAGTCAATTAAAATACAGGAGGCTGACATCTGCAGAATGCGGGATGATCAAAGGGGAAAATGCCCACACAGATTCTGACATAAAAACAGTGTGTTTGGCGGCAGACTGACACAGTGTAACAGGTCAGATAATTATGAGAAAATCTATGATATATCTGTTGCAATTGCTTCTCTTGTTTCCATTATCAGAGCCATCAAACACACCAGCGGGCTCACTTCTGCTGGATCCGAAAGCCGGTGACACCCTCGCGATGCTGATACAGATGGCATCTCCTGAGCGACTGAATTAATTTGACAGTAAATAGATGATCGCAGTTACCAGCTTGTTTAAATATATATTTTTTAATTGCAGCAGGACGGGGGTGTTTTGCACTTCTGGGAATAGCTAGGAAAGCATCGGGGGTGTTAGCAATGTGCGCCCTCGTCTCCCTCCGCGGCCCGCACCGTGCACGCACACACGCCCGCCCGCGCATCATCGTTGCACGTGCACACTGACAGGCTACTGTTGTTCTATCATTTGCATGGTAATTACTCCGCAGGCGCGCATTTTTTTCCCCTCTCTTCCTCCAACCCCAAAACCCCAAGCTGAACACGTGCGTTAATTACGATGATTAAGGAATCCTCCCGACTTTGGCCTTGATGTGTTGATTAAATTAATGAAGGATGTGACAGATGAATCCTTCGTGCTTAAGGTACAGCTGGGAGAAAGCCATGGGTGTGTTTCAGATGGCTGGGCATTTTCTGCCAGGCTCACGTCGTAATTGGCTTAATGGATTTTCTGTTATGCACCCTGGCTCTTCCCCCTTCCCCAACCCCCAGCTCTCGAAAGCAAACTAATTACAGCTTTTTACATTAAATCCTAATAGATTTCAATTTATCTCCTCTAAATCATCACAATAATTACAGTAATAAATTAGGCACGCGGACGCCGTTCATCAAAACAGTTTGGGTTTGTCATCATAGCAGCACGTTACAACGCATGCTGACTAAATGTGTGATAATTACTGGGGGGATGTGTTTGGTGGGAATGCACCTGTGTGTGTTTGTGTAAGTTGTGTGTGTTTAAGTGAATCTGTGATGCGTTCTGAAAATCTGCCACTGCTTCCCACACAGAAGCGGGTTCACATCAAAGGTAGGAATATTTAGAAATAATGATTTTGTACAGTGCCAAGTCTCCTTTTTTTTTTTTTGTTCCTGCCTTTTCCCCAAATACATCTTGCCCACACAAATATGCATCACAAATGTCCTCTTTGCTGAGTGAAGGAAGCATCGCATTCCATTTATATTACCAGCACCTCTATTCCATTTTAATGGCCTCCCATTATTCTAGCAGAGGAGGAACGTGGTTGCCGTCAGCTCCCTTTAATCAAGACAGCTGTCCCCCCAACTCCCGGATCCTGAGGCCCCACGGATATCGAGGCCAGGACATACTTCAGTGGCCTGGACAGGCATCCCGGCTTTATTTGTCACTCTATGCGGAAGCAGAGTGTCATGTGTGGGCTGCCTATGAAGTTCATGGCCGATTCTGGTATAAATTGTAACAGGAGAGATGGTCCCAGAGTTTCAGAGATTTAGACAGGAGAGGTTTTTTTTTTTTTTTTGAAAGGTAACTAGACCAAACTCTCAGACGTGCTTTCCACACTCTGGAGGTGATGGCTCACAGGCAGTCACAGCATTTCAAAGCTTATCTGTGCAAAAAATAGCAGAAAATTGAAATACAATGCAACGCTCGGGTATGATTTAAATCCAGCTTCTTTCCAAGTGCACGAGTGTCCATCTTCCTTAGGTCCTTAGAATGGCAGCACGTCCTTTGAAATCATATTTTTTTTAATTTCTTTTTTCTTCTGCTTCTTGGGCTTATAAGAATTTCAAATCGATTACTTTTATGAAGCCGCACGCAGCTATGGACAGCAATGATCGTAACGGCCCTTGTTCTTTAAGAAAATTTTCCTTAAAATGCGAACAATCCACAGTTACTCTCAATATTCAGTGACAAGGTACACAAATTGTTTCTGTAAAAGGTAAGACGGTAAATATTTTAGGATTTCTGGACCCTACTACCAAACTCTGCCATTTTAGCACAAAAACCACCACAGAGAGTACATAAAGGAATGAACACACCTGTGTTTCAATAAAACTTTATTAACAAAAACAAGTAGGGGGCCGGATCTGGCCCTCGGACCCTAGTTTGCTGATTTTAATGACTCAAATGGCTTGAACACAGTAATTAATCTTCCTGCCGATTTGGGGGGACATTCGGTTGCTTCAAATTCCATCCCAAATTTATTTTTAGAGGTCCCCAGATCAGCTAAGATGGGATGCAGGGCTCCTGTTTGTTTATTCAGTGATGAGCAAGCACTGTGATCTAACCCAGGCATTCTTCCTCGGCATCCTTCTCAACCCAGCAGACCCAGGAAAGTTCTGTCCAAGGATCAGAATGAGATGCAAGACACAACTTCCCTGCTGTCTTGACTTGGACTGAACCTTGAAGATTTCACTCCCACATCTGCCAATATTTATTTTTCTTTCTGGAAGGATATTATGTGAACCACGAACCACTCTTTGAAATGCATGTTCCCTCTAAACGACGCAAACACAGAGACGCTTTCAACCAGCCCTACATCGGCGGCCCGTGGTTCCGCCCAACGTGTGTCTTCAGTCCTGGAACATGGTGTCATGACTTCACGCACATCACCTGGAAATCTTTACCAGAAACACCTCATTCTGAGACTATAAATGAGGACGGTTAGCAGGTCTCTGATTTCAGATGCTGCTTTGTGGCCTTATCAATGAATAAGAAATTTGGGGGGTGGGTGTGTGTGATTTGGTGACATGGGGCTTGTAGAGGGGGAAAGCCCACCAAGAAAAAAATATGTTTTCTTGACCAGAGAGTTTGTAGCTGTGTGTAGATGAGGACAGAGACGTAGCAGAGAGAGAAACAGAGACCGAGAGAGAGACTGCACCCAGGATGGTGCCACTTAACCCCCAGGAGCTGAGTACAGGGTACAGAACACAGGAAATTCTGTGTGCAGAGCGCCTGGCAAACAGTAAGTGATAACTAGATGCATGTGTGAACATTAGGAACTGACAGATCTGCGACACCCTGTCAAGAACGCACAGAACCTTCCCGTAAGGAAACGTGAGGGCAGCGCACATCTGTCCCTTGTCTTTGGCAAAGGAAGGCATAAAACGGTTCAAACACACAGGACGTGCAACTAAAGTCCCCTTTGCTCAGAGATTCGATGCTCTATGTCCTAAAACACTCTGTGGACTCTGTCTCCGATGCCCAGAAATGCTGTAACTGTTGTCGTGCATGGTTGTCAGGCCCTGCACTTGTAAACACGTGTCCCCAGAATGGTAGGCCCCCTCCTCCCGGAAGCCCTCTTGGCTTTGGCAGGGGACAATCAACTTTGTTGCCAGGGCTGTACTGGTGCAGATTCCTCCTCTCCGTAGTGTGGGGACGGGAATGAGCCCTTCCTCCTCTGACCTTCTTTCCCCTCCCCCTCTCTCCTTCCTCCTTCCCCACTCCTTTCCCCTCCCCCACTCCTTCCCCCTCCTCCACACACACATCCATAAGACCACAGTCAAAAATAGGTGGTGGGGGCTTCCCTGGTGGCGCAGTGGTTGAGAGTCCGCCCGCAGATGCAGGGGACACAGGTTCATGCCCCGGTCCGGGAAGATCCCACATGCCGCTTAGCTGCTGGGCCCGTGAGCCATGGCCGCTGAGCCTGTGCATCCGGAGCCTGTGCTCCGCAACGGGAGAGGCCACAACAGTGAGAGGCCCGCGTACTGCAAAAAAAAAAAAAAAAAATAGGTGGTGGGGCGCTGGAGAAATAAGAGACACGCTGATGTGCTGGTGACTCGCAGTCTGGGGCTGATGTATTCTGATTGGTTGATGGATGGATTGATTGATTCCATCTGTCATCCTCAGTCTCAGGAAGGCTGAACTGCAGGTCACTCCAACGTGAAAAGAGGAACTGAGTGGGTGTCTTCACGGTCTCTCCTTTTATGAAGGGAGGCCTGGAGGCATAAGAAAGTCCCCAACACCCCAAGTTGAGAGGGGAGCCTTTGGTGGACACCCCACCAGGCCCAGAGTCTAGACAGCCAACACACTTCTTTGCACGGAGACAATGCCGGCAGCCATCAGGATGCAAGGCTCAGGTGCCCCCGGGAGGAAAATTGGGGCTGGTCTGAGGTTAAGGGGTTCCCTCTTCTCTGTAACGAGGGCATCCAGGCTCTCCGGACCTTGTGCAGCCCCCAGTGTCTGGGGTGACGTGGACAAGTAGCCCACCACTGTCAGGTGAGAGGTACAGCGGCCTTTGGGAGTTCCCTGTGACCCCCATAACAGATTAGCACAAACCGGGCAGCTTTCAACAAAAGGCATCCATCTTCCCCCAGAGCTGGGGACCAGACGTCTCAGGTCAAGGTGTCCCAGGGCCATGCTCCCTCCAGAGGCTCCAGGGGAGGGTCCTTCTTGCCTCTTCCAGCTTCTGGGGGCTCCAGGCATCCCTGGGCTCATGGCTGCACCCCTCCCATCTCTGCCTGTGTCTTCAGGTGGCTTCTCCTGTGTGTCTGTGTCTCTCCTCTTCTGTGTCTTATAAGGACCCTGTCATTGGATGTAGGGCCACCCTCATCCAGGAGGACCTCATCTCAGACCCTTCACTTCATCACATCTGCAAAGACCTCATTTCCATATAAATTCCCATTCACAAGTATTGGGACCTGAACATCACTTTTGGGGGCCCCATTGAAGGCATGCAGTAGAAAGAGGGAAGAACAAAAAGGTAAGCAAAGAGGACAGGTGTAGAAATATTAAGAGTCGTTATCTCTGATGAGTCAGAATAAAACGACTCCTTTGGTTTACTGTCCCCTTAAGTCAATTTTCTAAATATTCCCAAGGAGAAAAAGAGAGAGGTGGGGAGAGGTATGTATCGCATTTTCTATGTATATATGCATACACACCCACACATATAGAGACATATATATACGCACACGAAATACCATACAGATGACATACATGTGTACACAAAATACTATATGTAGAGTATATATACTATATATATTAGTATATTGTGCATATATGTACATATATGTGTGTAACATATTTATCTGTGTCTACATAAATATATATATTTTAATAAGCATATATATATATACCATATATATTCTCTGTGTGTGTATGGAATGGGAGAGAGTGCGGCACACCTGCTATACGTGCATACATATTTGTCTGTGTGTGTCTAGACAGTGCTTCGGACGTCGTATGTATATGGATACGTGGAGAATACACATTTGTATGTGCATGTTTATAGACAAAGAAAGGGAGATATGCATACATGGGTTACATGTATATGTAGAGGGTGTTCTATATGGATACATGTCACGTGTATATGTTGCACGTATGTAACATGTGTTTATGTGTGTATGAGTTATATACATCTACAGTATATGCATATCTGTGTAAAAGACCTTTTATGAATATGTTGTGTGTACATATATAACACACATATGTGTATTTGGATGTTGGTGCATACAGGAAACTTACCTATACAATATATACTTTATATATTATGTATTATATACACACATATATAATATACACGCATATATCTATTGTGTATTTTATGTGTGTATATAATACGTGAACTTACATACACACATATCATATACACATGTGTGTCTGTAACTCTATTTGTATATCCATAGCTGTATGTATATGTACATGTACGGATATGTACATAAATGCATACACTCTTGGGCATTCATATAGGTACATGCAGTGGAGTGTATTTGCTATAGATACATGATGCACATTTTAACGTATGGGCTGTGTAGAGAGGGACAGGGAGTGGGGGGAGAAGCTCTTCAGACGCGGGCGCCACCCCCCGCAAGCAACATGATTATTTCACAGCATTTGTTTCTGTCCAGATCCCAGCGCCAACATCTCCCCAGCTGGCATTTCCCCCAAGCAGCCCTCGGCCCAGGTGTGCAGCAGGTGATCTCAGGTCCTTGTGAGAGGACCACAGGGCTTTGCAGTCGCGAGGACAGCTCTCCCCTCCAGCTTCGCTCCGTATCACGCACGTGTGCATGACGTTTGGGGACAGAGGGCCCCTGGGATCCCCACGCCTCTGCCCGAGGGCTTTGCAGGGAGAAGGCAGCCGCCCGGTGGGGAGACGTGGTGCTAGTACAAGATGCCGTGGAGTCAGCCACAGGGAACCCGCTCCCAGCTCTACAGGGCATGGAACACGGAGTCCACTGTGCTGGGCTGTGCTCAGGTCTCCCGAAGATCAGCCTGACGGAAGATGCTTGACCACCAGACAGCAGGTCAGAGGTCACAGTGATGGCTGCACACTGCTGGACGTTGAGGGATGGGAGAAGCCGACTGTGCGTGGTCAGCTGAGTGTCCAGGAGCGGGGACCCCAGTAGCTCTTGTCTCCTGGGACCTGGGCTGTGTACCGCTCAACAAGGCAGAGGGAACGCTCTGGGCTTGCACTCAGGTGGACCTGGGCTCCGATTCTGGCCCCAAAAAACACCCACACTTCCTTTCCCTCTCGGAGACCTTGTTTTTCTGTCTCAAAAGGATAAGTGTGTTGCCGGTAGGCGGGGGAAGGCACTGGACCCCTTCTCGCTGGCCTGGCAGGGAGAGAGGGGTCGTGGTCAGCCAGGAGAGGAGGCCCCGCGACCTCACAGAGGAGTGCACAGGGCAAGCAGCAGGGAGACCCCATGGACACCCAGGCCACTGCCCCTGTCGGCCCCTGAGTGGACAGAGGCTCACAGGCTCTTCCCTGCGATAAAGGCCACGTGCTCCCGTGAGCCCATAAACACCCCAGGGACGTGGCCCAAGAGGTACCAGATTTGGTGGACTGTATAAAATGCTTGTCGAACAGACCCAGGACAGGGCAGTTGAAATAAAGTTGAAGAGCTTAGGAAACCACCCGGATCAGTGCTTCTCTAACATACCCATGAACACGCGTGAATGCCCTGGGGGTCTTGCTTAAATGCAGGTTCTGGTGCCGTTGGTCTGAATGGGGTCAACGGTCAGCATTGCTTGAAGGCTCCCCCGCCCCAGGGATGTCAGGGCCGCTGCTGCAGGACCACGGCAGGAAGGAGCTGACCGCTAATGCAGAGTGACCGCCCAGTGGTAGCCAAGGAGCTTCTAGAACGCTCCTGGCTTCCTTGGTTCTCTGCAAACCTGCCCTGGAACATCTTCACATTGTCTTGTTGCTTTTGTCCGCCAATTATGTTCGGCCAGCACGCTGGCTTTACCCTTGATGACACCCCACTCATTCCCCTCCGTCGTCAAGGTCTTTGTACCAATCAGGTTATTACCAAGGGGGCTACGAGGTGCCAGGGCGCCCTGCAAGGGACAGAGGACTGGGATTGCCACCTATGTCTTTCGGACCCCAAACTCCCCAAGACCACAGCCCTTCCATCTGCCCCCTGCGCTGTCCTGTGCTGACCTTCCAGAAAAGAGACCAGACCATGGAGTGGATGCCCAGGGAGGCTTCGTCTTCCGAGCTGCACCCAGCTTTGTAAATGGCTGGTGGTCAGCACCCAGCCAACACGAGGTGATGAGAAACACGATTCAAAAGGAAGGAGGGAGCGGTGTCTTCATCCTTATGGAAAATTTTTAAACGGTCACTGTTGGACATTCATCACATACACACAGATGGTGCTTTCTGGAGAAAAACCCATTGAAAATTTAACGACTAGTTTTCTGTGCAGTATGGTTTTTTTTTTCTTTTATCCTATTCCAATTTTAGTACTGTATAGTCACGGCAGCATCATATAAAGGTCCAATCAATGTCTGCCTTTGACATTAGAATCCTGTGGTCAGAAATTCCAAGTTTGACACAGAACAGTTGAACCTCAAAAAGGCAGGGACTGTACCAGTTTACTGGTCTGTAATTGACATGTAAATTGACCACACATTTGAATGACAGGTATTATAAAAAGGACTGACAGGACTGATTTGAATACAAAAGTTCCAAGCATACTGAAAAACAAACAAACCAAAAAAATAAATAAATCAGTTATGAGTGAAAGCAAGGTAGATAATTTACTCTGACCATGATATTGTCAACTGTGAACTGCAGTAACTGGACCAAAGTTACACGTCAGTGATGCATGATGCATACCTGGCCCAGATGTGGACGGAGCAGGGTCTGGGATCATACTGCTCACCTGGGCCAGGTAAGTTCAACATTGACCATTGACTCATGGACACGCACTAGGAGAACACAGCATTTAAATGGAGCCCAGAGAATCATTTCATACCCTCCCTGCAGGAAAACAGCCTCAGATCAGAAATGAGAACCAAATAAAATTAAATGTGCGCCTCCAACTAACTGCTTTAACCCGCTAATTGCATGAACCCAAATTAGTTGGCTATAAAAAATAACAGTAGCCCATTTCACCTTATAGGAGCTAAATTACTTGTTTCTCCCCACAAACCATTTCCATGGATTATACCCATTAACTTGTTTTCTATTTTTATATACTGGAAGGTCCTAGAAATGAGGGTTAAAAAACAAACCTCCAGGGTTTAGGTGTGGCTTAAAATTAAGCGAATTCTGTTCATTATCAGCAGTTTTTCCTAAATTACAAAGGTGTAATTGCATCTCAGCATTTAGCACTAACGTCTACCTTCTGTGTGGGTTCATCTGTGTCTGCTGTGGACAAGTGAACTGGGCAGAAAGGCGGGAGGAGGATATGGTGACTCATCTGAGTGAGGCAGCCAGTGGGCGGGGCAGCCTGGGCATAGGGACACATAGATGAGACGTAGATGTAGATATAGATGTTCATAGATGACAGGGGTGTGGGTATCAGTACAGGTGTACGTAGATAACATAGCGATAAGAATATATAGATATAGACATGATAGAGAGAGAGAGATACAGCTGTAGATATAGAGATGATTAGAGACAGTGATAAAGGTATAGATTATGTAGAGCTATATCATGTGGATGTAGATGTATAGATACATGATACAGGTATAGATTACACGATACTGTCTGTATCCATGGATACAGAGGGCCGGCTGCACCACACCATTTTATATAAGGAAGTTGAGCACCTGTGGATTTTGTGGGAGTCCTGAAACCAATCCCCTGTGGAAACAGAGGGACAACTCTATATACATATCGATACAGATGCCGATATAGAGGTACATATAGACGTAGATGTAGATATAAATACACGTATAGCTATCTAGTTGATATAGACATAAATATATACAAGTAGATATAGATGTAAGCATAGATATGATATAGATCTACACATATAAATATATAGAAGCTATAAATATAGGTACAAATATATAGATACAGATGGTGTAGATAGGATATAGATACATAGAGGATATAGATGCTACGATACAGATATATAGATATAAATATATAGATGATATCGGTACAGATATACAGACACAGATGATGTGCACAGTGCAGTACAGACAACGGGGCTTGTATGTGGATTAGACAAGGGATTCCCACACAGCCATAAGAAAAGGCAGACGCCCCAGAGAACAAGGTGAAAGCGCGAACAGCCCCTCCCCACAGGAGGATGTGGGAGCGGCCAACGAGCTCGTGGAAACGTATTCAACACCGTTTGCTCTCAGGGCCACGGGGACGGACACCCCAGTGACATTGCAGAGCCTGCCTGTGCTAAGTGAGGACCACACCCTGCCCTTGTTGTGTTTATCTTTCAGTCCACTTAGACAAGCACATGGGCACTACCTCCTAGCAGGCCACTGCTGTGGAAACCACAGGCCACCAGACGATGCCGTGAGCGTGCTGCGCGCCGGGAGGGGTCCGCCCACCAGCACACCATGATAGGGAGGCCCAAGGGCCCTCCAGACACACCATCACAATTAGCCTTGAAACCGCATTTGTTTGCTGGGGATGCCATAACTAATTACCAAAGCAGGCGGCATAAAACCACAGACCTCCATCCTCCCCCCTCCCCAGTCCTGGGGACCAGTCGTCTGAGGTCAAGGCGTCCCAGGGCTGTGCTCCCTCCAGAGGCTCCAGGGAGGGTCCTTCCTGCCTCTTCCAGCTTCTGGGGGCTGCATCTGCTCCCACGGTGTTCTCCCTGTGTGTGTGTCTGAGTCCACATTTCACTATTTTACGGGGCAGGCAGGACACCAGTCATATTGCATTAGGGTCCACCCTCCTCCAGGATGACCTCATCTTAACTAATTACATCTGCACCGACCCTATCCCCAAATACAGATACACTCTGAGGTCCTTCAACCCATGAATGTGGGGAGGGATGGACGCCATTCAGTCCATCCCAGATCCTTTGCCTGGAGCCCCAGGATGCAGCGTAGATAAACATAAAGCAGGTGGTCTCTCACCGGAGAGCAAGGAGCCTCGCTGCCCCATCCAGGGGCCACTGAGGAAGGGGGCTCCTGGGACCCCAGCAGTGCTAAGACTCCCAGGACTCTCCCCTGGCCTGCAGTGCTGTGATTCCACGAGACAGACAATTGTGTACAGTTGGGTGCCCTTTGAGAAGCTGTTTCCGTCCTGCTGTTGCTTAGGGCTTGTTTCCAGAGAAAGGAGCTGAAGGCCACCGTGGTCATCTACTTGTGTGGACCCTGGGGAGGCGCGGCCATTCGAGCCACACAGCTCTAAGTGCACGGATCGGTTTTAGAGAGATCCCCGGGTTGAACGCCTTCATATCCCACTCCCCTTGCCTGTTCCGCAAACACAGGGAGAGCCGCAGCACAAATGAAGGCGTCAGTAAATTTTGCGTCTACGATTTGTTGAATAAACAGGGTTGAAGCTTGCATAAATGAATCAACATGAGTTCTCGAAAGCACGTCTGAAGCCGCTCTGTTAGTGTCGATTTGCATAAGTGGGTAAGCCGTGGAAGACCCAGCCAGAGTCTGAGGACGCTGGAACGGAGGCAAAAGCGGTGAGCGCATCACACCGCTGTGTGCTCTTCCTGTTTGGGAGGAGGCTTTGGCTCTTAAAGGCGCTGTCACCCGTGGGTTGGGCCACTCGGATGCATCTTGAGCTGGGGTGGCCCAGCATGACTTCAGGGAGGGAGAGTTGAGCAAGTGGATGACAGAGAGCTCCTCCTCGGTTTAGAACTTTCAACCATGACCCGCGGCCTCCTTGTTCCGGGGCCGCTGGCTAAGCGCCAGCGGTGCTCCTGGTGGCGCTAAGAGCAGCGCAAGCATCTCCCCATTTGATCTTCATTCTGACCTCACGAGGTAGGTGGTGCTACCTCCTTTTTACAAATCAGGACACCCAGGGCCGTGGGTGCTGCGTCCAAGCTTGTCAGGATTGGGAGGCTGGCGGCTGGCAGGGCTGGAACCAGGTGTGGCTGATTCCGGGGATATCTGGTAGCTGCTGGCTTCGAGAGAGTCGCTGGGGAGGTCGCAGGACGTACCCGGGTTATGCACACAGTACAGGGAAATAGAGGGCCACCAACCTGCCCGGAGGGAGGGGGGCAGTGCAAGGGACACCACCCTGTGGACAGAGACACTGTTGTCCTTAGAGGCGGTTTCCTTTTCAAACGGAAGCATGAAAGTAACAGGCACCCAGCCCCGAACGCAGGACCCTGTAGATGATGTGTGCCTTCTGAGGGCTCTATTTAGACAACAAAAATCTCAATTTCCTTTTGTGGGAACTAAACCTGATCTGGGTACACACGGAGGAGATGCCTGTTTCAATGTTTCCGAAGGGCTGTCTGCGCCAGCCCCAGCTGGAAGGCTGCCAGGGTGTCCCATAGGGCAGCAGGGCGGGCAACGACAGCGGGCAGCCCCAAGTGCGCTCTGGCAGGTTGACCTGCCCCGGGAGGGGGCTGCTGACAAAGGAGGACCCTGGGAGAGTTGAGACACTTCTGAGGGTCCAGGGAAAGGGGCATGTGTGGCTGCGTGTATGCGCGCGCGCATGTGTGTGTGTGCGTGCGTGCATGTGCTATTTTCTCCTCCATTATGGAGAGAAGGGGGAGAGGTTAGATTAGAAAACTTCAATTAAGCCTTTAAAAAGACCATCTGCTGAACGATGACTGGGGTTTCATGTAAACAAAATGCCTGTGCTGGTTACAAACAAATGATCTTATCTATTGTATTGTGTTACAAATTAAAATTAAATTAAGCCACCTACATGGTACCTTGGCTGCATCTTCAATTTCTGGCGGATCTGAGCTGTGCTCCACACATATTCAAACCGGCCTGATGAGCCCTCATTATCTCTGTAGGAGCATTACTTACTGGGCACAGCATAATCAAAGCCTGGGGGTACGTATTAATTATCCTTTTGAATAGTGATGAAATTTTAAAAAGATCTCCTTTAGGCTCACATCATAAGCAGATGAAACAAAGGCGGACACAGCTTGTGTGCAGAGACTCACATGTGTTTTTACATCTGTTCGGGATATTTCAATTTGAGGCTGAACAAGCAGAGACTGGGATTAAAGAAGAAGATGGGGGAGAGAGAAAGAATAAAGTATAAAATCCTGCAATAACAAATAGACTCCTTGTTAGCTCATCAACCAGGGAGGAAAATGAGTTTCCTCCCCGGAAAATGCACCGGTGCTTTATGAAGTGGCCATCATGACTGTGATACAAAAGCAAGAGTCGTGCATGCACGTGGAGGCAAAGGGGGCAAGGAGTCCACCTGTTACCTCCAGACACCCGCTTAGCTCTTGAGCCTGCAAATCAGGGCAGCTCCCGATGCTTTCCGAAGGTGAGGTACCAAATTGGCAGGCTCCGTCAGCGGACTTTGTAATCTAAGCTGAAGTAGCCTGCAACTAGTGTACAGCAGCAGAAACGAACACAACATTGTAAAGCAATTATACTCCAGTAAAAAAAAAAAAAAAAAAAAAGAATGCAACTATGAGGGTGCAGAAAGAGAAGGATCCCCCCTGTGTGAGACAGTTTGGGTGATGAGGGAGAGGTCTTTGCAAGTTGACAGGATATTTCACTGAGTTCTCTCCATTGGGGTAGAGGTTGGTGGACGTGCAACCAGATGCCCTGCAGACCGAACCTGTCAGCGTTGGGTTGAAGCGTAGATCCTTGCATGAAACTCTTGATGCTTACCAATACCGATTTGCTTTCCATATCCTGTTTAAAGTCGTACAGAGGGTATCGTGAAACGCCCACCCCAGGAGGGTTTTCTGGAAAGATCTTCCAGAAACTGAAATGTAATCAAAAACCATTTGAGCTGTGCAACGGCTATATGACTGAAAACATCTCTGAAAAGGCATTTGACACACAATGCTCCCTTACATCCCTAGGCATGATGACAGCTTAACCCCAAAATATAGTTTAAAAAAAAAATCAGTGTCATTTTTTAAAAATCTCTGTACTTGTTTTTCTGGACAATTGGAGGTGAAGTAGTTCCCCCATTGATAGGGTAACCATGAATTAAACTAGAATCAAAATAGTGTGAAAAGAATTTAATGAAAATAATATTGTTTGGATGCGGGATGTAAATCCTACTGATTTGGCAAAATTACATGCTCCTATGAGCAGAATGGCTGAGTTCAGAACAGTGAGGTAAGCCCTGTTACACACCTCCACTGTCAAGTGGCATTGTTGCCCACTCTGGGGAAATCCAACTGGGATGTCTTCACGGAGGAATCTGGGGAGGCATGGCCCATGTCCATGGCTAAGTGAGGGAGAGACGGGAGGGGTGCAGCCACAAGCCCAGGGACACCTGGAGCCCCTAGAAGCTGGAAGAGGCAGGAAGGACCCTCCCCTGGAGCCTCTGGAGGGAGCGTGGCCCTGGGACACCTTGACCTCAGAACAGGACCTTATTTGGACAAAAGGTCTTTGTAGATGTGATGAAGGGAAGGGTCTGAGATGAGGTCCCCCTGGATGAGGGTGACCCTATATCCAATGACAGGGTCCTTACAAGACACAGAAGAGGAGAGACCCAGACACAGAGGAGAAGCCGCATGAAAACGGAGGCAGAGGCGGGAGGGAGGCGGCCACAAGCCCAGGGACGCCTGGAGCCCCCAGAAGCTAGAAGAGGCGGGAAGGACCCTCCCCTGGAGCCTCTGGAGGTAGCACAGCCCCACCAACAAATTGACTCCCAAGTTTGGGTCTCCAGAAATGGGAAAGAACAAACTCCTGTTGTCCTAAGACCTCTAGTTGTGGTCACCCCAGGAAACTCATGGTCTCCAAACAGACTTTGGGAGGAGGGGCGGGGGGTAGATCAACTCGAGGTGGTTTGACCCCTGAAAACTTTCAGCACAGGGAATGCTTTACCCACCCAAGTGCACGTGTCTCCTGGCCACCCACCCCATGTGACAAATAACCAACTAATGCTACAGGACCTTCTTAGGACCCAAGGCTACCCCATGGGACTGTGACCTGCCATCCACCCAGAATCAGAAGAGCAGAGATTAGGACCTGGGAGATCTGCAGAATCTTCTCTGAACCCCAGTCTGAACTTGTGGTTGGAGAACCATGGGTCAGAGTTCTTGTGCCCTCAAATCTGGGACGTTCATTTGCTTTACATAGAGAAATACTGGCTTGAACCCATCACTTTGTAGATGAGGAAAACAGGGAGGGAAGCATGGGGACTCAGTAGAGGGAGAAATGGATTCATGGTTATCTTAGGCGTTCTCAAATCTGACCCAGGTTATAAGGCTTACGTTGTAAGTCCCCTGTGCTCTAAGCAGCTTATTTTACTCGGTGTGACCCAGCAGATGGCACCAAAATATAGAATAACGTGACTCAGTGTTGGATTCCTCTGTTGAAAACACTCACATTTGTTTATCTTTGCACATGTCCTTGATTTAGTATTTTTCTGTTTGCTCGTTCACATACTAATAAGTATAGCTTTACTGTCTTTTCAAGCACCAGTATATACGATCTCTTTCTTTTCTTTTTCCTCCCCACTGGATGGTATGAATATTCTATATCATCTTCTGTTTACTTATCATTGTTGCCACCTTCCCCACTCCGTGGTAGCCTCCACCAGAGCTGGGACCACGACTGAGTTTGCTTACAGATGCATCCCCGAATCGAGCAGTCAGCTGGTGAATCCACAGACGATCCCGTCATCGTTGCATTGGGAAGACTGAGGACACAGAGACAAATCTATCTTCTGCAGCGCCGTTCATCTGAGGTGCTCCAAGACAGCCTGAAGAGTCAAGACTGACTATGGTGGGGCAGCAGGGGAGGATGGGGCTGGGAGGAAACAAGCAGACCTTGGCGGAGGACGAAGCATCAGTCTGCCAGTGCTGGTCAATCCCTGTACCTTAGGTTCAAAATAGCCCTGGACGAAACAGTCCTGGAGTAGATGTGGATTCATCTCGGGCCTAGATCCTAAGCTAAGAATGTCAAATGCATGGGGCATCAAGGTAAGGGGGCCCTACTTTACCTCATCAAGTGAACAGAGGTCTCACAGTGTTCCAGGGTGACCCCAGAACTCACCCCAGTCAGGAGCACAGAGAAGACACCACCTCACAGCTGACCCTACTGAAGTAGACCCAATGGGCACATCTCCTTGGGGTGGTCCCACAGCTGACCCCAACTACGTGGACTCACTGAGCACATCTCACCAGGGTGGTCCCACAACTGACCCCACTCCCGACGTGTCATTAGCTGGAAAGCTTCATGGGTAGGGAATCTTGTCAAAGGAATGCCCTAAACTTGGGGTCTTCACCTGGGTCCAGAGATGCCCAGAAGCATCAGGGATATCCTGATGTTATAGGGGAATTTTTATGTGTGTTTTTCTAAGAGGAGATCCGTACTTTCCTATGATTCTCACAAGGTCTTTATCTAAAGAAGGTTTAGATTTCCTGCCATTGGAAGTTAAGAGAATTTAGAAATGGGGCCTCCCCCGATGAAGAATGGAGGGGACGCTGCTTCTAAACCCAAACTTTGGGCGATCCAGCAAGGCAGTGGTCTGGCCATACTGGTGCCCCAATGGCCATGTCCACGGGCCTCCGGTCACATGGTGCTCTTACCAAATGACCCAGGAGACAGAATTCCAGACAATGGCACCCTGTTCAGTTGTACAAAATGGCAGACCCATGGGAAAACCCACCCAGACCCCAGACTGGCTCATCCCCTACTCCTGGTTGAAACGTCGTCGAAATTCACTCTGATGATCTCTTGAAATGACCGGATTTATTTTTTTTATACTGTCTTGATTTTTTTTTAATTGTTTCTTTTGCTTCCAGGCTGAAATTTTATGCCTTATTTCAGCCTACAGCGGATTTTAACAGCTGAGTTATAAGCCCCTAAAAATAGGGCTCTTCAGCCAAAGTGCTGACGCCGCTTTATCTCCTAAGGAATGAAGGTGGCACAGCTATAATTAAAAGGACCCAGAGTACTCTGTCTTTGACTAACCTAAATAGCTATCAGGTTAACTTAAAATAAAGTTTCTCTGCATTACGGAAGGCTGCAGGACATAGAAACCGTGTTCTTCCCTGCAACCAAAACGGATTACCCAATTCCGATGATAGGTGAAGAGAAGCGAGGTTGTCTGTGGGTTTCAAAATGACACTAATAAAATATTCTTTGAAAATGCACGGAGACTGGACAGCAGGTGGGGAAACGGGCTCTGCAGAACCCGTGCAGAAACGGCTAAGATGATTCTCTCCGCATCGTCCAAAGGCACTTGTCTTGAAGGAGGTTTCAGCCAGGCCGTTTGATGGCAAGTGTAGCTGTTAATGCTTAAATCGGATATTAGGTAATAAAAATAAACATTTCCCCTCCTGTATCTCTTTTTTTTTTTTTTTTTTCAAGCACCGTGGCTATTTTTTTCTCTCTCTCTTCTGGATCTGATCTTGCGTTGATTTCTTCAGCCTGTGAGAATGAGAGCATCTGGGATGATTTTTCATGTTCATTTTTGCTTAATAATATTTTCTTCTTAAATTTCGTTGGATGCCTTGATAAAAGCCCTCCTGCATTATAACTTAGGTTTTATGACTTCCCTTCACCATTGTTCCCATGTTCACTCTGAGTTTTTCTTTCTTTTTTCTCTTTCTTTTCTTTTCTTTTTCTCTCCTCTTTCTTTCCTCCTTTCTTTCTTTTTTCTTTCTCTCTTTCTTCCTTCCTTCCTTCCCTCTTTCCTCTCTCTCTCTCTCTCCCTCCCTCCCTCCCTCCCTCCCTCTCTCCCTCCCTCTCTCTCTCTCTCTCTGTCTCTCTCTCTCTGTCTCTCTCTCTCTCTCTCTCTCTCTGTCTCTCTCTTTCCTGATTTGGGCTTGCTTCTCTCTTAGCTCCTGATTTCCAATACACTGTTAGGAAAGGAGGTTTTCCAAAGCTGGTAAAATAAGACACGTCTTGTTTTTTATTTCATGTGGATAAATTGATCTCTGGGATGTTCTCTGTGGATTCTTTTCTTCTGAATATGAAGGATGGGTGAGCCCTAAGATGGGATGTTGAAAAAAGAAGAAAGGGAGAAAGATGGAAATTTCATCCTTAGCCCAGAGGAAGCAGAAGAAGTAGGAGAAACAATAAAATCAATGCGACTGTTCTTGGAGATGTAAAGGTTTCCACCCCACCAACATCGTCATCATCAACATCATAATCATCACCATCATCACCATCGTCATCATCACCTTCATCACCATCATCACCACCATCACTACCATCACCATCACCAACATCATCACCACCATCATCACCATTATCATCTTCACCATCATCACCACTGTCACCATCATCATCACCACCATCATCACCACCAACATCACTACCATCACCATCACCACCATCATCACCACCATCATCACCATTATCATCTTCACCATCATCACCACCGTCACCATCATCATCACCACTACAACAACAACATAATGACCATCTACATGAATTTGGAGCAGATTCTTCAGTTCCCATGTGGCTTTCCAGGTTTCAAAGCTGAGTGTTCTGAGACCCCCCTTCTGAGAAACCCTGTAGTTCTGGATACCTCTCATCCCAATTTCTAGTGTTAGTCATCGTTCAGAACTGCCCCTGCGTGCTGCCTTCTGAGCCTGGGGCGGGGGGTGGTCCTGGTTCAGTCTTTCATACAGGATGATGGAAATTTAACAGGCTTTGGTGGGTTTTGACTTTTGACTGCTTTTGCACACAGCGTCTCAGAATTTTGGGAAGTTGATGACCTGGCAGGTTGTGAACCTTGGGGACGGAGAAATGCCTTCATGCTTTTTATTCCAATAGAGGGTGTGGTTTTGTCCTTGAGCTCAGAGCCAGGCTCCCAGACCATGGAGGTGGTTGCATGTTCAGGCAGAGTCGGCCTCTGCAGGACGGCCAGGAAACCGGGATGTGTGTTCGTCGGATGCCCTCTGCTGGGGGAATCTGAAGCTTCTCTCTTGCTTTCACATCCCTACATCCTGGGGCCTGTGGAAGGGATGGTTGCAAAGATCCAGTTGTATTCCTTAAGAGAGTCTGGAGGAGGGGAAAAACCCAGGTATGGTGACCCTGAAATTCTACCTGCGGTCAGGACCCACTGAGAATGCAAAGGTAAAGTACAGGGGCTGCTGGTGGTGGTATTGGGAAGTTACTTACCCTAAAGGGCACCAAGAGAGAAGGGGTCCGTGCAGGGAGAGATGGTGGTGTTCACACCTAACTCCACATACCAGCAGACCCCCGAGTCCCAGTCATCCCAGCCCCCAGGAATAAGTGGATGGGCATTACGTTGCTTTCCTAGGGTTGGTGCAAGAACTATTCCAGACGCAGTAGCTTAAACACCACACATTTATCACCTTGCAGTTGTAGGGGTGAGAAGTCTCAAAGGGCTGAAGACAAGGTGTAGGCAGGGCTGGTTCCTTCTGGAGGCTCCAGGAGAGAACCCGTTTCCTCCCCTTTCCAGCATTCCCTGGCTCGTGGCCCATCCCTCCATCTTCAAAGGGCATCACCGCACCCTTCTTCCTATCTTCCCATCTCCTCTGACTCTGACCCTCCTGCCTCCCTCATATGAGGACGCTGGGGATGACACTTGGTGGATCCAGGACCATCTCCCACGTCAGGGTCCTTAATGACACCTGTAAAGTCGCTTTGCCCCATAAGGTAACCCTCAGAAATTCTAGGGGGTCGGGGTGTGGATGTCTCTGGGGACATTACTCTATCCTCCACATACATCTCTGAACTGAATGCATCATCCTCATTGCCAGGTTGACCCAAGGGGACTTTTCTGTCACCCATGACTCACCATCAGGGGGCTTCGGGAAATCAGACAGTGGACATCAACCCACCCAAGAAGGGGCTGAACCAAAGCAGTCAGTGTAGGAAGAGCTGGAGGGCAAGTTGAGGTGGGAACAGGGCTGAGCTGGCATGGACACCAATCTGCTCCTGGATCGCTGCTCCCAGCAGAACCAGAGCCAGTGTCCAAAAGGTTCCAAGCTTTCACTTCCTTCCCTCAGCGGTTTCCCTACCTCTCCCCAGCTCCTCGAAGACCACAGCATTAACCTCCTCAGACATCACGGACGCGGGCCATCCAGCACACGTGCACCCACATGCAAATGGATGTTGAAACCAACGTGGGAGCAGACCCTTACAGGAAAATCTCCGTGCTAGGCAGAGTGGCAGGTGCAACCCAAGGAGACCCAAGTCCCTCCTGAACGAAGCACATTCGTCTCTGGGGACCCACAAAACACCTCTGCATTTCGAAAAGCCCTAACAAGCAAGCGAGGGTGCTTCTGGGGGTGGGGGGTGGCCAGGGCCACAATGCTGGCGGCTAGAAGCCTCCCCTTCAAGCTGCAGGTCACCCGAATTCTACTGGAACAGAGGGACAGCTAAACGGCAGGAACACACACCAGAATGCCACCCCGAACAACCAGCAGAGGTAATTCCACTGTGAGTGGAAAACCCTTCTCCTGGCGTATAGGTTTAGCCCTGGAAGACTTGAGACCCTGGGAAGCAACATCCTTGTTTCTGATTTGCATCATTTTTATGAGTTTCAGTCGACTTAATGTTCTGGGCTGTAGGGTTGGGGTTAGGGTTTAATTTCCTTTACTTTTGTGCATTTGTAATTAAAAATCTGGAGTTAGGAAAAGGACAAAGGAAAGAAACTTCATACGGCCCCTGTTCACGAGGACTCTTGATGAAGGGCATTTTTCCTCTTCTGCGACGGATCAAGTTTAAGTGATATCCACACTTAACCAATACACAAGGGGATCCCATCCTCCCTGCAAACGCAGGGCTCTGCCCAGCCTCAGACACACATGGCAAGCACACGCCGGAGACCATCTGAAACGGAGCGCCTGGCTTCTGGGGCCCCGTTTCCCTCTGTGGTACCACATCCGTCTGCTTAGAGTGTTTGACCACTGGCAAGAGAGAAAAAAAAAAAAACACTGTTCTGATCTCATATTATATATCACATACAGGTCTCATGTTTTAAAAGGTAACAAAAGGGCTTCCCTGGTGGCGCAGTGGTTGAGAGTCCGCCTGCCGATGCAGGGGACACTCGTTCGTGCCCCGGTCCGGGAAGATCGCACATGCCACGGAGCGGCTGGGCACGTGAGCCATGGCCACTAAGCCTGCGCGTCCGGAGTCTGTGCTCCGCAATGGGTGAGGCCACAACAGTGAGAGGCCCGCATACCGCAAAAAAAAAAAAGGTAACAAAAATATCAGTAATGTCATACAGGACAAGCGCTTCAGCGATCTCCACCCCTCGAAACTGACAATGATGCTGTTCTACCGTAATGGCAGAAAACCACAGCGGTGTGGAAAATACCCATTCTCAGATGGCAGAAGACGCAGGGTCCTTTGTGGACGGGGGCATCCAGGGAGGATTTGGCCGAGCTGTTGGGTGATCTGTACACCGGTCATGGTGGACGCATACAGCTAACACTGGCCAGAGAGACTTGGATGGTGGTTCTGTCATTTGGGATTTATTTAAACCTTTGGGAGTGGATGTACTGATAGATAGAAAAAGATTGGATGGATGGATGGATGGACAAGAGAGATGATAGATTATTGATAGATAATTGATGATAGACAAACAGATATACATATATCTACATATGCATGCATATGATAGATATGTGCATATTGTATACATTATATATCATGTACATTTTAAAGTTTAGTACATACATATGTATAGATACATATGCATATATACACATATATACTAAACTTTATAATGTTCAAGTTGAATATATGTGTGTGTGTGTATATATATATATACAAATAGATAGAAGGATAGATAGATAGAGAGGTAGGTAGATAGATGATAGGTAGATTGATAGATGTCAGATCGATAGATACATAGAGATAGAGATATATAGTATTAGTCAGGGTTCTCCAGAGAAACAGAACCAATAGGCTATATCATATATGTATAGAAAGTGATTTATTATAAGAAGTTGACTCACATGATTAGAGGCTGGGAAGTCCCACCATCCACCATTGGGAAGCTGGAGACCCAGGAAAGTGGATGGTGTACGTCCCAGTCAAAGGACAGGAGAAAAACCAATGTTCCAACTCACACAGTCCGGCAGAGAAAACAAATTCTCCCTTCCTTTACCTTTTTGTTCTATACAGGCCTTTGACGGATTAGACAGGGCCCACCTACCCTTGGGAGAGCAATCTGCTTTCCTCAGTCCATTGATTTAAAGACTTATCTCACCCAGAGACACTATAACAAACACACCCAGAGATCACGTTTAACAAGATACCTGGGCACCCTGTGGCCCAGTCATGCTGACACACAAAATTAACCATCACCCTCCCACCCATGTCCTCCAGTCCATTTTCTATGTCTACCTCTTTATTCCTGCCCTGCAACTGGGTTCATCAGTGCCATTGTGTTTTTTTTTTTTTAGATTCCATATATATGCGTTAGCATATGGTATTTGTTTTTCTCTTTCTGACTTCCTTCACTCTGTATGACAGAGTCTAGGTCCTTCCACCTCACTACAAATAACTCCATTTCCTTTCTTTCTATGATTGAGTAATATTCCATCGTATATATGTGCCACATCTTCTTTGTCTATTCATCTGTCGACGGACGCTTAAGTTGCTTCCATGTCCTGGTGATGACCTAGAGGGGCGGGATAGGAGGGTGGGAGGGAGGCTCCAGAGGGAGGGGATCTGGGGACATGTGTGTGCATATGGCTGGTTCACTTTGTTGTGCAGCAGAAACTAATACAGTCTTGTGAAGCAATTATACTCCAATAAAGATCTATTTAAAAATAAATAAATAATTAAAATTAACCATCACATGTATGTATACATATATCTACTAAAGTTTATAATGTGTGTATAAACTAAACCTATACACTAAACTTAGGTGTGTGTATATATGTTAAACTTTATAATGTATATGTATACATACAATGTGTATGTGCATAATACGTACATATATAATACATACGACTAAACTCTATTAAACTTTATTTTTCAAGTTTTAGCTTTTAACAGTTTTAGATTTACAGAAAAGTTAGGAATATTGTTCAGATTCCCCATGTACCTAAAGGCAGGTTCCCCTGCGATTAGTATTGTGTGTTGATAGAGTCCATTTGTTATAATCCATGACCCAACCCTGATACATTATTTTTGTGCTGTTGTCACAGACAGGGCGAGTTCAGGCTAAGATTTAGAGAAGTTCACTGAGACAGAAGTGAACGGCGGGGCTGGAGAGGGACTCATCACTAACTCGTTGAATCCTTGCGAAGGCGGCTTCTTGGGGGTCTTAGCTCCCAGGACCAAGAGTCTTCCGTGCTTTCAAATGCGGGAATGGGTGGAAATCACACACGTGGATCACACACATCCGCACAATACGTGCGTGCACACAGCAGAAAACAGTCCCAGCACTCTTTTCAGGAGACCCATGAGTAGCTCATGGAGGAGTGGGCTGGCCAGCAATTGTCCTGGACCTGACCAGAGGCAGGTGGTCCTGCTGGAGAGACAGCTCTCCTGCCCTCTCTGTCACCTCCCCAGTGTTCAGACCTCAGGCAGGAGCATCCCATCGGCTGAGGTCGGGGCTTGTGGGAATCGGGGCCGGCTCTGGGGGGCATGGACCACTTTTAGCACAAACCCTTCCATAGGTCATGCCCCCAGGGAAACGGGTGGCTGTCCCCCTGCTCAGTGGAAGGGAAGGTGGGCAGGAAGATCAAATGTCTAGCGTGTGCTCAGCGCTGTGGTTTTGGGTTTGTCTGCCTGCTGCATCAGACTGTGGCATATTGTGTTAAGATTGGCTCAAAGCAGTGGGAGAGAAGATGGCCCATGGGTGCTCAGCATCTGGTACACAGACAGCACTTAATACACACTGGCTGAATGCACACCGTCCCGGGCCATCAGCTCCAGCATGTCCAGGAGGTAAGGTCTTCCCAGGACCAGGGGCAAGGTCCCTACCTCGTGGAATTCTCCCATTTCTCCCACCTGGCGCACATCTTTGGGGACCCCTGACAAGCAATAGGGGGGCCCCCATCATGCTACCAAAAGCAGGATTCAAGCCAACCATCTTCATACTCCCAGCTCCTGGCTTAATACCTGCAGGAGATCACACCCTCCACAAATGTCTGTTTTTACCCACAGATGGAATTTCTTAGCTAACTTTAAATGCTAATGTGTAAAATGTGTATCAGACATGTCAAGGAATGAGCTTTCCTTCTAACATGGAGGATGCTGGGAAGTTATACAATTTTTTAAAAATTATAACAAAATCAGCACGTTAGATTACGTGAAGACAATATGGGACAGAATGACAGAGAGATGAGTGTGTGGGCATGGTCAGACCACCCAGTTTTGACCAGTTGTCCTCCATAATTCACAAACTGTTGTCTTGGGCAAGTTCCTAATCATTCCAGCTCCCATGTCCACATCTAGGAATATGGAATAAGGAGAGAGAGTGCCTTCCTGAGAGAGATGTAATGAGATTTAAATGAAGTGATGTATGGAAGAGTCCCCAGTGATAGCAAAGGTCTTGGGAGACCTAACCCTGAGATGCTGCGGTGATGTTGTACCCAGGATTGCATATCTGGGGTCCCCAGAGAGTGGTCCATAGAGAGTTGGACTTCAAAGACCTGCTCCTGAGAGGTGGGGTGATGCTGTCCCCAGATCCTGTACCTGGGGTCCTCCAGGAGTGTTCTCTGATGGGGGTGGACGTCATGGACATGCATCTGAGATGTGAGGGCTATGCTTTACCAAGTTCTCTGTTTAGGATTTCCCAGTAGTTTGTGTCCAGTGATATCCATCAGGGCACAGTTCTGATCTCGCTTTGTGTGTTGATTTAATAAATCGTGTGACCCTTCCTGTTTCATACAATAAGGAAAGCTTTTATTCCCTCTCACTCTCCATAGAGTTGGGACAACTAAATGAGACTCAATGAAAGTAAGTGAATTACATGGGTGTCCATTGTTTTAGTCTATTGTAATTTATTTTACACAATTCCACACGTTTCGTCTGTGGAAACACACACAAACACACACACACACAGAGCCTCACAGCTCTTATCAAGACCCCTGATAATGCCTTGGGACTGTGGAGAAGGATGTCGCCTGCCATATTAGTAAACAAAGGATGTTGCAGCCACCAAGCCCTCAGCCACTGCAGCCGCCCCCAGCTGTGCCCCCTGAGGGGACTCAGGATGGAGAAAAACAGGAAACTGGCCCCAGGTAGCTGAGGTGCAGATCAAAGGAGTGATTTCAGTGAACCCAGACGCTTGCATCTTCCCGTACCTAGAAAGCACTAAAATCATTTACTTGAGATGCCTGGTTTTCTTTAATTAACAGTCATGTTTTGATGTTCAGACTACCTGGTGTTTGTTGCAAAAACCCCTAGATATTTTGGCCCCTCCCTTACCTCTTTGGAGCTGTCCTTCAGAGCCTTCTGAGTGGCTGTCTCCAGGATTTGAGTCCTCAGAAGTTCTGCCCAATAAAACAAAATTCTTCCGCGGAGCAACTAAGCCCACGCGCCACAACTACTGAACCTGTGCTCTAGATCCCGCGAGCCACAACTGCTGAGCCCACGTGCCACAGCTACTGAAGCCCACGCGCCTAGAGCCCGTGCTCCACAACAAGAGAAGCCACTGCAATGAGAAACCCGTGCACCGCAACAAAGAGCAGCCCCCGCTGGCCACAACTAGAGAAAAAGCCCGCACGTAGCAACGAAAACCCAACGCGGCCGAAAATAAATAAATAAAATAAGTAAGTTTAAATAAAAGTAAAATTTAAAAAAAAAATTCTTAACTTTTAGGTTGTGCTTTTTTTCAGTCACCAGGACAATTCCTTCCTGGACCCAGCAGCAAAGTGGACCCTTGGCTTCCAGAAACCTCCCACCCAACTCTGTTTACATCTTCCTCCTATCCCTCTGCCTGCACCTGCTCTCTCTTCTGGAATATTCTTACCCAGGAATCCGGCCACTTTCCAACTCACCCCTTTTCCCAGAGGCCCCCTATTTCACGAGCAAACAGCTTACACACACACCCCGTCCTTCGAACCGTATTTCCATAGCCCTTACACCGGTTTTAACACACCGTATAATCTCCTTATTTGTTATGGAGAGTGCCTATCGCCCCTACAACGGTATCAGTTTCACGAGAAGGAGGGTCTTTGTTCTGTTGACTGCAAGCCGCCGGGCCCACGATGAGGACCCAACGCCCGTGGACGGAACCGAGTGAGTGGGGAAGTGAGTGGATCCTTCCACGCTGCGGGGCACCCTCCTTTGAGCTCTTCGGAGCTGACGACCTCACCCATCTTTGGTGGGGCATGGCCAGCCTCCCGCTATAAACCTGCTTTCCCAGACCGCTTTTGTTTTCGACGAAGGTGATATATTAGCCCAGTCCTACGCTTTGCCTCTTTCAACCTATTCAACTGCATTTGTTCCTAATGGGAGACAGAGAGGTCCCCAGACGACCGGGCCCGCTGCGCGCTTGTTAGCATCTGTTGGCAGATCGAGGCCTGATGAGGTGCTAATCGGATACAGTGCAGGCAAAAGAGGCCTCCGACATTTCTGGGTCACATCTGTGTAATGTACGGCCCTGATCTGTGGGACTTTCATGTGGCGCTCTGCAGGAATGCGTGTCACCCCGCCGGCCCCTGCCCCAACCCTGGACGGACCCTTGGAACGTCTGAGGCTGATTGCCTCAATACGAAACACCTTGGGGCTCTGCCCACACTCCCTGCCCGGGAGGGGAAAGCCGCTGGGCTGTGTGTGTGTTTGAAGTGCTTCGTCATCTGCGTTCCTGATTGCCTAGCCCTTTCTCCCACGTTTGCATGGAAAGAGAAGCTACAGAAAGTTTCTGGGAAGCTCGGGTGCCCGTGTGTGCCCACGTCCGGGCCAGGCACCCCACCCATCCCTCGTGGGGAGGGGACCAGAAAACAGTGCTCTTTGCAGGATGGTGGGACCACCTGCTTCTTCCAGATTATCCCGGAAGTGGGAAGGGAAGAAGGGTTGGGCTCAAGAGCGGAAGGCCGGGCGCCATGTCTGCGTCCCGTTTGTTCATGCGTGAGCTCCTGTGGGGTTTCCTCTGTGCCCCTGGAAGTTAACGGTCGTGGAAGCCGACGGGCAGGACAGACTGGAACGGCCCCCTTGGAAACCGATTTTACTCCCCCAAGGCTGTCAAACCCTCTGTGCATGAATTATCAGGCTGCTCAAGGGTGAAATGGGTGCAGGAGTATCCAACCTGCTCCTGCAGTAGGTGCGCTCCGGGATGTTCAATGTTAATAAAATCGGGTTTTTTTCAAGTGCACTTCTTTTTGTAAAATGGTGGGGAAATAGCTATAGCATCGATTTTACCATCTTTGCTGTGTTTAAGTGCACAGCTCCGTGGTGTGAAGTACAGCCTGTTGTACAACCGTCCGAGTCATCCAGCCCTATAACTTCCATCTGCCCAAACTGAGACGCTGTCCCCATTAAACACGCACTTCCCATCCACCTCCCCAGCCCCTGGCCCCCACCCTCTACTTTCTGTCTTTATGAATCTGACTATTCCAGGGACCTCCTACGAGTGGAATTATACAGTGTTTCTCCTTCTGTGTCCGCCTCTCTCACTGAGCATCGTGTGTTCAAGGTCCGTCCACATTGTAACCTCTGTCAGAGCTTCACTCCTTTTCACGGCTGAGTCATGTTCCCCTATATGGGTGGACCCCGTGCTGTTTATCCACCCATCCGTCCATCCATCCATCCACCCATGGACACTTGGGTTGCTTCCACATTCTAGCTATTGTGAATAACACTGCTATAAACACAGGTGTACGGATATCTGCTTCAAAGTGTCTCTTTCGGATTCTTTCGAATATAAAAAAAGAGGAAGTGGGGAAGCATAGGGTCATTCTGTTTAATTCTTTTGCAGGAATTACCATACTCTTTTCCACAGCACTTTCTGGCCTGACTGTGTTTTATTAGATTTCTTCCTTGGCACCCCTAATATCAAACACTTGGATGAAACAAAGAGGAGACACGAGGGGGTCGGGGCACGACAAACGTTACAGGACATTCTCACATTTACAAAACAGAAAACCAGAGGCAGGGACTCTGCCAAATCGGCAAAGAGGATTATGGTCATTGGTTTAAAGATCAAATGGGGAAGAAAGACAAGTAGAAGAAATCAGTCTGAGGAGAAGAATTCAGGCGGTCCAGTGGTTAAGACTCGGTGTTTTCACTGCTGAGGGACAGGGTTTGATCCCTGGTCAGGGAACTAAGATCCCACAAGCCACGAGGTGTGGCCGGAAAACACACACACACACACACACACACACAAGAATTCAGTCTGAGAATAAAATTGCATATCCATCCCTTCGTGGTTATCTTTTGAGGAGAAAGGGTTTCAGATGTGGCATTTTTACATAACTCCATCATTCAGGGATAGACGGAGCTCTGGGGAAGGCAGGGCTATGGGGCTTAGTACCTGAGTGAGACTCTTTTCTCTGAGGCAACAAGGAGTCAGGGAATTGACCACCCAACTCAAGCCATTCTCCCGCTGTCATGCCAAGAACACTCAGAGCGTGTGCTGGTCTTCACGCACGGGGGGCCTGCCCATGAGAGTGAGATGGACCCCAAGGGGAAAGCAACATTCTCTAATAAACGTTTACCATCTCTGGACACCAAGGAGAATCAGTGTTTGCAGAAAAGTTCGGAGAATTTAGCCAGGAACACAGGCGGCAGTGATGTTTGTCAGCTGGTTAGTGGCCTATACTGTTTTCAAGGGGGTCCTTGGCCAAATTCCATGCTGTGTCTGAACTGGTAGAATCAGTCTCTGAGGAACGGCCTGTGGCTGCAGCTTCCTGGGGCGGCCACGGCAAACGGCCACAAACTGGGGCTTAAATCCAAAGACATCCACCCTCCCCCATCCTGGAGACAAGACGTCTGAGGTGAAGGTGTCCCAGGGCTGAGCTCCCTTTGGAGGCCCCAGGGGAGGGTCCTTCCCGCCCCTTCCAGCTCCTGGGGGCTCCAGGCATCCCTGGGCTTGTGGCCGTGTCCCTCCCGTCTCTGCCTCTGTCTTCCCAGGGCTTCTCCTCTGTGTCTGTGTCTCTCCTCTTCTGTCTCTTAGAAGGACCCTGTCATTTAGGATTGTTAGAGATAAATACATAAATAATACACAGATGATAGAAGAGATAGATAGACAAATGGATCGATGGATGGATGGCTAGATGAATAGATAGATAAATAGACAGATGATTGTTACAGATATATGCATAAATAGATGATAGATAGATAGACAAGGTAGATAGATAGATAGAAATAGTAAGGAAGAGACTCTCTTGTGAATTGGCCAGAGGTTCTCAGCCTCACCCCACTGACATCTGGGGCTGGGTGACCCTCTGATGTGGGGCGTCCTGGGCCCTGTGGGGGGCGGAGCAGCTTCCCTGGTCTCCACCCACCACGTGCCAGGAGCACCCCCTCCACCAGTCATGACAACTGAAAATGTCTTCAGATTTTGCTAGGTTTCCCCAGGAGGTGAGTATTTCCCCATTCGAGAATTGTAGAGAGTTGTCTGTTGTGGGTGTGTGGAAGGCACCCCACCCCTGGTGCCTCCTTGTGCCGCAAAATGCTTGACCAGTGGGTCACAACTGCAGCCCCGAATACCTGTAGCATTTAGAGCCCAAGAAAGGGAAGGGCTCGGCTCTTTCTCCCTGCTTCTGGGTCCAAAATTAAATTTTTGCACCGAGAAAACACGACAGGGTGGTTGGCCTCTTAACCACAGTGAGACTCGGTCCATCTTTGCCTCCCGATGTCCATCTGGGAAATAATTCTTCTCTCCCCAACACGATCCACATGCCCAGGGCGAATTTCCCACTTAACAGATCACCGTCTATCAGGATTGGTAGAAAAGTCAAGTCTGACCAAAGCTTCGTGAAAGAAAGCTTCCCTTTCATTAATAGTCTCCAACTTTGGCTTTTTTTAAGAGGGAGGAAAAAGCCAACCATAGAACGCTTCTTTTATTTATTTTCTCCCCCAAACAATAAACTATTTAGCCAATGCCATCCCGGGCTTCTCCCCTTGGTGGTCAACTCATGAATTATGAAGCCTGGCTGGCTGCTAAGAGTCTCTGCTGGCCATTCCTTCTCCGGATGCGGCGCGCGGTAACAGTGGCGGTTTGTCTGCCCTGGGGGAGGGCAGGGGGCCCTAAAAGGGCTACTGTGTCTGCAAGGACAGGGACGGAGGACAGGCAGCCGGCCGTGCACGACTGTGCTCTCTTTCTGCGCCACTGCAGCAGGGAGCTGGTGGGGCTCAAGGAAGGCATGGATTTTCTGCAGACTCATGCTGAACGGAATCAGTGCCCCACCAGGACTTTTCACCGGTACAGGACTTGGAGCTCCATGGGCTGCAGCAGGAGGGTCCTGCCTTCCGGAGTGACGCCTGCCCCTAGTTCCCCACCAGAGCCGGCCAATAACTACACAACGGAAATCAGGGAATAGGAATTACAGCCCCACAGGCACCTTGGCCTCCCTCCCATCCAGCCGCACGTTTTGAATCTCTCTGGGTGATTCTCACCTACAGCCTGGATTCAGAGCCTCCTCCAGCTGAGGTGTCAAGGTTTCTCCTTTCTCCCCCATCTCTGTTCCCTTCCCCCTGCTCCCCGCCCCCCCCCCAAGGACCTTCCATCCTGCAAAATAGAGCTGAGCCCTGGTCACACTCCACCCCTAGGAGATGGCCATGGAGAAGCACACTACATGCCTCTTCTGGCCCACAACATGGGATGCCCGCAGCTCCCTGGAGAAAGAGGGGGCACTGCCTTTCTTGGGGGGATCAGCTCACACTCAATGGCTCATCGATGCCTTTGGTCCTAAGGAACAAGGGACACAGGTTCCAAGAGGCACATGAAATAGCATCACCGTCATCCTGGGTGAGCCCCAGCAGACATGCCAGGTACGTGACAAAACATGGCGGGAGGCCGTTCTTCAGGGTGAAGTTAAGATTCTGAGTGTCCATCACTGGCCAGTTTGTAGGCTGTGAACTTTTTTCTTCTCTGCCCCCTCCCACAGTTAAGTGTCCACCTTGACTTCCAAGACTTACAAGTCACATATCACCTTCAGCCACTCCCACACCTGCCCAAGCATTTGCTGTTTTCATCTTGACATCATGCATGACTGACTCTCTACCCATGAGAATCTAAAAGCCCCTTTAGCTGCTTTATAGAGATGATTTACAGTATCCAAGGGAACAGAATGTGAGCGTTTTTATTAGAAAGCTAAATAGAAAGCGAATTCTATTGACCTGAGTTTATTCTTCGTAGTGAGGTATTTAGTTCACTGAAAGCTCTAATCTCACCCTGAATGCTTCTTACCCATGAAGGCTGCATTCCTCCAAGAATCTTTCATGACTATATGTTGGACATATTTTAAACTCCACCAGCCACTAAGATCTCATGGAAATTTTTCCTTCCTGGATACGGTTCTTCATGATTAAAAAAAAAAAAAGTGTTAATGGGGACAGAGTTTCAGTTTGGGTGATGAAAATGTTCTGAGATGATTGTGGTGATGGTTGCATAGCAGAGTAAAGGTCCGTAATGCCACAGAACCGTGCACTTAACAGTGATTAAGATGGTAAATTTTACGCTACATATATTTTACCACAACAAAAGAAGACTGTTACATTCAAAAATTCATTTGGGGCTTCCCTGGTGGCGCAGTGATTGAGAGTCTGCCTGCCGATGCAGGGGACACAGGTTCGAGCCCTGGTCCGGGAAGATCCCACATGCACCGGAGCAACTAAGCCCGTGCGCCGCAACTACTGAAGCCCACGCGCCTAGAGCCCATGCTCCGCAACAAGAGAAGCCACGGCAATGAGAAGCCCGCGCACCGCAACCAAGAGTAGCCCCGCTTGCCGCAGTTAGAGAAAGCCCGCGTGCAGCAACGAAGACCCAACGCAGCCAAAAATAAATAAATAATTTTTTAAAAAAATCATTTGGGGCTTCCCTGGTGGCGCAGTGGTTGAGAGTCCGCCTGCCGATGCAGGGGACACGGGTTCGTGCCCCGGTCCGGGAAGATCCCACAGGCCACGGAGCGGCTGGGCCCGTGAGCCATGATGGCTGCTGAGCCTGCGCGTCCGGAGCCTGTTGCTCCGCAACGGGAGAGGCCACAACAGTGAGAGGCCCGCGTACCGCAAAAAAAAAAAAAAAAAAATTCATTTGATTCTTTTATTTTTCATTGACTTTCATTGTATATCCTTGGCTATAAAATGAACAAACACTTAAATACGTGTTGCCCTCAGGATGTAATAAAATTCCACTTAAGAATAATATAAACCATCTTTTTTCCTGTGAGAATTTGGCCTTGAGAAGAATTTAGGCTGGAGTCGTCAACTCAAGCATTGTTTTGATTGAAAACCTTGACGTCTGCAGCTAACCTTTAGGAATTCAGCTTGTTCTGGTTTGAATTTTCACAAAGCCCTGTTATCTAGAGAAAAAAAAAGTCCTGACCTCAGCCCTGGCATCACCGCGACCCAAGCACCCAGCTAGATCCTGCCGCGGCATCACACCTGCTCCGCACATCCCCTCTGTATGTCCTGGCAACGTCTGGGCTGGCTCAGACGCTGCTTCTTCCTATGCCAAGAAAACAGGACATGTTCAGAAATAAGTAGGCTAAAATGGAAACTAGGAGATATTAGAAATGTAATCACATCATTTTCACCAGACCCATCAACTCAAAAATACCAGGAGAAAATCTGCAACATTTTAACTGGAAATAGTTTGGACGTTAAGAAATTATATAATCATAAATCCCACCTGCAGAGTCAGCATAGGGACAGCCCCTGCTTGAGCGTCTCGCATGTGGCCTCCTATGGGCTCCGGATCCAGGTAAGGACAGCTGTCAATTTTGGGTTTTGCTTCAGCCTGGAAGAAAAACATCGGGGATGGCCCCTGAGGGTCAGGGATCTGGACAAACACCCTGGTGAAGGTTCTGGACCCTTGGTGGTTTTTTTCGCCCCTGAGCTGACCGTGGTCCCAAACAAAGGTGCCCAGTTTGAATCATGCTAACAAAACCGTTTACACCCTAATGCATGCCTAGAGCCAGCTGGACACACTGACCAGTAAAATCAAACCTCTCCTAATTGCAGTGCCCACCTGCCCATCAGAGGTGGCGATGCCTTTGCCCCAGAAGCTCTCCCGGCCAAGGGCACTTGGAGGGGAAGGGGGAGAGGTCACCAGGGCACAGGTCAGAATTAGAAAGTGTCCATCTGCCCAGGTGCACGTGGCTGCCCTCCATGCTCTGGAGCTGTCTGCAGTATTGGGGACCCTACATGTCCTGGGGCTGTCTGCTGGATAGGGGCCCCTCCATGCCCTGGGTCTGTCTGTAAAATTGGGGGACCCTCCATGCCCTGTATCTATCTGCAGGATTGGGGACCCTCCATGCCCTGGATCTGTCTGCAGTATTGGGGATCCTACGTGTCCTGGGGCTGTCGGCAGGATGGGGGGACCCTCCAGGCCCCGGGTCTGTCTGCAGGATTGGGGGATCCTCCATGCTCTGGGGCTGTCTGGGGCTTGGGGAACAAAATAAAATGCCTCCACCTCTTATAACTTCATCTTCCTGAAAACAAGTGACTCCAATGCTGTACCCGTTGAGACCTGGATAAGCCATCACCCGAGGAAACCGGGGTGGGGGAACAGCAAACGCTCTCCCAACTGTGAAGGGTCCCCAACCCCCGTCCCTTTTTCTTCTCCAGATGCAGGCCCTCCTTACCCCACCATGATTTCTAAACTACTTATTTAGACAGAGACAGGAAGGTCCCTGGCTCTCTGCTTCTCTTCAATCCCACATTTAACCTGACGCTGCAGTGTTCCAAGTGTTCCAGGACATCTTTGGAGCCGATCGCCAAATGCCAGCTACCTGAGAGCCACGGACAAACCACCGGTTTCCCTTCGATGACATTGAGCTGAACCAGGAACGCCCAGTTTAGACATCTTTGCCCCGGTCCGGTGTCCCTGGGCTGTCGACTGCTACAACGGTCCCATCCTAACGGGGTCGATTTTGAGGAAGAGATTGGGTTCGTTTGGGATGACTTGGTTACCCATGGGGTGGGGGGAGGGTCCATCTTTCACACCCGCCGTGGAGTTTGGGGGCGTGAGATGTGTACAGTGGGCTCTCAGCGGAGCTTGCATTTTTCTTAGATTTTTTTACCCGCATAAGGCTGTTTTGAGAAGCCGCGGACATCTGCTGCCCCCCAGTGGCGGTTTGGGAGTGTGGTCCAAGGATTGGGTCTGAGAAGAAACACCTCCCACCTCCATCTTGCCTGTGGAGTCGACCCTGAAACTCAAGGAAAAACGGGAGGTATTTCCAGAGGGGTCCAGGTGGGTATTCCAGACAAATACAAGGAAACTCCGAGAGTTTCTGCAGTTTTGCATATTCTCCCCCTGTCTTGGTCTCCGGCAGAGGGCTGAGCATCTTTTGTAGACCCTTAGTTTGGAGCTTTCTCTGTCAGAGATGAAAAGGAAGTGATTCATTCATCTCCCCAGCCCAGCTTTCGGGGATAAAGACGCTTGGCAATAGGAGGTTGAATTTCCCCGACATCCGGAGGAAGAGGTGCTCGTCCGCAGGGACAGAACTGTGTTGACGGCCACCCATGAGTGTCCCTCTTCGTGAGAAGGCAAAGGGGACCTCGTGCCCCTCAGAGGGAATGCTTACAAATACTGGTCCCCAGTGACCCGTCCCCCGTGGGCTCATCACCGTATTCGGAGATGCAGCCACCTCAGCCCTCATCCTTCATAACGTGGATCAAATCTGTGAGCAGCCCTCGCCTGCCCAGACCGTAGGGTGCTAAAGGCACCAGGGTGCATCCCCGTCTGGGATACGGCCATGTGGGAAACTGAGGCCACAAGCTGGATTTCTCTTTTTTCTTTCTTTCTTTCTTTTTTTTAACATATACATGTATCTAAGTGTTTTCCATGTATTAACTTACTTTTTTTAATTTTTATTTTATATTGGAGTAGAGTTGATCTACAATGTTGTGTTACTTTCAGGTGTACAGCAAAGTGATTCAGTTCTACATATACATGTATCTGTTCTTTTTTCACATTCTTTTCCCATTTAGGTTGTTACAGAATATTGAGCAGAGTTCCCTGTGCTCGACAGTAGGTCCTTGCTGGTTATCCATTTTAAATATAACAGTGTGTACCTTTCAATCCCAAACTCCTAATTTATCCCTCCCCCACCCACCTCCCCCCCCACCCCATAACCATTAGTTCAAGTTCTCGAAAGTCCATGAGTCTGTTTCTGTTTTGTTAATAAGTTCATTTGTATCCGTTTTTTTTTAGATTCCACATAGAAGTGATATCATATGATGTTTGTCTATCTCTGTCTGACTTACTTCACTTAGCAGGATAATTTCTAGGTCCATCCATGTTGCTGCAAATGACATTAGTTCATTCTTTTTCCTGGCTGAGTAATATTCCATTGTATATATGTACCACACCTCCTTTATCTATTCATCTGTCCTTGGACACTTAGGTTGCTTCCATGTCTTGGCTATTGTGAATACTGCTGCCATGAACATAGGGGTATATGTATCCGTCTCACTCTTTAGATTCCACATGTAAGTGATATCATATGATGTTTGTCTTTCTCTTTCTGACTTACTTCACTTAGTATAATCATTTCCAGGTCCTGGAAAAACTGGACTCTCTCTTAGCATCCCTCCCTTTCCAGGAAGGAGGTGGGGAAATGCATTATCCTGTAAAGGTAGCCGGCACCTAGCTCTGCCTCCGCCACAAGAAGCAGGCACTGCCTCCACGACTTCTGGTGAGAGTGGAAAAGGATGGGTACCGAGCCCGTGGAAGCCACTCAGAAGCGGTTTCCATTTTTCACCGGATTTTAAGTTTGACGCCACCACCTGAGCATCCTGCATTTTACGCATCGTTGGATCACCACACCCCAGTTTAAAGTATCCTTCAAACTAAGTCTCTGAAGTTGTATCCATGGTTCCACGGACGTGACCCATGGTTAAAACCTCATACAAATCATTGTTCTGAGTTTATGAATCTTGGCAGGGGTGTTTTGTAAGACCTGCAATGGCCGGGCAGAGGCATGAGAAGACACACAGTTCTTTTCATTTTTGTGTGTGTGCAATTCTTCTTAGGACGCTTGCTTAATCCCACACCATCATACGTATGTGTGCTGCCCTGTGGTGAGTGGTCCCAGGGAACCAGAAAACAGTCCCCTCTAGTAGAAGACTTGCCTTTGTTCTGCAACCAGACCCAGGGTGATTTAGGGCCAGATGCGGCCATTGGCCCCCTGTCGCTTCCCAAAGAGCAGGCAGCTGGCTGCAGGAATGTCTCACGCGTCCCCAGACTTAAAAGACCCTCACAAACGCCACTGTAGTCCTTCACGGTTGCCCTGGAATAGGCATCATTTCTCCAAGCCTGGGGGGGATGCCAAGTCCCAGTGCATTCAACCTGTTTACTCTTTAGATGAATTTAATTACCAGTCAGAACCCTGTGCGCGCAGGTCTGGAAACACCACCTGATGAAGCCAAATCTTGAGTCCTTGTGAGAGCTCTTCCAGGCCTCCTTCCAGGAAGAGCTGTTTTTCGTTAAAAGCGAGAACACTATGTTACCTGTCACAGGGATGTCTCACGCACCCTGTATGTCTTCTTTCATAAGCGAAACAGGGGTGATTTCCTTTGTCCCTGTTTCTCCAGAAACGAGGGAATCCTGCCATCTGGCTCTGCTCTTGGAGCTGGACGTTCCCTAAGGCCGGTGAGAGTTCAGCTTGCTTACGAAGGGCTGGGCACAGAATTATGGGTAACGCTGCCGTGATCAGTGGAACTTCCCACACCTCCCGTTTCCCAGAAGCAGAAAAGTGCTTTTCTTTTTTAAGAAAAATTTATTTTAAAGACAGAGGGGACAGCTGGAACCATATCCATAAAACACCAGCAAAAAAATATATTACTCAGCCATAAAAAAAGAATGCAATCATGCCATTTGCAGCAACATGGATGGACCTAGAGATGATCATACTAAGTGAAGTAAGTCAGACAAAGACAAATACCGCGTGATATCACTTCTATGTGGAATCTAAAATTATGACACACACGAACTTATTTACAAAATAAAAACAGACTCACAGACATAGAGAATGAGCTTATGGTTACCAAAGGGGAAAAGTTGGTGGGGGGGATACACTGGGAGTTTGGGATTAGCAGATACACACTGCTATATATATAATAGATAAGGACCTACTGTAGAGCACAGGGAACTCTACTCAATATTCTGTGATAACCTATATGGGAAAGGAATCTGTAAAAGAATATATATATACGTGTATATATAACTGAATCACTTTGCTGTACACCTGAAACTAGCACAACATTGTAAATCAACTGTACTTCAATTAAAAAAAGAATCAGTGCATGTCTGTTCTAGGAGGGGCCATAATACTTGTGAATGGGTTTGTTTTGATTTTGCACGGGGTGAAGCCGCAGATACGGTCTTATTGTTGGTAGCGAAGACTGTGTCATCGGAAGGTAATGGTTTTCTATTTGGGGGCCAGTTTACCTGCTGGGGGCCGCTTTAGGAGAGCACAGGCATTTGTTCGGAAGGCAGGTCTCATTAGACATAGAATTAAGTGCGTGGGTGAACTCAGGACCCAGTGTAGGATCGCAGAGGGGGGTTCTGCAGAGAAAGGGCTCACACTCTCCCAAGTGTGGGTCTGCAGACAGAGGGGAAGGCAAGGACCAGTGCCCTTTTTACTATGTGATCAGAGCTCAGCCACCCAAACTGAGCTTGTGAGCATCTGAGGTCGTGCCTCAGGCATCGCTCTGCCACCTCAAGGCCCACGACATCGGCAAGACACATTGGTACCAACAAGGCCTACTTCCGGGGGCTGTGCTAGCCGGGCAGAAGTGACCTGATGACAATTTTGCACCAGACGCTTCACAGCAGCCTTTTGCAGGATTACGGACATAAGTGTAGAAATAGAAAGTACAACAGGCTGTATGGAACCTTATGCATTTAGGCAGAAAGAAATAGCAGAATAAACAATATCAAATTTTAGGCATTTAGGCAGAAATAGATGATAGAATAAACTATATCTAATCTTATGCATTTGGGCAGAAATAAATAGAATAAACTGTATGGAAACGTATACATTTAGGCAGAAATAAATAGCAGAATAAATAATATCTAATTTTATGCATTTAGGCAGAAATGGATAGTAGAATAAACTATCTAACCTTATGCATTTAGGTAGAAATAAATAGTAGAATAAACTCTATGTAACCTTATGCATCTAGACAGAAATGGTGTAATAAACTATATATAATCTTGTGTATTTAGGCAAAAATGAATTGTAGAATTAAAACTATCCAGTTCTATGCATTCAGGTAGAAATGAAGAATGGACAAAATATATCTAATCTTATGGGTTTTGGGGGGTTTTTTTGGTTTTTTTGCCTAAATAAATACCGGGTGAATGGCCCCGCTTCGAAGAGGAGGCTTTTTGTGTAAACGAATGATAATCAGAAAAGCGAAGCCTTTACATCACGTCTGACACCGTCCTTCTCACCCCCAGAAGCAGGCTCCCTAACAAACGAGGCTATTGGCTCTCTATAAACAGGCGTCTCAAACCTCGGCTGCCGTCTTTGGATGTCCTGTCCACACTTCCCACCTCGGGAATGCTGGGAAATTCAGCATTTGAGATGCTGTGCAGGGCACCAGGGTCTGCGGGGGGAGGGGAGCGTGTGTGTTCAGATCACAAAACATCGGTTTGCAAATTCCCCTTCATCATTTCTGAAAACGGACAGAAAAATAAAAGGGGGGCGGGGTGGCGCCCTCAACAGCATATTTTCCATCATGAAGGCACGTGATTCTCATCAAGCAGCTCAGAGGAAGCAACACGTCAGGATGGAACTTGGGGAGATGCTGACCTTCTGGGGAGATAAGCAGGCAGTAAAGGCAGGTACATGCCAGGAAGTGAAGAGCCAGGTGCATTCCTTTCAGAAAAGGGATTTATTCACACTATTTACGACGCCCAGGGAACACAAGGCAGGACAGCAGTCAGGGATATTCGCCCCTGGCCCTGGAAGGAACTTTGAAAGCAAAGCAGTGCCCAGATGCTGCAAAGAGGGGCTGGATTTGCAGCTACAACCAAAAGCCAGCTTCCGGCGAGGAATCCGGCAGAATGGAGAAAATGAACATTGGCGACGGTTGGGGACAGCAAAAAAAAGATGCTTTGCACATGTGGCGACCCGCCCCTGGGGACAGAGGGCAAAGGAAACAAGGGCTGTGCTCCCAGGCGCCCACAGGATCAGGGCTCACCGTGGAAGGCTGGTACCCAGAGCCACAACTGGAACCAGGATGGAGAAACGGTCTCTCCCCTCCAAGGGGAGAGGGCTGCAGGTGGAGAGTGGGATGGGCTCCGGGTCCGGAAGCAAGGAAACGTGCCCCCCAGGAGAATGAATTAGAAAAGGTTAGGATGCACTGGGCATGGCTTCACCCAATGGACCATCACCTGTCCCGCTGGGTCACCAGACCTTGGAATCTAACACAGGTGTGATCTCATGTGCAAATTCTGCACAGATTCGGTGAGCATTTGTGGTAATGCCAAACGTTCCCTTTTCCCCTTCATCCTCAGGGAAAGAGGACGTCCCTCTAGTGTGGAGCTGGTTGGTGACCGTACACCACGCTAGTGCAGTGCTGTGCAGACACATCCCTTCCTGGGGAGGGCAACCGTGTAGATGAGGGTGAGAATGTCCAAGGTGAGCTGTTAGAACCTTCTTTTGAAAGCTGTGGGCTGCAGGTAGAATCGAACAATTGATGTGAATATTCATGTGATGAAAATGTATTGATTAATACATAGTGGGGGTTACTGTGCTGATAGGGAAGGGGTCCAGAATTAGCCACTGTGGCATAAAATTATTTTGAGCCGAAGGCATTTGAGCTCCTGAAATTCTTTATCTGTCTGAACGCAGAGCCTCTGCCAACAGCCAGTTGTCATAAACCCACTCTGTGGAAGCAACTGTAATCTTGTTTCCTCGGCGATGAGGTTGGTACCACACCCACACAGACATTGTTACACAAATATTGTATCTCCCATCTGTTCTCCTAAGGGCACATTTATCTTCCCGAAGAGTCATCTGTTTTTCCATAAGTGCCCCTTCTCTCCCCATTTCCAAGAAGCCATTTGTTCTCCCAGAAACACTCTCTTTTTCTCCTCATTCCCTATGAATAGGGTATAGAAAGTCTGAAATTCTAACCCCCTCCATGAGTCAGATTTCTCTGTGAAGTCCTGTGCATATATGCATCATGTAATGTTTTATTCTCTTGCTAATCTGTCTTTTGCCGGTTTAATTTGCACGCGCCAGGGACCGAAGTAAGAGGGTAGAGGAAAAGGTTTTCCTCCCTGACAGTATTAATAGAGGGAAAGATGATACAGAGAGGCTGGATCCAACATTCCCTCACTTTCTCTCCTCTCCCATATTCATCTTGGCTCTTTTTTCCTTCCTTGTTCCCCTCTTCAAATTTCTGCCTCCACAAATACAAAGGAAAGCTAAGCTTTGAGCTTCCTTGAAATCGCTACTCTTGTGAGTCTGAAGTTGGCCCGCAGTGAAGGGCTCCCCTTTGCGTGTATCTAGGAAAGGAGCCCTGGGATGCTGGTGGCAGGCAGCACTGCAGGAAGGGACTCCAGCGGTGAGAATCCAGGTGGCCCTAACAGGTAAGTTGAGAAGCCATATACAGACCCCTGAACAAGGACCTCTCAGATCCTTAAATCTTAGTGCCAAACTTCTCAGATGACTTTGGTTATCATTTGGGCTTCTCTGTTGCCCAGCGTCTGGAGGGTGAAGACTCTTCCATGCCAGAGGCTGAGCTACTGTCTCTGTAAACCAGTAGATGACCACAAGGGCGTCTGCTTCAAGTCTATGTGAGTTGAGCTAATGTGAGTCGGGCCTTAAGAGAACAGGCTGGCTTTGGGAATTCTGGTGCAATCATATTTCTGAGTCTGTAAGGTGTGAGGGGGCAGTTCCACTACTGGGGTAAATCCAGCTAAGGAAACCCACCCTTTAGGTCCTGGGCTGCCATCCAGAGGACGTTTTTTGTTTTTTGTTTTTTGTTTTTGTCTGCACCACATGGCATACAGTATCTTAGTTCCCTGACCAGGGATGGGAACTGTGCCCCCTGCAGTGGAAGCACAGAGTCTTAACCACTGGACCACCAGGGAAGTCCCCTAGAGGACTTTAGTTATAAAGACCTGGCCACCCTGCACAAGGACCTTCTACCCTTCCTGGTTTCCAGGGCAGCCACACCCAGCAGTTGAGAAGCACCCGCACTGCAGTCAATCAGAACCACCTTTGTCATCTTGAGATCAACGAGAAACCCTGGGGTCCTGTCCTGACCTGCCGATGAAGCAGGTTTTCCCAGGTCTGCAGCCCTGCGATTGGTTTGCAGACCAGGAAATGAGGCTGTTACCTTCATCTCTATTAAGTTCTCGCTTGTCCTCTGCCAGTGGCTTCAGGCTGGCCAGGGGCTGTCCCTGAAGCCTTTAGCTGACCCTCCCTGACCTGGCCACCTACATTCATGACCCACCACGGCATCCGGGTCAAGACCTCCTGGGGCTGAAAACCGGGGGCCTTTTGTGTTGGCCGTTGTCTTACGAACTCCCAGCACCTTTAGAATGTCCATTCTCTTCCAGGACACGGAAGAATGTCTGACGACTGACCATGAAGGAGGTTAGGACACATGGCCCCAAAATGTGTCGCTTTGGTTCATTGATTATTTTGAGTGGACGTCACTAGAAAACCGGCAGATGCCGGGAGGGTCTTTCTCTGAACGTAGATACTTAATGTTCTTCCAAAAGGAACCCGGTTGTCATCAATCCCCTCCAGGGAGTGTCATCAATCAGGAATATTGACTCTTGTCCCGGGAAAGGAGGTTCCGCATCAGCTCCACATCCAGAGGGACATTGTCACAAATGGTCATACCTGCCATGTGTTCTTTTTTTTAATTAATTTTTATTAGAGTATAGTTGATTTACAACGTTGTCTTAGTTTCTGCTGTACAGCAACGTGAACCAGTTACATATGTATACATATATCCACGCTTTTTTAGATTCCTTCCCCATTTAGGTCACTACAGAGCAGTGAGTAGAGTTCCCTGTGCTATACGGCAGGTTCTTACTAGTTACCTATTTTACATGCCGTAGTGTATATATGTCAATCCCAATCTCCCAATCTATCCCGCCCCCCCCATCCCCTGGTAACCGTAAGTTTGTTTTCTACATCTGTGAGTCTATTTGTCTTGTAAATAGTTTCATTTGCACCCTTATTTTAGGTTCCACATATAAGCAATATCATATGGTATTTGTCTTTCTCTGTCTGACTTACTTCACTCAATATGATCATCTCTAGGTCCATCCATGTAGCTGCAAATGGCATGATTTCATTCTTTTTTATGGCTGAGTAATATTCCATTGCATACATGTACCACACCTTCTTTATCCGTTCATCTGTTGATGGACACTTAGGTTGCTTCCATGTCCTGGCTATTGTAAATAGAGCTGCAGTGAACATTGTGGTACATGACTCTTTTTGAATTATGGTTTTTTCTGGGTATATGCCCAGTAGTGGGATTGCTGGGTCATATAATAATTCTATTTTTACTTTTTTAAGGAACCTCCATACTGTTCTCCATAGTGGCTGTATCAATTTACATTCCCACCAACAGCGCGAGAGGGTTCCCTTTTCTCCACACCCTCTCCAGCATTTACTGTTTGTAGATTTTTCGATGATAGCCATTCGGACCGTCTGTTCTCCTAAGGGCTGAGCCATCTTTCCTGAGAACGTTTCAGTCTGCCTGAGAGGCCCACACCCCCTCCCCTCCCCGTTAAGATGGTCTGTAACGTCTCAAACGTCTCGGCTTCTCACCTCTCCTCCTGTGAGGCCCTCGTGCGCGTAATGTAATGTTAAACCTTAATAGGTCTGTGTACCTTTCCTCCCGCTACTCCGCCTGTTGTCAGTTTATTTCGCAGGCCCAGCTGTGGCACTTAGGAGGGCAGAGGTAAAGGCTTTCTTCTCTGACAACCCATACACCAAGTCATAAAGTGACTCTCAAGAAGGCTTAAAAAAGCTAAAACCCAAAAAAGTGTATTCTCTGAAAACAATAAAATTGCACTAGAGACCAATGACAAAAAGATAGCACAGGAGTTAGAAGGGAAAAACGCAGTAAAATAAATTCAGAGAAAGTATTGGAAAGGAAATTATAAAGATTTTTTAAATACGGGGGGAGGGCTTCCCTGGTGGCGCAGTGGTTAAGAATCTGCCTGCCAGTGCAGGGGACACGGGTTTGAGCCCTGATCCGGGAAGATCCCACATGCCGCAGAGCAACGAAGCCCGTGCGCCACAACTACTGAGCCTGTGCTCTAGAGCCCACGAGCCACAACGACTGAGCTCGTGTGCCACAGCTACTGAAGCCCGCATGCCTAGAGCCCATGGTCCACAACAAGAGTAGCCCCCGCTCGCCGCAACTAGAGAAAGCCCGTGCGCAGCAACGAAGACCCAACACAGCCAATAAATAAATAAATAATAAAATAATAAAAATAGGGGGAAATACAACCAAAGCGAAAACGTGGTTTTACAACAAAACTGACAAAGTCGATAAACCCCCGGTGAGGCCAACAGAGAGAAAGAATGAACAAACAGCAGATAGAAACATAACCAGGAGAGGAAATAGAAATCGTGGTGTCAGCATTAGAACAGAAGAAATAGGGAATTCCTTGGCTGTCCAGTTGTTAGGACTCTGCGCTTCCACTGCACGGGACAAGGGTTCAATCCCTGGTTAGGGAAAAAAGATCCCACAAGCTGCAGGAGTGCCCCCCCCCGAAAAAAAAAGAAAGAAAGAAGAAATAAAATAATTATCTGCAGCTAAATAATTATGACCTAGAAAATTCAAAGTAATCTAAAGATGAATGAATGCCTAGGAGAGTTTATCTGGCAAGAGCCCAACACAATACCAATATACAAAAATCACTTGTTTCTACCTAGTAGCAAAAAAAAAATTTTTTTAACATTAAAGGAAAGATGTCATTTAGGAGAGCATCAAATCTAGGAGCTTAGGAAAAATTCCAACCAAAGAGGTAAAACTCTTCTGATCGGAAAAATTTCCAAAACGTTACTGCAAATGGAATCGGGTGATATACTTAGGTTACCAACCAGGGCTCTTGGCCGCCTCAATCAACAGAAATTGATCAGAGGACAGACAAAAAATTCAGGCCAGGCTTTATTTGGGCCCCTGATGCAGCAGGGTGAGCGCGAGGGCGGTGAGCTGGCTCCTTACACGGGGTGAGGGTACGGGTGGGTCCAGGGGTCGGGCAGGAGGGGAGGCTTAGGTGGTCTGTCCACCCCTTAGGTGGTGTTGAGTGCAGGGGGCATCCTCAGGACCCTGCTTTCGCTCCACGCTCTTCAAAAGCGGCAACTGGGTTTTTTGGTCTCTTTGTATCTTTTAGGTCCAGGATTTGTCCCGACTGCGCATGCACGCAGTTATTTTTGGTCCCATAGAGTTTCTTTGTATTTTGTTGCGTCCAGATGCAAGCATCGCCGCCCTGCAGCAAAGAGTCCCAGGTCCCAGCAGAGGGTCCCAGGTCCCAGCCTGTCTCCCTTACAGGTTCAGACGCTCTGTATTTGCAAGAGATTGATTGTCTTCCCATCATCATCTGGAGATCCCACCCAAGTCCAATTAGAATTTCAACAAGTTTTTTTTTTCCGTTGTTATTGACAAGCTGTTTATAAAGGTTGTGTGGGAATTCGAAAGGGCTCAGATTCTCCAAACAGAGGGGATGGAGGGGGGCAGACGGAGAGAAAAGAAACACAGTGTATCAGACAGCCAGATGCCACGTTTATTAATAGAGCTGCAAAATCAAGTCAACCGGCCACGGGGCAGGGTCTGGAATGAACCCCGCAAACCCCAAGAGAGTCCAGGACGGGGTCCTGGGTTACAGACCTTAGGGGACAGCAGGGGGCGCTGTAGACACGTCAGGACCGGCTGCCTCGGAATAGCTAAAAAGGCGTCCCTCGCTCCCACCTGACTCAGCATCTCCATCCAGGTGGATTATATAAACCTCTGTGTGACTATTAAACCGTAGAGCGCTCAGAAACTCAGATAGGAGGACTGAGGCACCACCTCGGGGAAGGGCGATTTGTTTATACGAACGTGTGAAAGGACAAAATAAGCAAGAAAAGACTCCTCAGATCGAGTTCCGCCAGCCAGAGGGCTCCAGGCACCCCAGGGAGGTAGGGTGAAAACTCACTTCCTGCCGGGATTTTCCCCTAGGCCCTTCCTGACGTCTCCATTGTGTTTCTAACGTATGTCTTGCTTATGCCGTGAACTGCACCCTCCTAGAATTCTCCAGGTGTGTGCGTGTTTATTTTTTTTTTTTAATGCTATCCTGTCACTGTAGTATTGACAGAATTATTTTTACTGTATTTGGGGGATTTTTTGGCATGGTGTCAGGACACATGCCCCTTGTGCCTGTCACAGAAATGTGCTGATTTACAGCATTATCCTGGTTCACCAACCCCCCTCGCCCCAGGCGCCATCAGTCTAGCGACCCTGCCTTGCTGCGCAGGAGAAAACAGGGTTCCACAGGAAGGTCCGTTGGTTTTCACGTCTGTGTGGCCGGACCCATTAAGCATAAAGATACCTAAACACGTATTTTGCTTAATCGTTGGCTTGAGTTTCTCGCCTCTTTTTTGTGTCCTTTCACTCCGTGGGGACTCAGAGTTGGCCTGAAAAATAGTTTAAGCTGACGACATTTGAGATTCAACAGATGCTGGGAAGAAAAAACAACTTTCTAGAGCTTCCCTTCTCTGACCCAAAGGGGCAACTGCTAGGAAATAAGGCTCCATAAATTCCTCATCAAGGTGGATCTATTCCCAGAATTCAGAACACCAGAAAACCTCCCCTCCCCCCCAAAAAACTAAAAATTAAAAACCTCCCCCCAAATCCCTTCTCCAGGGGAGTTTTTGTCCCCAGAAGGAGATGGAAACATCACTCATACCCATACAGACATCATCACAAACTTTCTCATCTCCTGTTTGTGCTCGGAAAACCCACTTCTCTTTCCAAAAAGTTACTTGTTTTCCCCTCCGTGCTTTTCTGGCCAGCTTCCCTTTCACCTCGAAGCCCCAAAATTCTAACAATCCTTTCCGGTTACTCAAAACACGCCACCCCCAAGTATGCCGCTTTGGCCTGTGGAGGTCCCTAAAAGCCACACAGAGCCAGTCGACTCCAGATAAGTAAGGAGATTTCCACGTATAAAGGAAATGCTCATTTGTAAAGATGTATCTGTCTCCCATACCTGGAAGAAGAGGCCGCTTCAGAACTCTTATCGCTACAGAAGGATCCACTTAATCTATGTAACAAGCCCTGATAAATACCCTCTTTCACCATAGTTTCCTAGTCAGCTCCCCACAATTTGCCTTCTCCCCCAGAACCCTCAAATCTGTTCTCCTTTGTTTAGCTTCAAAAAGGTATATATAACCACCCCTTGGAATTAGTTGCCTCTGGGTACCCCCAAGTGGAACCGAGATGCTCTGCTAATAAACTTCAGTTTTTCTCCTGATAATCTGTCTGCGGTCGATCTCAGTTATAAGGTCCCACCCAGAGAACCTAAGTTCTGGGTCTTGCAGCCCTGGGAAGGTTAACCCAAGAAAGCAGGGTCAGCAGTCACACGGGGGGGACTCACTCGCTTGCCTGTTATAAAATTTAACTATTTGCAAGAATGCCTGCGCTATGATCTGGGGGTTTTAGAACGTGAATATGTGAGCATGTGTGTCTTAAATTGGTTTTGCGTCGACGAACTCGGTAAAAAATGTGATTTTGACTGAAGACTGGGAGCCTCTGCATTCATGAAGCTCAACACCTCTTAAATTCATGGGTTTTCGTGGCAGGCAGGCAGAGCCTGCCTGTGGAGCCTTCAAATATGCCTCTTAGGGGATTTGTTTAATTGAAGAAAATGTGAAAATATAGTAAGCGGTGATGTTAACAAAACATAGACATTTTTACGATGTCTTTTTCCATAATAACCAGAGGCCCCTTGCTAGTCCTGGCAGATGTCTGGAATTTTTGTTTTTGTTTTTTTCTATGAAAAACCAAATTATTTGCCCTGTATCACAGAACCACCCACACACAGCCTCTGACACTCACAGCTTCACGGGTGATAGGATACAAGAGATTCTGCTTCCAAATGCAGACAGAACGTTTCATTAAAATGAGGACTGATGTGTCCTGTGGGATTTCTGGGCGTGTGTTTTCACGGCTAAATTCTGAACACACATAAGACAACGATCATTCAAGCGTGGGGTGTGTGCTTGGTGAACTTGCTTTCTGGGGTTCTGGGCTTAAGCTAATCAATGGATTCAACGGGGCTGATGGGAATCTTGTTTCTTGCTGTCGGAGAGTGGACTTACGCACATGGTGAGGTGGGACTCGGAATGAATGCAGGGGTGTTCTCAGTGGGTGAGTCTCCGGGGGCCTCTGTAACAAAGTACCCCAGACGGGGGGGCTTCAACCAGGAAGTGCATCCTCCCCCAGCCCTGGGGACCAGACGTCTGAGGTCAAGGTGGCCCAGGACCGCGCTCCCTCCAGAGGCTCCAGGGGAGGGTCCTTCCCGCCTCTTCCAGCTTCTGGGGGCTCCAGGCGTCCCTGGGCTTGTGGCCGCGTCCCTCCCGTCTCTGCCTCTGTCTTCCCGGGGCTTCTCCTCTGTGTCCTCCTGTGGTCTTCCGTCCGTGTGTGTCTATGTCCTAGTGGAAGATACGGGCCTTCTGCATGGAAAGAGGCAGGTAACCATTGTGGAGAAAGAATGTCGCCTGCCATTTCAGTAAACAAACGACCTTTCGGCTGCCAAGCCCTCAGCTACTGCAGCTGCCCCCGACGGTGCCCCCGAGGGGACTCAGGATGGAGAAAATCAGGATCCTGGCCCTAGAGAGTTAAGATACCTATCAGAGGAATGATTTCCGTGAGCCCAGACTCCTGCATCTTCCCGTACATAGGAAAGCGCTACACTCATTTACTTGAGATGTCTGGTTTTCTTTAATTAGGAGTAATCTTTTGATGTTCGGCCACCTGGTGGGGGGGGGTGTTTGTTTGCTTTTGTAAAACTCATATATCCAGGCTGCTCCCTGACCTCTTTGAAACAGCCCTTCAGAGCCATCTGGAAAGCTGTATTCCAGTCTTGAGTCCTCAGGAATGCCCCGACTAAAACATAACTCTCAACTTTTAGGTTGTGTTTTTTTCTCACGGACAGAGTCATTCACAACTTCTTCCCATGAGTTTAGGGGTTTGTGTCCCTGAGGCTCATCATGACCACCGGTGGGCTGGCATCAGCTGGCACCTTTGTCTGGGGGAGCTGAGAGTTCTTAGCTGTGACCCCTGGGAGCCCACAGTCCTGAGGTTCCCCACCCCTCTGTGGGGTGCAGCAGGCAGGAGTGTCTCCAGATGGCCAGTGGGTACACAGAGCCCAAAGCGGCCTTCGCGGGTGGCCCAGAAGCACCGGGGAAAGTGGACACTGTTCCTTCATCCAGGGGGGCACAGACCCCAGCTGAGGGACGTGGATCCCCAGTGCACGATGCAGGGCGGGGCTCTGCCGCAGCGCCAGGAGTGCCCAGCGGCCACAGACAGGACTGCAGCACGGCCACAGCCGCAGGTGTCCCCATGGAAGGGCAGCCACAGGCAGGACCAGGTGCAACCTTGGACAAGCCCACGGAAGCCAGTGTGGAAACCCGCAGGAGAGCACACTCCTCTCTGCCGGACCAGGAGGCCCCGAAACCCCAGCCAGGGAGCTTTGTCACCTGCCCTGTGCAAAGGAGCAAGAAAGGAAGACCCGTGGGATCTCCCCAGATGAACCCCCAAAACTGTACCTACTCAGAACTGCATAGGACACGCTATTTTTTAAAACGGAACCATAGTTGCTTGACAATGTGTTAGGTTCAGGGGTACAGCATAGTGATTCAGTGACATTTTTTCCAGATTCTTTTCCATTATACGTGATTACAAGATACTGAGCATATTCGCTGTGCTATACAGTAGGACCTTGTTGTGTGTCTATTTTAAATAGAGTAGTACCTATCTGTTATTCCCAAGCTCCTAATTTATCCCTTCCCCCCTTCCCCCTTTGGTAAGCCTAAATTTGTTTTCTATGTCTGTGGGTGGGTCTATTTCTGTTCTTTAAAAAAATGATACAAAATGACACACTGTTGTATTCCTGCCCTCCTGGGAAAGGCAATGCCTGGGATACTTTTGTGCCGCAGAGAAGGAAACGTCTCACAATTTGCTCAGAGTGTGGGCGGAGGTTCCCCGTGCCCTGGAAGTGGAGGATGGAGGTACCATTCTCTGAGACTCCCCCAGAGAAAGCACTTGTTTCTGTGCTCACAGCGCTTCTCACGCCAGGGAGGTTGTGTCTTCCTCACGGAGAGCTTCTCCGATTCATTGTGGACAGCAGGCGGTGTCCCAGCATCCTTGGTGACCCTGAGTTCCCCGGTGTTAGCGCAGACCCCTCAGGGTAAGGGACAGCCCCACCAGACTGGCCACACTTCAGCCAAATGTTAGGGACCCACGTGGTAAGTTATGAGGTGTTGGTTCCCCTGGCAACCAGCCCCCATCCTGAAGGCCTCCAGGGGCCCCTGTTGGGTTGAAAAGGACTTATTATGAATAACAAAAGAAGTGCTTCTCCCACCCCCCACCCCCCCATCCCTCAGGACATCCCGAGGGTTTTAGGAGCTCTGTGACTGGAACCAAGGCAGAGAACATATATTTCTTTTCTTTTTCTTCCAGGCGTTTCACACACCTCTCACCCCCTGCCTCTGGCAACCATCAATCTGTTCTCTGTATCTGTGAACTTGTTGGGGTTTTTTGGTTTGTTTTAGGTTACACACGTAAGTGATAACATAGAGTATTTGTCTCTCTCTGTCTGACTTAATTCACTGAGCATCATATGCTCTCCAAGTGCATCCGTGTTGCTGCAAATGGCATTATTTCCTTCCTTTTGTGGCTAATATTCCATTATTTATTTATTTTTTTATTCCATTATTTATACATATATATATAGAGAGAGAGAGAGAGAGAGCGATGATATAGATAGATATAGATGATAAATGATAGATAGATGTTAGGTAGGTAGACAGATAGATGATAGATACAGATGATAAATGATAGGTAGATAGATGATAGGTAGATAGATGATAGACGATAGATGATAGATGATAGTATAGATAGATATAGATGATAAAAGATAGGTAGGTAGATAGATGATAGATGATAGTATAGATAGATATAGATGATAAAAGGTAGGTAGATAGATGATATAGATGATAAATAAAAGATAGGTAGACAGATGATAGATAGATAGCTAGATAGATAGATGGGTAGATATCACATTCTCTTTACCCCTTCCTCTGTCAATGGACACTTAGGCTGTTTATGTATCTTGGCTCTTGTAAATAGAGCTGCTATAAACATGGAGATGCAGATGTCTCGTCGAGATCCTGACTATTTATTCTTTACGTAAAAGCCCAGAAGAGTGGACTTGCTGGATGGACCGTCCAGTATATTTCATATTTTATCACCACGTAACATCATTTTCTAGATTCTTTCCGTCATTACTGCCCAAGCCCCGCTTATCCCACCTCGACTGTTAAAGCCACACTGTCATCCAGTGGAAACTGGCATTCTTTCATCCAAATCCAAGGTTGTTTTCCGATCAGCAAAATCAAGAGGGGAAAATGTCAACAGGGATAGCAGAACATTCGAAGGTAAGAGAAAAGAAGGTTTTTAAAAAATACCCACCACCTCGAGTGTACATATAATATGTTGATCTTGGTACGAGCCTTTCCAGCTCCCAAGCCTGCGCTGGAGCATCTCAGGGCCTTTCTGGAAAAGGGATTCCTGGGTGACTGGACAGATAAGACTTCTTGAATGTGGAGACAAGAGAAGTGGGGTTTTCCTCTGGTTTTCCAGTGGTTGCAATGAAATCCCACCCAGACCTTGGTGCTGAGCTGTACCGTCCCCTCTCAGGAGACCAGGCAGCGTCTAGCCTGAAGGGCCTGGCTGTCTGTCCCTCCCAAGGCTCCACTGCTTGCCCAGAGGGAGGAGTGAAGCATATTGGCCTGAATTCTTGCCATACCAGGTAGACAGAGAGGCTTTCCTGGGCCAGTGGGGTCAGGCCAAGGATGTGGGCAGGTAGGTGGACCACAGGCTGACCTGGTTAGATAGTTCCAGTCTGCATTGTGTCTCCCCCCAGATTCCTATGCTGAAGCCCTAAACCCCAGGACTTCAGAATTGGCTGTATTCAGAGATAAGGTCTTTAAAGAAGTGATGAAGGGAAAATGAGGTCACTAGGGTGGGTCCTGATCCCATAGCACTGGTGTCCTTATAAGAAGAGGAGATAAGGGCAGTGACACACACAGAGGGATGACCACGTGGAGACGCAGGGAGAAGACGGCCCGCCCAGGAGAGAGGCCTCAGGAGGGACCAGCCCTGCCCACACCAGGATCTCACATTCTAGCCTCCAGGACTGGGAGAGGCAAATGTCTGTTGTCTAAGCCCAACCCCCCGCCCGGTCTGGGTTACTTGTCACAGCAGCCCTAGCTGATGAATGCAACATCTGTCCACCTCAGTGATGATTGTGGAGCCAACTTGTTTCTTGCGTCACGAATAAAACCCACATGGAGGCAACTCTCAGGAAAATCGAATGCTTACCCCGCTGATGGGACTAGATTCTGGAAACCTCCACGCACTTCCCCCAGAAAAGCCTGGTCTGAAGCAGAGGGCCTCGTGCCCACCTGGAACGTATAGGCAGGGGATTCCACATGACCACACATCTCGGCTCTGTGACCCCAGGGGAGGGTCACCTGTAGCCTCAGGTCCCCGGGAGACGGAGGGCTGCTTCCCTGGTCAGTGCCGGCACCTTGCTCCCGAGAAGGGGGCTTCAGCGTCCAAGCAGCACAGACTAGCCCTCCTCTGTCTTCCAGGATTCAGTCGGCATCTTGCTGTACACCCTCCTCAGAGTGTGGTGCACACACCGGCCATGCCATCTCCCCTCCAGCCACTCCTGGGGAGGCTTGTAGAAGCGCAGCTGCTCTGACTGCAGAGGCACCTGCTGAATCAGAACCTCTGGGCAGGGGGACACAAGCCTTCCGGGGGGCTCCAGTGTGTGAGACCCCCTCTTTTCACCCCAGTGAGTGAGGAGAAGAGAAACACTGCATGATTCCCAGCTCGAGGACTCTGGAGCAAAGAAACATGGACCAGGACACGAAAGATTCAATGGTGGAGACACAATTAAAGCCCCAGGGTGGGGCTTCCCTGGTGGTGCAGTGGTTGGGAATTCGCCTGCCAATGCAGGGGACACGGGTTCGAGCCCTGGTCCGGGAAGATCCCACATGCCGTGGAGCAATTAAGCCCGTGCGCCACAACTACTGAGCCTGTGCTCTAGAGCCCGCGGGCCACAACTACTAAGCCCATGTGCCACACCTACTGAAGCCAGTGCGCCTAGAGCCCGTGCTCTGCAGCAAAAGAAGCCACCGCAATGAGAAGCCCTCACACCGCAATGAAGAGTAGCCCCCGCTCACCGCAACTAGAGAAAGCCTGCGCGCAGCAACAAAGACCCAACGCAGCCAAACATAAATAAATTAATTAATTACTTTAAAAAAATAAATAAAAGCCTCTCACAGCCCAGAAACAAGGTCCCAGGTCCAGGCGTGCAGCCCGCCATGAAATCTTCCTCGGGGAAAGGTGACTTCTGGGGTTCCTGCTCTCCCACTTCCAACCCTGCACCACAGCTCTGACCCAGGAATGACCTTCCCAAACGGGAACAATCACATAAGGCCCACCTCCCAGCTTCCAGGGAAGAGAGTGGCCTTACTGCAGCTGGAAACCTGGCCCCAAATTGCAACACCTACATCCTACAGAGAGGAGACAATTAGCAATGTTGTCTTGAGAATGGGAACGGGTTGCTGAGCTCAGAAACAGGGTGAGAGTCCTTCTATGTTTGCCAACCGTTAGCGGGCTGCCTGGCTTGGTGTTTGTTCACTAATAAAAGTGTTTTCTTTCCATTTCTATCTTTGTGGAGGAATTTTCTGGGGTGGGGAGAGATTTTGTTAAATTATAAATCCCCAACACCACACACACACACACACACACACACACACACACACACTCCAGGTATATCTGATCAAGTTTATTTACTGCACCCTGCAGAGAGAGACAAGATAAACTCAGTGCCAGCCTGAAAAAAAAAAAAACAAAGAAAAAAACAACTAGATCTCAATAATCTAGAAATCTAGACACATCCTGTACGTGAAGCTTGAGGGCATCAAACTAACATTGTCCACTATCTCCACACATATCAGCAAGATGTTTACATCTCACCGTAGTTCTCAGGCCAACACTTTTTTTTCTTTTTATTTCAATATAAAAAAAAATAATAATAATGCACACTCAGCGGGGAATGTCTCAAATGCTCATGCAGGGTTTTTACATTCAAATGTCTCTTAGGAGTGATGTCCTGAGTGTGGACTCAGGAATTAAAACAGTCTGCTTAGTAAAATGCCTCAATGCTTGCAAAGAGGGTTTTTCCCTTTTGGATCAAGAGCTGGGTGGCTGGTTGTGGTTGGTAACGCAGAATCCCTTTTGTACCTGGGGGTGCCGTGCCTCACCTGCTGGGTACAGGTGCCGCGTAGCAAAAGACCTGAGGAACCACTCAGGTGCGAGCAGTAATGGCGAAAGGGCAGGACTGGGTGGGCACGTGCGAAGGAAGGTGGGCTCAGGCCGCGGGCTGTCCTTCCTTACGATTTAAGTGAACCGTGACAATGTGCCAGGTGACAGCAAGAACAAGCCCAACCAACGGTCTGCCGCCTATAGGGAATCCGCCTTCAAGCCCTTGGATATCGACATGCATGGGATGCATTGGTTAGATGGGTGGGATGTTGGGTGACCCCAGACACCAGCATCCTCGGTTCTGGGGAGTTCCCTTCACAGCGGTTTTTAGCCCCGAGATGCTGTCCTGGGTTCCTACAATGTTAACGTAGATTTTGATGTTGGCTTTTGAGTTTGCACCCCCTCAGAACATCACGTATGAGTTGTCACTCATCACAAACGTAACATCCCCGAGAGAGACCACCTCGCCGCCCTGGGGGGGCTGGCGAGGGAGCTGGCCGGGCTCCCCGGTGGCCTCTTCCTCCGCTGTCTGCCGGTACACAGGGCTCGTCACCACTGTCTTGGGCATCTCGGCCAGCTGGACCACCACGGCCTCTTCCGGGAGAGACTCCCACTCCCCGTCTTCCATCTTATTCACATGAGCCACGTTCTGCGTGTCCTTGATCCACTCCTGCCAGGATGAAACACTGACTCAGGCTCCGTGCGGCAAACCCCTCCCCTCGGGGCCCGTGCATCCCCGGGACCCTGGCAGCCTCCCTCCGGAGGTGATGCCACCCCCAGCAGAACAAAAAAGCTCTCATGTTTAGTATCTTGGCATAGAGCTTGTGGTTTCAGACCCGCCTTTTTTTTTTTTTTTTTTTTTTTTTTTTTTTTTTTTTTTTGCGGTACGCGGGCTTCTCACTGCTGCGGCCTCTCCCGTTGCGGAGCACAGGCTCCGGACGCGCAGGCTCAGCGGCCATGGCTCACGGGCCCAGCCGCTCCGCGGCACGTGGGATCTTCCCGGACCGGGGCACGGATCCGTGTCCCCTCCATCGGCAGGCGGACTCTCAACCACTGCGCCACCAGGGAAGCCCCAGACCTGCCTTTTGTCATCAGCCTCAAAGCGGCTGGCCTGTGGTCACTCCTCACACATGAGGACCGCCTGAGGGGCTTTTCCGGAACCCAAAACAGGAAACACAGATTCCTCCCCGCGCCCCCACCCCGCAGGTATGTTCTCTGAGATGGGAGTGACTTTTCAGAAGGAGGACTGTCACTCAGCAGGTCCAGGGGGCCCAGATGCTGAATCCTAACAGGTGCCCTGGGATTTCCTGATGCTGGCTGGGAGCACATCTGGAATACGGTGCTCCAGGGGACCGTATTCCACCGGGTGACTCCTCTGTTCCCTATAGCATCTCCCTTCCCCGGCCCAGCCTCCCCCACCCCCTTCTTCTAGCCCCAAGTATTGAAAAGCTTCAGGTTTCCCCCTAACCTCTGCTGTAACCCCCTCTCTTCTCCCTTGAAAGGAACTGGGACACCCCTAAATATGCCGCTTTTTCAGCTGCAGGCAATGGAGAATGCACCGCTGCAGAGAGGATTCTTTGCTCTCCGTTTATCCTCCCTAGAAGCAGGGCGTAACTGTCCCTTTTGGCAAGGAAATGTACGTTTGTAAAAGGTCACCCTGACCCTTCCAACTCCAGAGACAACACTTAGCACCTGGGAGAACTTGAGTCCGCATAAAATCTTACTAAAGAACCCTTATTTCTCATGCATTTCCTAGTCACCTTCTCATATCTTGCCTGCCACCCCCAAGTCCCCAACCCCTTTTCTTTTACTTGGTGTCTCCTCCACACTCTATCACCCTTTGTTTTCACTTGTTTTCATGTGCATACAAAATAAACCTTTTCTCTTCTTAATCTTTTTTTTTTTTTTTGGTCCATTTAATTTGCAGGTATCAGGGACAGAACTTAGCAGGATAGAGGCATGTTTTTGTGGGTTTTCTTTCCATTTCTTTCCCTCTCCTACACCTATAAGTAGTTTTAAAATTCACCTTCTTGCTCCTCTGGAAGGTTAAATAGTGCATCCCTTCCAAAATAAAGATATGCCCCAGTGCTAACCCTCAGAACCTGGGAATGGGACTTTATTTGGAAATAGGGTCCTTGCAGATGTGATGAAGTGAAGGGTCTGAGACGAGGTCCTCCTGGAGGAGGGTGGCCCTACATCCAATGACAGGGTCCTTCTAAGAGACAGAAGAGGAGAGACACAGACACAGAGGAGAAGCCCCAAGACAAAGGCAGAGACGGGAGGGAGGCGGCCACAAGCTCAGGGACGCCTGGAGCCCCCAGAAGCTGGAAGGGGCAGAAAGGACCCTCCCCTGGAGCCTCTGGAGGGAGCGCGGCCCTGGGACACCTGGACCTCAGACATCTGGTCTCCAGGATGGGGGAGGATGAATGTGTGATGTTTTGAACCCCGCCGTTTGTGGCAGCCGCAGGGAACTGGCATAACTCTGATCCCATGGTCCCGTAAAGTCTACGCCTGAGTGTCCACTGCTGGCAATCTCCTGGGGACGCGGTGCTGATTCCCTCCGTCTCATTCCTCCCAACTCCTTAAGCATTTGTCGTGTGAATGAAACAACAACCATAAAGTTTGAAAAAGGAAGTGTAGGTTTTGTTGTCAGCTCTGCAGAGAGAACAGATTAAGAACACAACTTCCTGATAAGATCAGAAAGTGATTAGGCTGGAAAATCCCGTAGTGGGGGCCACTGATCTCCGGGGCTGATTTCAAGAGAAGCCACCCTCGGAGGCCCTTGGATCTGCTCTCTCTGACCCAAAGAGAAAAGAACGTGCTGCTGCTTTCAAATGCAAAAGGGCTCCCAGGCATTTAAAGAGGCTGCTGGAATAGAAGCGGGATTTTACGTGGTGCACAGGGGGGTAGCAGGACGGCACAAAGCAAGCCTGTTTCTCAGGCCCAAGGACATGACGCTTACCTGGAAGTTACCTTGGTGAGACTCAAAGAGCCCCGAGAAGGTGAATCTGGGATCCGGCACGCTGGGCATGAGAACCTTCTTAACCCTGAAATGGACATGGAGGGTCTGGTCAGACAGGCTGGCGCCCCTGAGCAGGGCTGTGGACGTCCAGGCGGACAGACCCCACCCACCGCCCCGCCATGAGGGGCCCGGGATGGCTGCAGACTGTGACCCCAGAGGCTGCACACCTTGGCGGAACTGCGACCCCAATTTCAAAACATGTGCCCCGCTCCTACCCTCGCAGGTACCCTGCTCCCAGCATCCACGAGAAGCCCTCACCAAGAATGTGATATTAGGGGCGTGGAGCCCGTCTCTGCCAAAGAGCAATTCTTATTACCCAGGAATCACTACTTCTGTTGACACTGTGGACTGAATTGTGTCCCCACCTCCCCAAATTCATAACTTGAAACCCTAACCCCTCAATCTGACCGTATCTGGAGGTCGTACTTCTTAGGAGGTAATTAAGGTGAAATGAGGTCATAGACATGGGGTATGAATGTGAACTGGATACACCACCCCAAAATATGCCACTTGGGGATATTGTGTATTTGGAGGTGAAGGCACTTGAGAAACAGCAGAGGTAGGAGAAGCCCTCTGCCCTCCCCCACCCACCTAAAAGCAGACCACAAATTTCCCTCTTTACAAAAAAAAAAAAAATTCCATTTGTAAAGGTGCCCCCCCCCTTTACCTGGAAATGGACGAGTCACTGAGAGGCACCAAGATGCTTCCACACAGACAACGTTTATCTGCCTGTAGTTTCCCCCACACATTTCTTAGTCACCCTCCCACTAGTTACCCACATTCAAACTCCCTTTTCATTTGTCTTCCTTTTCCACTTCTCCACAAATTATCACCTTTTGTTAAAATGGTACAGAAGCCCCCGAATTAACTGCCTTGTTAGGTGTTCACTTCCTTTCTACGAATCTCCACATGCTTAAGAACATTACATCAGTAAAGAAACATGCATTTTCTTACGTTACTCTGTCTTTGGTCAGTTTAATTCGCAGGCCCCCAGTTACAGAACCTAAGAGGTTTTCATCTAATAAGATGCTAACCCTGTGTGACTGGTGTCCTTAAAAGAAGAGGAGATTAGTACACAGATGCACAGAGAGGGACAACCGTGTGAGGACACAGAGAGGAGAGGGCCGTCTACACACCCAGGAGAGAGAAGCCTCAGGAGGAACCAGCCCTGCCCGCACCTGGACCTCAGATTCAAGCCTCCAGTACTGGGAGAAATAAACGTCTGTTGTTTGAGCCCCCCCCCCCGTCTGGGGTGCTTTGTTATGGCAACCCCAGGAAAATAATAGTTGATTTCACCACTCGTCGTGAACAGGGACTTCCTTGAAGACAGGACAAGTGTTAGTTTTTTCCAAGAAGTGTACCCCTCAGATTCCCTCAGGGATGATTTCAGTTTTGTATTAAAAACATCAGACATGTCACCTGTCAACACGCTTATCTGATTGCTTCATCTACTCCCTTGCAGAGAACCATATTGCAGGCATCTGTTTGAGCTGGTCAAAGAGAGAAGAGCAGACTGAAGAAAAAATGGGGCGATTTGCAAGAATCAAGAGAAGCTGTATCCAACCATGACGGGACGTCCTTGAACTTGTCTAACTTAGCCTAGCTCAGTCCCAGCCTGAGTTGTCCAGAATGGCGGTCCACGTTTCTCTATGCATCACTCCAGTCGTTGCTATGGAAACCTCATCCTAAGAAACAAAGATGGCACCCACGGCCCTGGGCATCAGTGCCTTCAAACATCATCAAGAAGTAAAAGGCCCGGGCACAAGTACGTTTAAAGAAAGATGGAAATAGCGGTTGTTAAATTATTGCACGGAAGGTTAATGGGGAGAAATATTTAATATCATATTTTTGAAATGCTTTCTATGGTCTCAAAGAATATTGTTTTGCTGTATCTGTAAATGGATTTACAAAGCAGACAAGCTTTCTTCTTGTCCAGTTCTTCTCACCTCACTCACCAAATTGTCTCATTTAATAAATCTCAATAAAAATTAAAAGTGTTTTAAGTACCTGTCATTGTAACATGACAGGAGGACACAGCTCAATGGGGCGTGTGTTTGAAGCAAGGTAACGCTCTCATAGGAATGAGCATTCTTATATCCTACTGTCTCCAAGAGAATATTTGTCAATGAATTCTGCAGATATCTCTGCACCTTTGGCATTATTTCCCTCTCAATTTTCTTGTCATATACCACTGGCAAAGTGTGTATTATAGAGAAAGTGATATTCAGCTAAATAATCATATCAGACAATTCTTTTTTTCCCCCCCAGTTCAGGGACATATTGGAACCAAAGCCCATGTGTCTGAGGATTCTGTCAGGGTCATCCTTACCTCCGTAGTTTCCATAAAGGCAGAAGGAGAAGGGAGGCTATCAGGAAGGTGACCATGCCAGCAAATAAAATAAAATTTGGGAAAAGGCTCTTTTCCTGGCACAAATCTAAAGCAAAACAGAATGAGGGCTGTAAGTTATCAAGATAATTTCAACATAATACTAGATCACACTCCAAACCCAGCCACCCACATTGTTTTTTCCTCTGTAAATGTCAGGGTCAGCAAATCTTGATTTTGGTGTGAAATGTCCTGGAAAGAGAGATGGTGACACTGGACAGGCAAACATCAGGAAGGAGGGAGTGTATATTTAACTCACTGCCAGGGGTATTTGAGGATATCAGGGCTTTCTTTGGTCTATCCATATCTATATCATCTATCTATCTATCTATCATCTATCTACCTATCTGTCTATCATCTATCTATCTATCATCTATCATCTATCTATTTACCTACCTGCCTATCTACTTATCTATCTACGATATATATCTGTCTACTTACCTATCCATCTATCTAGCTATCTATCACCTATCATCCATCTATGTCTATCTATCTATATATGTCATCTATCTATCACCTATTTATATCTGTCATCTATCTATCATCATCTATCATCTATCAATCTATCCATCTATCACCTATTTATCTATAGATCTCTCTATGCATCTGTATCTATATCCATGGAACCACATTCATAAATGACACATTATTCTTGCTATGAAATAAAAATGAAAATTAGTCCAATAATGATGGAATCTAGAAGAGGAATTCTTCCACCGTGACCTCTGGAGCAGGACTTGGGGTCATCCGTGTTTTCAGGTGCCCCATTCCACCCTCCCCCCAACGTAGGGTGCTGGACCATGTTGTGCAGCGATGCTGTGTGACATTACCTGTTAGCTTGCCCCTCTGCTGGCGTATCACCTCTGACCAGTCACTTGGGTATGTGTCAGAGCCGTAGCTGGACTCCAGCGTTTTCACTCTGGCCCGAAAGAAATAACACTTCTCATCATCCAAACTGTCGAGCGTGACATTGCAGGTTTTTGCCTCCTTGGACTAGAGGGAAAAACAGACACGATGACCCATGATTGACCCAGACTTTTCATCTTCTACCAGGGATTCACACAAGATTCCCTCTTGCAGGATTTCCCTCTCTTGTTTCACTTCCTCTCTCTGCCCAGATATTTATCCTCCAAACAGCAGCAAAAACAAATGTGGCAGCACCTCTACACCTCCCTCCAAAAAGGAAAAAAAATTCGTTATGACAAACATGATGACAGACGCTTTTGAAGAATTACTAAGTTCTTTCTTTTAAAAAAAAAAGTAATTTTTTAAAATAGAAGTATAGTTGCTGTACAGTATTATATGTTACGGGTGTACAATATAGTGGTTCACAATTTTTAAGGGTTAGACTTCATTTACAGTTATTATAAAATATTGGCTATATTTCCCAAGTAACTTTTTTTATGAATATAAAAGTAATGTATGCTGTGGCTTCCCTGGTGGCACAGTGGTTAAGAATCCGCCTGCCAATGCAGGGGACATGGGTTCGAGCCCTGGTCTGGGAAGATCCCACATGCCACGGAGCAACTAAGCCCGTGCGCCACAGCTACTGAGCCTGCGCTCTAGAGCCCGCAAGCCACAACTACTGAGCCCACGTGCCACAACTACTGAAACCCGTGCGCCTAGAGCCCATGCTCCGCAACAAGAGAAGCCACCGCAATGAGAAGCCCGTGCACCGCAACAAAGAGTAGCCTCCGCTCGCCGCAACTAGAGAAACCCCGCACGCAGCAACAAAGACCCAACACAGCCCCAAAATAAATTAATTAATTAATTTAAAAAGAAAGAAAAGTAATGCATGCTTACATTTGAGACTTTAGAAAACACACACACACACACACACACACACACACACACACACACACATACACACACACAAAGGCAAAATAAGACACTTAAAACCCGTCTTTATCCTAGCTCCAAAATACAATCACCATTAACAAATTGATATCATTTCTCTCCTTCCGGGGGTACGGTATTCATTGAACACAATATTTAATGTACACATTGCTTCTTATCACTAAATATTCTTCAAAATACCTTTTGATGGCTCTTAAATATTTTATTATAAATGCACCATAATTTGTTTGACTATTCACCTGCTGTATGCCACATAGGTGGTCCCTAAGTCCATGTATTTATTGTAGATAATGCTTCGATAGACGTCTTCGTGTATACAGCCTCATCCACATTTTGAATTATTCCCTGAGGATTGATTTCTGCAAAGGGAATTAATTGATCACAACAAGGACGGAGGTCTTAAAGTTTCCTGGTGTTCAACATCATTAAAAATGATCACATTTTATGATCAGCTATTTAGGAGAACTCCAGTATCCCTCTATTTTTTTTTAATTTTAATTTATTTATATTATTTATTTTTGGCTGTGTTGGGTCTTCGTTGCTACGCACGGGCTTCCTCTAGTTGCGGTGAGTGGGGGCTACTCTTTGTTGTGGTGGGCGGGCTTCTCATTGCGGTGGCTTCTCTTGTTGCGGAGCACGGGCTCTAGGCACGTGGGCTTCAGTAGATGCGGCACGTGGGCTCAGTAGTTGTGGCTCCCGGGCTTAGTTGCTCCATGGCACGTGGGATCTTCCCTGACCTGGGCTCGATCCCATATTCCCTGCATTGGCAGGCGGATTCTTAACCACTGCGCCACCAGGGAAGCCAAGTATCCCTCTATTTTAATGTGTATTTCTTTGATGAGTAGTGATTCTATTCTACTGATTCCAGCCATTTGTCCGTCTTCTCCCTTTTTGGATGAGTGCCCCCTGCTTCTGTCACATACACTGGGCTCCACAATCACATGACCAAGTCCTTAAAATCAATCTCAGTATCTTTGTCTCTGTGTCTCTCCAGCTTCTCCACTGTTCGCATCTTGGGGATACTTACGTACACCTGGCCCGAGAAGACGTCCCTGCCCTCACCTGCCACTCGGCGTCAAAGGTGCTCTTGTGCTGGATTTCATACACGAGATCTTTGTACCACAGGTCAGAGCAAGTCACTGTCACTGCTCCCTGATGCCACTGGAAGCTCAGATCACTCAGGGATCTGGGTTTCACTAAGAAGGAGAAATAGCACAATGACTAACGCCTCTGCCAAGATAAACATTCCACATCTCTGAAATTACAGTGGTAGCTGGGCTTGGATTCACTTTCCTCTGACTGTTCCAATCCTTCCTCTGATACCTTATGAGATGTGGGGTTTCCTTGTCTTTAGTACATTAAAAATAGAATTTTTAGCTAGCTCTCCAAGGACCCTTAGGTGTCTCGTGGAAAGAGCTCTCTGAAATTGCTTGAAAATCTTTTCTGTATCTGTTATGGGATGAATTGTGTCCCACCAGAAAAAGACACTTTGAAGTCCTGGACCCTAGCACCTCAGAATCTTTGGGAAGAGGATCATTACAGGTGTAATTGTTTAAGATAAGATGAGGTCATCCTGGAGTAGCGTGAACCCTAATCCAGTATGACTGGCATCCTTATCAGAAGAGAAGAGACACAGACACAGAGGAGAAGCCACATGAAGACGGATGCAGAGACGGGAGGAGGCGGCCCCAAGCCCAGGGACGCCCAAGGTTACGAGCAGCTCCCAAGAATTGGGAGAGGCTTGGACAGATTCTCCCTCAGAACTTCCAGAAGGAACCAACCCCACCCACATCTCGACTGTAGAATTTCTGGTGTCCAGAACTGGAAGATAATGTTTACTTTAAGCAACCCAATTTCTGATCATTTTTTATGGCAGCCCGAGGAGACTTATACAATGTCTATGAGGGGTTGTTTTCAGGAGGGGGTCCATAGCTCTCATGGGATTCTGAGATGGACCTGTGACATCCCATCCCTCAAAACAGGGGGGGAAAAAAAGAAACTCTGCCTCACAGAAATCCAGACCAAAACATGAATCTTTGGAGAGAGGGTTTCACTACCTTTGTACGATGTATCCTAATCCAACATGGACAGTCAACCCTCAAGGTACTAAAGCACGTACGGTAACTGCTGATCCACAGACTCTTGCTGAGAAGAGGGTGTGTTCCATTCCTGATGGAAAAATATACAACTTCATCTTTCTCTACTTCCAAGAGGCACCCGGCAGTGTAACCTTGTTGAAGGGTGTACTTGGAGCACGGTCTGTAGGCCTCATTGCTGCTTAACCTGTGATTTAAAAGGAGAAAAATTCAGCTATGTAGCATCTTAAAAATAACAACTTAAGGGCCGTTCCTTCGCTCCATGACTCTGTCACTGACTCAGATTGGGTACCACGTCACTCGCTTCAATGACCCCCTCCCCTTACAAAACTACAGCAAGACCTGTCGAAACAGAAAAGTACCCCTCTCTCAAATGTTTACCCCCCTTGAATGGATCTTGTAGGGCTCGAATTGTGGCCCTCCAAATGGCATGCCTACGTATCGATACTAACCCCGGAACCTGGGAACAGGACCTCATTAGGAAATAGGATCTTTGCAGAGGTGATGAAGTGAGGGGTCTGAGATGAGGTCCTCCTGGATGATGGTGGCCCTACACCCCATGACAGGGTCCTTCTAAGAGACAGAAGACGAGAGACACAGACACAGAGGAGAAGCCCCGGGAAGACAGAGGCAGAGACGGGAGGGATGCAGCCACAAGCCCAGGGACGCCTGGAGCCCCCGGAAGCTGGAAGGGGCAGGAAGGAGCCTCCCCTGGAGCCTCAGGAGGGAGCGCGGTCCTGGGACACCTTGACCTCAGACATCTGGTCTCCAGGATGGGGGAGGATGAATTTTCCTTGTTTTAAGCTGCCCAGTTTTGGGTACTTTGTTGCGGCAGCCCTAGGAAAGTAATTGACCTGCAGAGTAACCCAGCCCTTGACTCAAAGAGGCATTTTTATTTTCTATTGGAGTAGAGCTGATTAACAGTGTTGTGATAGCTTCAGGTGCACAGCAAAGTGAATCAGCCACGCATATACATGTATCCAGTCTCCCCTCCCATCCAGGCTGCCACATAACATTGAGCAGACTTCCCTGTATTATACAGTAGGTCCTTGTTGGTTATCATTTTTTTAAAGATAAAATTTATTTATTTACTTTTGGCTGCACTGGGTCTTTGTTGCTGCGCGTGGGCTTTTCTCTAGTTGCGGTGAGCGGGGGCTACTCTTCGTTGCGGTGTGCGGGCTTCTCATTGCAGTGGCTTCTCTTGTTGTGGAGCACGGGCTCTAGGCACGTGGGCTTCAGTAGTTGCGGCTCACGAGCTCAGTAATTGTGGCTCGCGGGCTCTAGAGCGCAGGCTCAGTAGTTGTGGCGCACAGGCTTAGTTGCTCCGGGGCATGTGGGATCTTCCTGGACCAGGGCTCAAACCCGTGTCCCCTGCATTGGCAGGCGGATTCTTAACCACTGCGCCACCAGGGAAGTCCCTGGTTATCCTTTTTAAATGTAGCAGTGTGTACATGTCAATCCCAAACTCCCTAACTATCTCTTCCAGGAGACATTTTTAATAGGGATGTCCCAAGATTGGGTTTATCTTTGAGGCTTCCCTGCAATATTAAGAAGAAGCCTATAGGACTGAGTGTGAGACCAGCTTATACTCCATCCTTAAGATCTCAAACCCAAGCAGTGATGAGACGAAGAATTATCTCCTTTATGATTAAAGAAATGGATGCGGGACTTCCCTTGTGGTTAAGAATCTGCCTACCAATGCAGGGGACACGGGTTCGAGCCCTGGTCCGGGAAGATCCCACATGCCCCGGAGCAACTAAGCCCGTGCGCCACAACTACTGAGCCTGCGCTCTAGAGCCCGCGAACCACAACTACTGAAGCCCACATGCCTAGAGCCCGTGCTCTGCAACAAGAGAAGCCACCGCAATGAGAAGCCCGCGCACCGCAACAAAGAGTAGCCCCTGCTCGCCGCAACTAGAGGAAGCCTGTGCGCAGCAAGGAAGACCCAACGCAGCCAAACATAAATTAATTCATTCATTAAAAAAAAGAAAAAAGATATAATCAAATATCTATTTAAAAAAAAAAGAATCTAGGTGGTTTCGAGCATGAGTCAGTCATCACTCCGTTAGAAGGTCTGGAAGCTGTGGCTACAGCTGTGGTGAGGCCTGAGAGCTAGAGAGCACACACATGCACACTTGCACCTTCTGATCCTTCACACGCTCGCGTCCTGGGCCTCCCAGCTGTTGACATCTTAGAAGAGGAAATATTTTAGCCATGGGCATGGTTTTCCCTTCCTCAGGGCACTTACTTTTGGAGGAATGTCAAATTAGTCCCGGGGTATTCACTCGCGTTCCATGTAACCTTCACAGTTTCGAAATTGAAGTTGATGATTTGAAGCTGCAATGTTTCTCCTGGGTAAAAAGACACACATAGAGTAGACTTCGAGGCGATGCTGGAAAGAGCTTGAAATTTGTAAAATGATGTCAGCACTCATGTTATAAGAATGATATAGTGCTTTTTAAAAAAATTTGATGATATATTTTATTTAACCCTATATATCCAGAATATTATCATTTCAACATGATATCTATATCTATCTATCCATCTATCTATCTACCTCTATTATCTATCTCTATTATCTATCTATGTATCTATCCATCATCATCTAGCTATTATTTATCTACTATCTATTTATGTATCTAACATCTATATCGTCTATCTACCTATCATCTATCTTGTCATCATCTATCTGTTACCTATGTCATCTATCTGTAATTATCAACAAGATATTTTATATTCTTACTATGTGTCCAGAGTCTGTTACGTGTTTCATACTTATAATACAAGAATGATAGAGTGCTTTAAAGGGACAGAGAAAACCAAGATTCTCACAAACAAACCGGTCATGACTTATGTCAGTAAGACTGCAGGATCTATGAAGGTCGGTGAGAAAACTCAATCACTTTGAGAGACAACAGTCAGTGCAAGATTACAGCGGACTTTCTTCTCTCGTTGGCAAGAGGTAATGATTACCGGTTAGTGTGAAGAGTAAACGGTGAGTGCTGACTGTGTGTCCAGAGGCACCATGTTTTGTGGGCACACAGAGAGGAACTGGACACTGTCCCCCATCCACCAAAGTCACTGTCTTACTCAGAACACCACACATGACGAGTCGAGGAAAAGCTCAAGGTCAAGTGAGTCCTTCAATGTTTGCTTTACACGCTACTTAGGCTCCACACCTGTCAGAATGGCCATCATCAAAAAGACCACAAATAATAAATGTTGGTGAGGGTGTGGAGAAAAGGAAGCCCTGGTACACTGTTGGTAGGGATGCAAATTGGTGCAGCCACTGTGGAAAACACTACGGCAGTTTCTCTAAAAGATAAAAATAGAGCTGCCATAGAAACCAGTGATTCCACTCCTGGGCATTTATCGCAAAAAAACAAAAACTCTAATTTGAAAAGACACATGCACGCCAATGTTCATAGCAGCACTACTTGCAATAGCCAAAACATGGAAGCAACTTAAACGTCCATCAACAGAGGAATGGACAAAGAAGATGTGGTGCATATGTACAGTGGAATACCACTCAGCCATAAAAAAGAAGGAAATAATGCCATTGGCAGCAACATGGATGGACCTAGAGCTGATCATACTGAGTGAAGTAAGCCAGAGAAAGACAAATATCACATGATATCACTTAAATGTGGGATCTAAAATATGACACAAACTAGTGAATGTAACAAAACAGAAGCAGACTCACAGATACAAAAACAAACTAGCGGTTACAAGTGGGGAGAGGGAAGGGGGCGAGTGGCAAGATAGGGGTAGAGGATTAAGAGGTACAAACTATTACATAGAAAATAAATAAGCTACAAGGATATATTGTATAACACAGGGGATATAGCCAATATTTCATAATAACTCTACATGGAGTATAATTTTTAAAAAATTATGAATCCCTATGTTGTATACCTGAAACATATATAATATTATAAATCAACTCTATCTCAATTTTAAAACTCATAATATATATTTTTTATAAATTTATTTATTTATTTGTTTTATTTATTTATTGGCTGCGTTGGGTCATCGTAGCTGCACGCGGGCTTCTCTAGTTGCGGCGAGTGGCGGCTACACTGGATTCCAGTGCACGGGCTTCTCACTGTGGTGACTTCTCTTGCTGCGGAGCACGGGCTCTAGGGACACAGGCTTCAGTAGTTGTGGCACACGGGCTTAGTTGCTCCACGGCATGTGGGATCCTCCTGGACCAGGGCTCAAATCCGTGTGCCCTGCACTGGCAGGTGGGTTCTTAACCACTGCGCCACCAGGGCAGTCCCAAAACTCATTATGTATATATATATATATATATATACATATATATATATATATATATATATATACACACATATATATGTATATATATATATATATATACACATATATATATATGTGTATATATATATATGTATATATATGTTTTTTGTTTTGTTTTGTTTTTTTGCCGTACGCGGACCTCTCACTGTTCTGGCCTCTCCCGTTGCGGAGCACAGGCTCTGGACGCGCAGGCTCAGTGGCCATGGCTCACGGGCCCAGCCGCTCCGTGGCCTGTGGGATCTTGCTGGACCGGGGCACGAACCCGTGTCCCCTGCATCGGCAGGCGGACTCTCAACCACTGCGCCACCAGGGAAGCCCTCATAATATATTAAAAATAAATAAATAAAATGTGTACGTTTTTTCTTCATCCCTCTGAAATATATGTAGAGACTTTTCGAAGTTAGTGAGCTTTTTCCAGATTCGGGACCTAGGCACAACCTTCTCAAGGGAGCCAACTCCTTGAAGAGCAAACATGAACGGTGTGGAGCCCCATTTCCGTGAGGGGCTAAGAGTCTGGCTCCAGGTCGTAAAAGCACCTTCAGTCATAAAGACAGGAGTTCATTTTTCCCTTGGAGAAAGCCAGTGATCTGACCCAGGTGGTCCCTCCACCTGGAAGGTGAGTTTAGGAAGAATTATGGTTACAAATGGTGCCGGGACGTCCTCCCGTTTGAGAATGCGGGTGCAGTGGCTGGTGTCCACCTTGCTCTAGAAGAGGGTTTGTGTCCTGTCAACCTCTTTCTCAAAAGGCATGTGCATCAGAGCGCAGGCTTGTTCAATGCTTGTTCAGTCAGGAAACCGTGTCTCTCTTATCTCTACCTTGGTCTAGAAGAATTCTGGGTTGGCGAGAAATGCCAGTTTTGATTCTATTTCTCCAGTACCATCAGAAACACCTCCATCTCTCCAGAAATTACCGCCAACCTGGGCCATCGGTGGTTAACCATCCTGGTGGCACCATTGCCCCTGAGAGATACCATCTCATTCCTGTGACTTCACTGTTCCCACCTGAATGTCGGCTCCCGAACGGAGAGAGCTCAGGGCCAGCAGGACCCGTTGTTGCTTAGAAAGTGTGTGCTGATTTTATGGGATATTATGAACTTATTCGGAAATTTTAAGAGATGAAGGTGTAAATGGCAAAGTGTACCAGGACAGCCCTGGTGACAAAGGTTGTCTGCACCAAGGCAAGGGTGGGGGTGGGGGGGTGTCTCTGGGTGTCGATTTCCTCGTGCTTCTTTTGACGCCGGTTCACAAGCGTTCACGAGGGTTAGGCGTGTTCGGGGCAAAGGCGTATTATCACTAGCCCCAACAGAAACACAGTAGCCTTATGTGGAAATATGATCTGAATCCCCAATGGAGTCGTGAAGTCTGAATCTGTTGGTTCAAAATGGATCGACGGCATGGAAATGGCCCGGGAGGGACCTCCCTGCGCAGCTCCGGGACCTCGGGTGGGATGGGGCGAGGCTTTTCTAAGACTGTGCCCAGTGGGACCGCAGGTGTTCACACACCTGTGATGACCTCGGGCAAAAGAAAAGCAGGCAAACCACAAAGGCCTTTCGTCAAGCAAGTTCTGCATTTTCCAGGAAGTTCCTACAAAGGTTCTGAGTGAGCCCGGCTTCACAGAGGGATGAGAACCGCCTCGGGTGGGACCCTCTGTGCATCCACGACCTTAACCCCTACTTCTGCCCACGGATGTGCTTCAAGTGGGTCAGAATCTAGAACTGGTCTAAAGGGCTCTTTCTTCACTCAAACTCCACGTGCGCAGTGGTGGCAGGTAGAGGGGGGCTGTCAGAAGGAAGCTATGGGTCTCAAGGAATCTGTGACCACAGGGAGCTCCGATCGCAGCCAAATCTCTCCTCCCTCTGCCTTCTGTCGCTGGCAGATGGAGTCCTCGGTTCGGCCACGTGGAAACAGAGCACCGGGCATCACACAGAGCTAGGGAATCATGTGGGTGCCAGCCCTGGGGACACCCCACACCCAGGCTCTCTCACCCTCCTCACTGTGTCCACTTGATACCCAGTTTGCAACCCCGGGGCTGCAGCAAAGAAGGCCCCTAGGGACCCTTCCAAACCAGGTAGGCGAGAGGCCAGCTCGGACGTGGACGGTCAAGCACGGGGTGATGTCTGGGGACAGTTCAGAAGCTACATGTCACGAACGTGCCACCACCTGCTCCCATCCGGGCCTCCCTTGAGCTGGAAAGCAAATCGAAGCTGTCTAGTGCAAGAGGGGACCAGATACCTCCCGTCCGCCCCCTCCTGTTGCTGCCTTTTGACAAAGCTTGTAAGGTGATCATGCAGCCTGGAAACAATTCTCTGGAAAAGCCCCAGGAACCAGGCTCTGCGGACAGAGGGCAAAGGTGACGCTGATCATCGTTCTCAGAAGGCGCGGCCAGCCGTGGGATGGGATTCAAGGGTGACCCGCGGACAACGGGTGACTGGGGAGGCTCTTGTCTTTCTTGGGGGCACTGTGGCGGCATGATCTCACCACGGGAAGGGAAATGTTAATTCAGACAAAAGCCTTTCACCTCTTTGGAGGCAGACAGAACAGCAAAGCAGCCCAGATTCTCAGTTCTGCAGACAAGAGCTCTTCTATTGATTCTTTTCCCTTCAGACCTAATCCTGAGCTCAGTCAAGAGTGGGTCCTGGGGCTTCCCTGGTGGCGCAGTGGTTGAGATTCCACCTGCCGATGCAGGGGACACGGGTTCGAGCCCTGGTCTGGGAGGATCCCACATGCCGCGGAGCAACTGGGCCCGTGAGCCACAACTACTGAGGCTGCGCTCCGCAACAAGAGAGGCCGCGATAGTGAGAGGCTCACCCACTGCGATGAAGAGTGGCCCCCGCTTGCCACAACTAGAGAAAGCCCTCGCACAGAAACGAAGACCCAACATAGCCATAAATAAATGAATTAATTAATTTTAAAAAATAATTAAAAAAAAAAAGAGTGGGTCCTTTGCAACAGGCAAATGGAGCTTTGCCCGAGACTCAGGAACCTGTGTAAGCCCTTGTCACTTTGACAAAGAAAACACTGCAGTTGCAAAAGACACCATAAAAAGAAGAGAGCTGAGATGTTCAAAGAAAGGGCATTTCAGGCAGACAAATGGCTACGTTCGCCAGCGTTGACTTACTCAGCTCCGTTTCTTCTGAAGCCATCAGATGTCCCAGCAGGAAGAGAGCTGAGGCTGCCCAGGGCAGAAGGATACGCCTCATGCTTGAAGGAGGAGAAAGCAGTGAGCAGAAGGTCAGCGCCTCAGCTCATCGTACACAGGTCACCCCGTCTTTAAAATGTGGAAAAGAAACTCGGGAAATGACTACAGGAAACAGCCATGCTTTATTTTAAAAGATGACTCTTCTCAAAAAAAAAAAGTGCAGGATCATTCTTTCAGCCCCGCCGAGCACTTTTGCAGCCCCGCCGGATACATCTCACTTGAAACAGTATCAGATATGATCTGCACCCAGGATTCTCACCCTCTGCTGGGTTGTGAGAATCCTGCGTTTGGAGGTCGAGGTCCAAGCGCGGTCCTGCAGCCCTCGTCTTGCTGAGGCTTCCTGGCTGCTCACCCAGAAGCAGGGACGCTTGGTCCCCCTCCCAATGGCCTCAAGCAAGCAGGGGACAGCATGGTATCCATAAAGGACAAAGTTTGGGGACGTGCAGAATCCCAAGGAGAATCGTTTCCCAGATGTTACCAGGGAGATTTGTAGGTGGGCTTTTTCCCACAGAAGCAAGCCTGGATTGATCCCCAGTGGCCAGTTTATGGCCCCCATGTCTGCCTCCAAATGTGCCCCTGGGAGTGGGTGACTCTAACGCAACATAACACCCACCGTGATAACTGTGCTTGTAAAATCATGTCAAAACTACAAAGCCGCTTCACAGATATGCACTGACAGAATCTGTGGGCAGCGGGAGATGGGCAGAGTAAACACCAATTGCTCCATTGTAGAGTTAAGAACTCAGTTTCCCAGAAGCAGACAGCGGCCGAATGACTTCCAGTGGCGTATTGCAGGGCAGGCTGAGACTCGGGTCTTCCTGGCGCCAGATCAGGGGTGCTTCCACCGTGGGCATCCTTCTGGAGGTCAGAGGTCCAACACTGCTGTCCCTGGGCTGAAATCCAGGTGTGGGCAGGGCTGGCTCCTTCCGGAGGCTCCGGGGAGAATCCGTCTTCTTGCCTTTCCAGCTTCTAGAGGCGCCCACCTTCCTCAGCTCATGTCCCCACGTGACACCAACCTCTGCTTCTCTGACTCTGAACCTTCTGCTTCCTTCTTGCAAGTAAGGGCCCTTGTGCCCACCTGGATAACTCAGGACACTCTTTCCATTTCCAGATTCTTTTTTTTGGCCGTGCCGTGGCGGCTCGCAGGATCTTAGTTCCCTGACCAGGGATTGAACCCAGGCCCCCTGCAGTGAAAGCACAGAGTCTTAACCACTGGACCACCGCGGAAGTCCCCATCTCCAGATTCTGAATCACATCAGCAAAAGGTCTTTTTTTTTTTTTTTTTTTTTGCGGTACGCGGGCCTCTCACTGTTGTGGCCTCTCCCGTCGCGGAGCACAGGCTCCGGACGCGCAGGCTCAGCGGCCATGGCTCACGGGCCCAGCCACTCCGCGGCATGTGGGATCCTTCCGGACCGGGGCACGAACCTGTGTCCCCTGCATCGGCAGGCGGACTCTCAACCACCGTGCCACCAGGGAAGCCCTGCAAAAGGTCTTTTGTCCTGTCAGGTGACATATTTGCAGTTGCCAGGAATTAGGACGTGGACATCTTCGGGGACATTAGTCTGTCTACTACCCAGGGATTACGACGTGGACACCTTAGTGTGATAGATGATAGATTGACAGACACAGACATGCATATATACTCATGTACCTTGATGACAGATTGATGATAGATAAGTAGATAGATGATAGTGAGATAGATGGTGGGTAGATGATAGATAGATAGATAGATGATAGATGATAGATAATTGATAGAAAGCCTCTCATGCTAGCTCAGGGCTTCTCAGCCTCAGCACTCCTGACATCGGGGCTGGGCGACGCTCTGATGTGAGGCATCCTGGGCCCTGTGGGGGCGGAGCAGCTTCCCTGGTCTCCACCCACCAGGTGCCAGGAGCTCCCCTCCCCCCATCCCCCCGCCCCCAGCCAGGACAGCCAAAGGGCTCCAGGCATCCCCCAGCTTCCCTTTGGTGGGGGGGCCCCTTATCCCTTCATCTCCCCCCACTGCTCCCTCCTTCCCGCCATCCAGGGCAGCTAGAGCTTCTAGCTCTTTTCCAGAGCAGACCTTGCCCTGAAGGAACTGTTCATTTCAGAAATTTTACCTACAAAAGGAAATACTCAGGCAGACCACACGGGGAGAAAAGGCCTGGGAGGCCACTCTGAGGTCGGAGAAGAAAGCCAAGCCTCACCGTGGTGCTTCTGCAGTAGGGATGGGGATCCTGTGAGATTAGGATTTTATGGGAACAGAGATGAGTGGTCCCCGAAGATGGGTTCTCACAGCTCCCCGGGTCAATGACGTGAAAGAGTGTTTGCCCTTCGGGAGGACCCAAGAGGCACAAAGAGAGGCTCGGAAGCCGCGGTGCTCTCTCGCACTCCCTGGAAAACTGTGACAGGCTGTCCCCCCCATGTTTTACGGCTCTGAGACGCTGGACCGCTCCGAGAAGGGTGACCCGGTGGGAAAAGCATGATGGCCGGGGTTGTGCTACCTCGGTGAACTGCGCGGGAAGGTTTTGTGTTCTCTGGTCCTGCCCTTCGCGGGCGCATAAACCTGGGCGGGGCGGGGCGGGGGGGGGGGGGGAGAAAATGGGCAGGCGAGCCGTCCCCTCCCTTCTGGATTCCAGAATGGAAACAAACTGCACGTGAATCTCGGAGGCCACGGCCATGTCTCGTGGAGATGACACATCAAACCGCACGCCGTCTCCTTCCCACTGTCCGCCCTCTGCGCTCAAAGCCACAAACGGGTACTGTGCCGTGCGCTCTTCTCCGTATCAGAGGTGCAGGGTGAGTCAGCAGCGAGAAAAGCAAAGAGGAGGGAGGTTATAAGACGTGGGTGTGAATGGAGCTGGAAACGTCAGTGTTCCTGTGCTTTCTTCTGTTCTGCCCACTCCCCCTGCGTGTGGGAACGATTTGGGTGACCTGTGGCTGTAGCCCCAAACACCCCAAAGCTCAGAGGCACCCATGGACAGCAGCTTGTCGTGTCTCCCGATTCACAGACTGGTTGGGACTCAGATGCTCAGAAGCTTCAGTGTCGGCTGGATCCATCGTCAGCGGGAGGACTGATTGAGTGGGAATGTTCTAGAAGCTTTGCTCACACACCTGGCCTCTGGACTGAGTAGTAGCTGACAGCCTGACTGGTCCCTTCCCTGACCGGAAGACTTGACTGCATGGAACATTCCACAAGGTCCGGTCACTTCCGCTGTCTTTGATTGGCCAAAGCAAGCCACGGGCCAGCCCAGACTCAAGCGACAACGAACCCCCTTGGGAGGAGCTGGAAAGAATTCACACCCATCCAGATTTCTCCGCAATAGCGATCTCTGTCTGATCAGGTTCCACGTGATTTCCATAAAAGACAGCTCTTTCTTACATGAAGTCAAGATATGATGGGTTCGCAGCAATGATAATGAACCACAGTGTTGGTTCCACCAGCCTTAAATGTCCAGCTTCTGCCACACCGAATCGTGTCAGAATGTGCAGCGTGACACGACCTCTCACCTCTACTCTGGCACTGGTCTGTTCCTGAATCTGCCCGGCGCTGCTGGATGTAATGTCAAAAAGGCACGGGTTGGGGGGGGGGGGGCAGCTGAAAGCCGTGAGCTGCGTGCTTTGCTCTCAGCGAAAGCAATCTTTAATCTCAGTGAAAGCGTGTCGGGGTTTACTGTGTATTGAGAACTATTGCATGACGGAAGGGTTTCCCCGCTCAGCAGACAGCAGAGGCCTGGGAGCGATGAACGTAGCACAGCGGCATTTTTACAGCACAGAACCATGTGGGAAGCTCTTTGCTATTTCATTTGTTTGAGGAGAGATTTGAAGATGGGCAGCTGTACTGATCCAGAACCTTGGAAACGGAGGGATTGGCTTCGGAGGGGGCGTGAGTGGAACTCAGGGGGCCTACGCATCTGGATCTGGGAGAAGGATGCCTTGTCCGCATGTGGTTACGTTAACAGCTCTGTCTGAGGATGGGCCAGCAGACACCATCGGTGTAGAGCATGGACCAGTGCACAATGCTTACTTATACCACAAGCCAAAGAAAACTCACTTCTTAATTGCATGGTGTGTTCTTGGCCAGAGAGTTACAACGTTGAGTACAAGGGCCTGCCTCTGCTGAGTAACGTTCCCTTCATAAACAAGTGAGTCTTGGAAGAGCTGACGTTTTTGTAGCCCATCCCAGCCTCCTGTCTTGCCCTGCTCCATCCCACCTATCCCCAAACCCAGCCTGGCTTTGCACAGAAATACCAGGAAGGGGTGGAGGAAGTGACCAATGACATGGGCAAAAATGGGGGAACCAGAGCAGTTCTCCTGGACTTCTCCTAGAACGAGGAAATACAATTCGGCTAAGGAAAAGGTCTTTATGTGTGATGTGATAAAGTCTCATAAATGAAATTACGAGTTCAACACTAGCTAAGTGGAGGCCTAATTAAATGTAACGTGTTGGCATAGTCATGCAATGATGATGGGCTTAGTAGGACTCTGTTGGTCTGTGTCTACACATCCCGGGTGCATATGGTGTCCACCCTGTGTCTGACACGCAGAAAGTGTATAATCCTGAAAGCTGACAGAGGGACAAATGGAGGAACATATGGGTGGATGAATGGATGGCTGGCTGGCTGGCTGGAAGGGTGAATGATGAATGGACAGATGGGTGGGTAGAATCATGGAAGAATCATCCAGTCTGGGTTCTCAAGGTCCCTGAAAGATGTTATTGTGGATTGAATTTCCCCCTAAATACATATTGAAGCTCTAACCCCCAGAACCTATTCCTATGACCTTATTTGGAAATAGGGTCTTTGCAGATGGTCAAGTTAAGATGAAATTTTGAGTAGGCCCTAATCCAATATGACTTGTGTCCTGCTAAACGGGACCTTGGGCATGCCAACAAACATACAAAGGGAGGAGCATGTAAAGACACAGGGAGAAGATGGCCATCTACAAGCCAAGAAACCCCCGAGGCTCCTAGAATTAACAGAGAGGACGTTGAAAAGATTTACCCTCATGGCCCTCAAAAGGAACCCACCCTGCTGACACTTTGATTTGGCACTTCCGGCGTCCAGAACTGTCAGACAGTAAGCCCCCCCCCCCCCGCCAATCCCCCCCAACCTGCTTGCCATCTGTGGTGTTTGTTACAGTTGTACCAGGAAACTCATACAGATGTCACCCTAAGTCTGGTAGGGGCAGCAAGCTTGTTATGGACAGAACATCCCATCTCGTGTCCGAACGGCTGCAATGCACAGGAAGTCCACCTGTTCCCCCGACCCAGCCTGTCCTCTGACCACACAGAAAACCCATCTCTGTGTGCGCCCCGTTCAGATAACTGAGGATGGCCAACGCTACCTTGGTTTCCAGGTTAAACGAGCCTCATTCTCTCATGAGCTCCTAGACGCCTCGGTAGCCTGAGGTCCTGGCAATGAGCCCTCAGGTTCAAGATGGTGGGTGACCCTCCACAGAGGTCATTCACATGGCTGAACAGAAATACGGGAAAGGGAATAAATCCATCACAGGGAGGGGGACAGGAGGGGCAGGCGCTGGCGGAGCACAGGGTTCTATAGGATTCTGGGCTAAGAAAGAGGATTGACTCTTACAGGGATGGAAACATCCAAGTGGGGGAAGGTGAAACTGTAGGGGAAGGGAGAAAAAAAAAAATCTTTTTTCTCTATCCTCTTAGGTTCTTTCCCTAGGCCCCTGCAAATTAAACTGACAGAAGATCGGCGAAGAGGGAAGAAGAAAGCAGAAGTTACACGTGCAGCGTGCATACACGGGGGAGAAACGCAATGATCAGTAACTCAAAGGGATGGTTAGAATTTGGGGTTTATGTACCTAACTTAGCAGGTTATGGGGAGGTGGAGAAAGGACACTTAGGGGAAAACAAACGTCTTTTGAAAAGATAAGTGGGTTTTCAGGTGAACGAACAGGAGATCAGAAAATGTGGGATAATGTTTGTGTGCACAGATATGAGTGCTCTTTCCACCTCCTTCCTGGCCATAAACTCCCCTGGAGAAGGGGCTGGGGGTGGATTTTATTACCTTTTCCCTTCTGGGAGCAGATCCTCCCTGAAGGGAAATTTGTGGAGCCCTATTTCTCAGAAACTGCTACTTTTGTTCAGACAGGGAAGCTCCAAGAAGAGGTGTTTTTTTTCCCCTGCATCTGTCGAATTTCAACTGTCTTCAGGTTAAAATCATCCGGGAAGATCCCAGCAACTAAGCCCCCATGCGCCACAACTACTGAGCCTGTGCTCTAGAGCCCGTGCACCACAACTACTGAAGCCCGCGCGCCACAACTACTGAAGCCCACACACCTAGAGTCCATGCTCTGCAACAAGAGAAGCCACCGCAGTGAGAAGCCCGCGCACCGCAAGGAAGAGTAGCCCCCACTCGCCGCAGCTAGAGAAAGCCCACGCGCAGCAACGAAGACCCAACGCAGCCAAACATAAATAAATAAATTTAAAAAGAGAAAGTAGATGGTGGGTCCAGGAGCTGGGGGAGGGTGATGGGGATTGAGTGTTTCATGGGGACAGATTCTCAGTTTGGGAAGATGAACAAGTTCTGGAGACGGACGGTGGGGATGGTCACACAAGGTGAATGTACTTGGTGCCCCTGAACTGTGCATGTAAAAATGGTTAAGATGGGAAATTTGATGTTGTGTGTTTTTATCACAATTAAAAATAAATTTTTACAAGTATACGTTCTGCCTCTGAAATATAAAAAGAGTTTTCTTTTAGAGGAAGGACCCAACGTTGGAAGGAAGGGCCAACAGTAGGAAAAGCCGGCAACCCTGAAGTCTCTGACGTTTGTAACACAGCGGAAAAGTGACTTTATAGGTCACGCCTGAGGCACAATTGCCCCTTATTTGGCACTGAGCTTTGTGTGACATTAAGCCACATCCAGCCACGGTATCGTTCCACTCCCACTTTTCGTGGCTCCTGCTTCCCTTTTGTGGCAAATGTCTTTCGGGATTGGCCACAGGGAGCTGGGCGGGGATGCCTTTGTGGGCGTGTGTGGGATGTGTGGACTACTCTCCAGTCACAGCCGTGTCTAACTCTGTGGTCAAGAGCCAGCCCAGTGGTGTGTCGTCTATGAATATCCCTACCACCCAGGGTCCTGACTCACTGGCCCATGATGGGAGGGGCCAGGGGTCAATGGTGGCCACGCATGTCTGTGTCAGGGCACACGCATCTCTGTGTCAGGGCACACGCATCTCTGTGTCAGGGCACACGTGCCAGGAGCATGTGTGAAAATGCAGAGCAGCGAGCCCAAAGCCTGTCCGTGGAAAGATGCAATAGAGCCGTACCCAGCAGCCTGTCCCTCAGCGTTTCAGACCTCATTCCCGGACGCCGGGATATTTGGGAATCGGTCAGCGTTTCGAAATGAGCCCCTGCTTGTGCTCCCTTGCTCTGTTCCAAATTCACGTCTGCTTTCCTGTCGCATGTTCACTGCTTGGACCCGCCCCTGGCAAGCGAGCAGTTTGATGCTCTGAAATGCCTGAAAATGAACATTCCTTTTCCCAGGAAATCACATCTTGCCTCCGCTGTTGTTTTGATCCTTATGTGGGTCCTTCCTTCTCCCTGACGTGGCAGCCAACACCCATGATACTCCTCTGTCAGCATTAGGCAGGTTCCTAGTGGCCACAGAGACGTCTTGGCCCTTTGCCTTCTCGCCTTCTTTATCAGCATTATAAGTGGGCACGAAAAAAAATAAAACCGTAAGCCCTTCCTCCAAAAGATCAGGAGACACACTTCGGAGTGCCTTTCAACGTTCGTGTATAGAAGTGATTGAAATTACAGCCGAAGATGCAATAACTGTAAACTGAGTGTCGGCCTCCTGACACCGAAATTCTTTACCCTGAAAATGGCTATCTTACCCCAAGAAACAGCCCTCCAGGGGATCGCCCCCCGAGGCTGACTTAGTGAAATCCGCTTTTGTAACCTTTGGAAGCACACGGAGAACTTAATCGACGGGCTCAGAAAGGGCTTTCTGGAATCTCGGGGCGGCGCTACAAACTTTTGCTCTCCTGGTTTGGAAAAGTTGGGAGGCTGTGTTCCTACTACCCGCCCCCCCCCCAACACACACACACAGCCCTCCCCAGCTTGGTCCTGGGACAGTTTGCAGGGCCCGGCAGCTGCAAGCTCCTTCGAGCTCCTTGGAGCCCACGACCCAGGTGCATCTAAGCAGGTATGAACCATGAAACGCCGCGGTTATTAACCAGAGTTAAGCGCCTAGAAAGGCTGCAGAAATTACCTTGGGATCAAGTGCTCCCTTGATCCCTTAACGGGGGGGGGGGCGTGCAATGATGCCCCGAGACTGGGGGAGAAAACGTGACCTTTGCACGTTGCACAATCTGAGGCAGATTGTGCCTCAGATAGGACGGCAGGTGGAAAATGGGGGCAATCCCACTGAACTTGCTGCTGATGTATTTCTGCCCCCTCACCCAAAACGCCTGCAGCCCTGGTACCCGCATCCCTGTGGCTTCGGGTACTTGGGCTGCCAGCTCTCTCGTCCATTTCATTTACATGGAAGCACCCCGGGTGGAAAACGCAATTAAGGGTGTGTACACGGCTTAGCTGTGTTCATCCAAAGAACCTAATATGTGTGTCTGGCAAAGGGAGACGTGGATTTTTCTGGCTTTGCCTCCTCCGGTTACTATTTTTCTTTTTTAGTGAGCAGACAAAGCAGTCCCTGACATTCTCTGTCAATGCTTTGTCCACATCTCAGAAGCGTTTCACTGTCCCCCAGGAAGGACCTTGAAATCCCACAGAGCAGCCCTCTCGGGGAACACAGTAAGCGGTTAATACTCCACCACCGGGGATCATGAAGCAGCAGAGTGCGTCTCTGCAGCCACGTCTAGGACACAGGAATCTACCCTCCGCTTTGGTTTCACAGAAAGAGAAACTCTGCAAAGAAGCTGGGCAGGAAATACAGAATTCAGGAGATGCCAAAGCTAATTTGGGATAAGCAGAGATTCTCGAACAGTGAGGTGCGTCTGAATCACGCGGAGAGGAGGTCTGGGGAAGATGCAGGTTCCGAGCAGTGGACCTGGCTGGGACCTGAGGCTCTGCGTTTTTAACCTGCCCCGTGGGATGCTGACACTTCTGGTCCCGGGACCCCTCGATCCCTGCTCTGCTGGTCCCCTGGAAAAGGGAGGTCTTAAAAGGTTTAGGGGATGGAGGGAAAGAAGGATTGAGGGCAAAGTGAGTGGTGGTCTCTCAATTCCGCTTAGACCTCAGCACCTTGTGGAGAATAGTTTTATTTTCCACCCACAGTGGGTGTCAGCAGCATCCCTACCCCAGGCTCTAGACCGAGATTTTTCAAGCAGAGACTAACGCTGAGTTGCTGACACACAGCCCTCTCCCCGTAGAAAAGCTCCATCTCTCCCATCCTGGAAGTTGTCAGCAAGCCTCAGGGACTGTGGATAAGGGATGGAAATTTGGGGTGAATGGGGGAACCCCTGGGGTGACTGATAGAAATGTGGGGTGAGCCTGAGGGTCTCTGGGGTTAGGGATGGATATCTGAGGTGATGGGGGGGTGGTCTCTGGAGTGAGCCCGGGCATCGTCAGAAATCGGGTAACCCTAAAGCTGCCTGTGCCCAGCAGACGCAGGATCGAAAGTGCAAGAAGGCTGAAAATTTATCTTTGTTCCTTCTCCCGCGACAAGATTCAAAAACAAGAAACACAAGAGGAAGCCAACAACAAACACCTTATCACAGCCCAGTGATAAAAAGAGGCCGCGGGTGTGTGAGCTGGGGGCGGGGCGCAGCCGGAGGGCACAGAGCGAAGGGCCACGCAGACCCCCCGACACAGCCGCGCACCTGCCGAGGCCGTCACCGCGCCTCTCAGACCTTCGCACTCTTGAGGGGTGCGGGGCGCTCTCTCCATTGTGAACCCCTCCCCCGTCACCCCGCAATCTCTCGTGCATCTGACCTCTGCCCACGGGTTACCTGCTTTTCCAGGAACAGCAGCTCCACACAGCCCAGGGGGCTGGGAGGGAGTTTCCGAAACTGCAGCAACAATGGAGATAAGCCCGGGAGATAAGCATGCTATTCTCCTATTTAAATTAAAAAAACAAAAAACCCAAAACTGTTACCGAGCCTGTTCTGCAGCCCCCCTGCAGGTGAGGTAGTGCCTGGTGTGGAAGAAAAAATGCAAATGAAAGGAGGCCTCCTTGGTTGGGCCCGGTGGCCTCTCCCGGGCTCCAGATTTGGGCGAGAGCTTCCCTCTGGGCACTCAGGTTGTCACGTACCAGCCCCTTGCGGCGTGGTGTCTGGCTGGGGTTGGAAACCCGAAAACGGAACGGCCAACGATTTCTCTTCTGGGTTGCATCACAGGGCACCCCCGGGAAGAATCGTTACTGCATTCGAAAGAGAATCTGAGGCTTCTGAGAAGCCCACCGGTCCAGCATGACCCCTGTGCCCAGTGGTACCTCTCCCACGAGGCAGGGGCACTTCCCAATCCCCCACTGCTTACGCCGAGCCATCCACGATGGGGCACCGCCCCTGCTTTGCCAAAGATGGGTTTCTGAGTCCTGTGACGAGGGAGGCCCCCTTCACTGCCCGCCGCTCTTCAGACCCCAGCGCGCCTGGACCGGGTTTGCAGAGAGCGCTACTGACCCCTAGTGACCAAAACTTCCCAATCAAGGCGCAAACCCCAGGACAGGATGCCACCCTGCTCCCTGGCGGGCAGCTTGACAGCATTTACCATTTCTTGGGGCCAAGAGCACCCTAAATATGATGCTCCTCCTGAAGGTGTTGCCCAGAGCGCCTGCCCCCAAACTTCACCCTGAACCCCTGAGCCCTCCGTCCACAGGGACCAGGGTCTACCCATGGCGGGGTGAGTGTCATCAGAAACAGACCGATTCCCAGTAGAAGCCCAGTTCTCAGCGTCCCCTGGAAGACTTTGGGGTTGAATAATTAAGGGGTGACAGGTAAGTATTTCAAAAGATGCAACCCCCTAAAAAAACACCCTATATTTTCACTGATCCCCAAACTAGAGAGACCTTTCCAATGAGGGGAGGGCAGCAACGAGACAGTTGGGCAAGAAAGATTCAGGGGGGTCGCCCTGGGGTCTGAGCTGTCCACCCTTGCATGGAGGGGTGCAGAGGGAACACCGGACGTAAAGGTCAGCAGTGTCCTTCCACTGGAATTCTAAGACGCATCCGTACCTGAATTTGTCTCTTCTTTTAAGGACGCTGGTCCAGTCGGATGAAGGACCCACCCTAGGGATCTCATCGCAACTCATTACATCTGCAAAAACCCTATTTCCCAGTGCTGTCAAAGTCACAGGTACCAGGGAGTCAGATTTCAGTATATCTTCGGGGGGACAATTAAACCCACACCAGGGGACATTGGCCAGAGCAGCTCTGACCACCCACCCAGCCACCGAAGCATCCAGGACTTCCTGCACCTTCTGACTCAGCAACTCCTGAGCTACAAGGAAGGCCTCTGCACTCAGGTCCTGCTGGGCGGAACTTGGGAGGGTAGGTCTGTGCTGAAAGCTCTTTACTTCACTGGGCTAGGAGCCCGGCTGGCTAGCTAGCATCGTGTCCTGGGGTTTGTGCTTTCATTGGGAAGTTTTGGTCACTAGGGGTCAGTAGCGCTCTCTGCAAACCAGGTGCAGGAGCGCTGGGCTCAAAAGTGAAACTGAAGTTTGAATTGGGCATCGTGGTGGTCGGGGGTGGGAGTGGGGAGGGAGGCCGAGCTGAGAGCCTGGGGTGCACAGTCCAACACCCGGGAGGCCCCAGGGCGAGGAGGGACGTCTGGAGCCCCGGAATGTCTCATGAGGGCAGCTCCGAGGTGGCCCAGGACCACTGCGCAGTGTCCGAGCCGTCCCCCAGGAGCGACCCCTCCAAGGGACCCAGAGTCATGGGCCAGCAGCAGGCTTAAGTCCTGCCTCTCAGGAAGCTGGAGAGAAATGTAGCTCAAAGGCAGGACCTGAAAGCAAGGAGGTCACATCTTCCATCAGGCATCCTGGAGGGTGTGGGTCCCAGTTGGTTTTGTTTGGGGATTTCTGACTGTGTGTCCAGCACGTTCTCCTAACGGGCTGGGCAGGGGACGCTGTCCTCTGGGTCCTGCCCTGGCTTTCTTCGGTCCAAAGTATGCGCTACGTGGTTTTGACTCTGTCTTGCCATGTTGGTCGATGTATTTTCTTGTTCTTTTCATCTCTGGTGAGGGTTTTCAGTTCTTTCTGTAAAATAGGGCAGAAGGCTGGGATGAAGAGTCTTAACGTTTTTAAGAACGGGTCTTGCTTATGTCTACCGACCTTAAACTTTATATATATATATATCTTTTTCAGATTATTTTCCATTATAGGTTATTGCAAGATATGAATAGTTCCCTGTGCTATATGGTAATTCCTTGTTTTTTTATATTTTATATAAGATATTGAGTAGAGTTCCCCGTGCTGTACAGTAGGTCCTGTTGTTTATCTAGTTTGTGTACAGTGGTGTGTATCTGTTAATCCCAAACTCCTAATTCATCCCTCCCCTCCCTTTCCCCTTTGGTGCCCGTAAGTTTGTTTTCTAGGTCTGGGAGTGTGCTTCTGTTTTGTAGATAAGTTCCTTTGTATCATCTTCTTTAGATTCCGTGTATAAGTGATATCGTATGATATTTGTCTGTGTCTGACTTCACTTAGTATGATCACCTCTAGGTCCATCCATGTCGCTGCCAATGGCATCATTGCATTCTTTTTCATGGCTGGGTAATATTTCCTTGTATATACGTACCGCATCTTCTTTATCCATTTGTCTGTCGATGGACATTGAGGTTGCTTCTGAGGGTGGGTCTTTAATCCAGTATAACCGGTGTCATTATAAGAAGAGAAGACACAGAGACGCTCATAGGAGAAGCCATGTGATGACGGAGCAGCGATGTGCTCCCAGGACACTGGTCAGCTGATCTTCAAGGTGCAGGAGATGCTATGGGGGCGTGCTGGCTGCTGGCCTGAGGAGCAAGTGTAACGGCAAAGGCCCACCACGCTCCATGGAGTGAGGGCAGAAGGGAAGGATTCTGTGTGCTCTGTGCAATCTGACATGTTCTGTGTCTCGGGTGCGTCTTCCAGGGAGAGGAAGAAGCTTCTCCTTGCTTCAGCACACCTGAGAAGAGACCAAGGCAAGGAAGAATCTTGGTCGAGAGGTAAACAGGGGCCGGAGATGCAAGTGAGGCCCCAGGGTTCTTCCAGTGCACTGGTCCTGGCCGAATCCTCCTTTGCCTTGCTGGTCAGGGCGGGGTGGAAGTTTCCAGAACACCTTAATCAGTGTCACCTTTGTATCTGTCATCTAGACAGCCAAGGAGATGGTGGACACTATGCTCATTCCTTCAGGGAAAACCTCAGGAACTCATCCTACCATTTTATTTCTTCTCTGAGCAAGTCTCACCTTCCAGGTAGAACCCTAGTCTACACGAGGAGACACATAAAGTTGTCTGCCAATTCCTGAAGCCAGGTTAGTGATGGGTGCTCCCTGCTCCTGGGGTGGCCCGATTTACCTGCATAAGGAAAAGCAGTTGCAAAAGTTTAAGGTCCACACACACCCCAATGTTCACTGTAGCACTATTTACAGTAGCCAAGACATGGAAACAACCCATCGACAGAGGAGTGGATAAAGAAGATGTGGTACCTATACACAATGGAATATTACTCAGCCATGAAAAAGTATGAAATAATGCCATTTGAGGCAACATGGATGGACCTAGAGATGATCATACTGAGTGAAGTAAGTCAGAAAAAGAAAGACAAATACCATATGACATCACTTATATGTGAAATCTAAAAAAATGATACAAATGAATTTATTTACAAAACAGAAATACTCCTAGCCATAGAAAACAAACTTATGGTTACCAAAGGCAAAAGGGGGTGGGGGAGGGATAAATCAGGAGTTTGGGATTAGCAGATACACACTACTATATACAAAATAGATAACCAACAAGGACCTACTGGATAGCACAGGGAACTAGACTCGGCATCTTGTAATAACCTATAATGGAAATGAATCTGAAAAAAAAACATATGTATAACCGAATCACTTTGCTCTACACCTGAAACTCATACAATATTGGTAGTCAACTATATTGCAATTAAAAAAAATAATAAAATAGGGGCTTCCCCGGTAGTCTAGTGGTTAGGACTCCGCACTTCCACTGCAGGGGGCACGGGTTCGATCCCTTGTCAGGGAACTAAGATCTCACATGCCGCGTGTCAAAAATCATCACAATAAAAAAAAACAATCATCACAATAATAAAATAAATAAAACTAAAATAAAAACTAAACAACACAAACCTAGGCATTTAAGAAGAGCAGCCCAGGGCTTCCCTGGTGGCGCAGTGGTTGAGGGTCCGCCTGCCGATGCAGGGGACGCGGGTTCGTGCCCCGGTCCGGGAGGATCCCGCGTGCCGCGGAGCGGCTGGGCCCGTGAGCCATGGCCGCTGCGCCTGCGCGTCCGGAGCCTAAAAAAAAAAAGATGAAAAGCAGCCCAGCCCAGCCTTCTTGTGGCCTGAAGACACTCCTTCTGGAAGTTCGGACGAGGTGGAGCTATTTGGAAATGTGCCTCCAAGTACCTGCTCCCACTTCTGGGAACAGAGATGCTACAACTTGCCGGGCTACACCCTCCCCAGAACGTTCACTCACGGAGGTCCTGCTTCTACGCAGCTCCTGCCCTCACGTCTGTTTTTCTCTGGAAGAGTGGCTGACTTGCTTTTCCCACCCCCCTTCTCTGCCCAGGAGGAGAGTCTGGGGAAGCAGGAAAAGCGTGACTGGGGGGGGCGGGGCAGGTGTCGGCAAAGGGATAGACTCACCCAGCACCTGGGGCGGGCTTCTCAGCCTCACCCCACGGGCATCTGCGGCGGGAGGACTCTCTGATGCGGGGCGTCCTGGGCACTGCGGGGTGTGCAGCAGCTTCCCTGGTCTCCACCCAGCAGGTGCCGGGAGCTCCCCTCCCCCATAGCTGTCACAGCCAAAATGTCTCCAGACATTGTTATTTGTCCCCTGGGGGCAAAGTCATCTCTGGTTTGGAACCACTGCCACAGACAGAGAAGTGACAGCCTGATAAATGGATAGATGCATGATCGATAGAGGTGATAGATGAATGATGGCTAGATGATGGCTAGATAGATACACAGATACATGGATAGATGACAGATAAAGTCTCTGAGGCTAAGTCAGGGTTCTAAGCCTCAGCATTACTGACATTTGGGGCTGGGTGACTCTCCAATGTGAGGCGTCCTGTGCCCTGTGGGCTGTGAAGCAGCATCCCTGGTCTCCACCCACCACGTGCCAGGAGCTCTCCTCCCCCATAGCTGTCACAGCCAAAATGTCTCCAGCTGTTGCCAAGTGTCCCCTGGGGGCAAAGTCATGTCTGATTTTGAACCACTGCCACAGACAGACAGATTGAGAGGTGATAAACGGATGGACAGATAGATGCGTCGATATACATGATAGATGAAAGATGGATAGATGATGGATAGTTAGGTATGTGTTAAGAGATACAGAGAGATAGATGATAGATAGGCAGATACACAGAGAGATTGGCAAGAGATAGATACATAGATAGGTAGGTAGATAGATGATAGAGGATATAGATACATGGATAGATGGATAGAGAGATGAGAGGTGATAGATAAAGTCTCTAATGCTCCGTCAGGGTGTCTCAGCCTCAGCACTGCTGACATCGGGGCTGGATGACTCTCTCACATGGGGCATCCTGGGCCCTGTGGGGTGTGGGGCAGCATCCTGGTCTCCACCCACCACGTGCCAGGAGCACCCCCTCTCCCAGCTGTGACAACCAGAAATGTCCCCAGACATCACCAAGTGTCTCCTGGGGGTAGGAAATCAGAATTCCCACCTCCCCATTGGGAACGTCAGCAAACCTGTCTAAAGAGCACATTCCACGGGACGTGGGGCCCGAGGGCGGGTCTGGTGTGAAATAGCGTAAAGCAGAATTTAATCCTGCAGGAAGGCGGGTTTGACGAGGAAAAGGAAGGCGGAAGACGGGTCCTCACCCGTCTGCTGTCACGACTGTGATCTCCGGCTCTGTGTATCAGCAACTGGGCTTTAGATGCGGGAAGCGCTTTGCGAGCTGGGGGCCCCATGAAGCTCCCCAATGTCGGTGGGGGGAAGGGGAGCGTCCACACTGGGTGGTAAGTACACCCCCAGCATCCGTCCCTGTTGAAGGCACACCTCGGGATCCTGTTGCCAGGTGATGCGATGGACACAGGCTCCCCACCAGCGCCTGGCACCTCAGTGTTCTTATGGGGGGAGCGTCGGGCTTCAGTGGGTGTGGGTGTCTCACAGCCAGGGTGTGGGCAGAACTGGCTGCAGGCCCGTGAGTCATCGCCGTGGCCCCGTTGATTAACCAGTGTCAGGGGACCTGCTGCAGGGAGTGACGTCAGTAAAAACCATCCCAACGTAGACACTCAGCGCGTCATCATTTCTGTTACAGCTGTGACTCCGGACTGGCTGCCCCAAATGTGCTTTAGGAAAAGCCGCTTTGCGGGGCGGGGTTTTCTTTGAATTTTTTTTTTTTTTTTTTTTTTTGGAACGCGGGCCTCTCACTGCTGTGGCCTCTCCCGTTGCGGAGCACAGGCTCCGGACGCGCGTACCCAGCGGCCATGGCTCACGGGCCCAGCCGCTCTGCGGCACGTGGGATCTTCCCGGACCGGGGCACGAATCCGTGTCCCCTGCATCGGCAGGCGAATTCCCAACCACTGCGCCACCAGGGAAGCCCTCCCCAAGTTCTTTTGCAGATGTGAAAACCTCCCTACGAAATGGTGGATGTTAACTCCTTGGAGAGCATGCGCACACAGCCCCAGGCCTCCGGGAGCCTGAGCACTGATAACGTTGACCGCTGTGACACCACCCTGCTGCCTCACCATCCGCGGGTCAGACAACTGTGCACAAGCTGATCACATACCCTGCGACACCCCTCCCTCACCTGGCTCGTAAAAATGCTTTGCCAGAACCTTCGGGGAGCTCGGGGCTTTTCAGGGCACGAGGCACCTCGTCTCCTTGTGTGACCTTGTTTGGCCTCACTGTGCGTCAGGCACGTGAACTTGCCTTAACAGATGCAATAGCCAACAAGGACCTACTGTACAGCACAGGGAACTGTACTCAATATTTTGTAGTAACCGGTAAGGGAAAAGAACCTGAAAAAGAATATGTATATATAATAGCCGAATCCCTTTGCTGTACACCCAAAACTAACACAACATTGTAAACCAACTATACTTCAATAAAAAAAAATCTTTTCAAAACATGCAGATCGGAAAAGAGAAGTAGAACTCTATGTATTTGCAGACGGCTATTATATATAGACCATCTTAAGGAATCCACTAAAGAACTCCTCGAACCAATAAACAGATTCAGCTTGGCTGCAGGATACGAGCTGCACACGTCAACACCCGTGTGCAATGGGCCATCCAAACGTGACGTTAAGAAAACAAGCCCGTGTACAAGAGCATCCGAAAGAGCAGAGGACATCTGTGTTTACTGTCGAGTCGTTTTACCCATAAATAAATAATAACATCAGTTGAACCAAAGAGTGGAAGATCTATACACTGAAACCTGCGAAGCTTTGCTGAAAGGGACGAGAAGACCCCAATAAATAGGAAGGTATCCTGTGTTCCATCAGAAGCCTTCATCTTCTTAAGACACTCTGAAATCGCACACGTGGTCTTCAGAGTTAATGCAATCCCTTCAAAAAGCCCAGTTGCCTTTTTTTGCAGAAATGGACCAGCTGATCCTAAAATTCACACAGAAATGCAAGGAATCCAGAAGACCCAAAATATTCTCGAAAAAAAGAAGGAGTGAGGGCTCATGCTTCCTTGGCACGAGTGATGGCCGCTGAGTCCCCAGCCCTGGTGGCCTGTCCCCGGGCCCTGGGGTGCTTCCAACCCACCCCATCCTGATGCCCGGAGCAGTACTGGACCGGAGGGCCGGAGCTGTTGGGAACAGTTTAACCTTTCCTCCTCCTTTGTGAGTTCCTGGAAGGCTGGAGTGTGCCCATCCAGGCCCACATTCAGCTCTCAGAATGTGACTTATGACAAAGGTTACACTTACCCTCTAATAAAGGGTAAAATGTATTGTGTCAGAATAAAACAAAACAAAACACCCAAGCCCCAAATAGAGAAAGTGAAAACGAGAACACACAGTGCATTGTGCTAAAGTGACAGTCTAATGGTGAGAAGCCCTGTGAAATTCGTGGTCGCTAGAGAGGACTCTGGCGCCCACGCCCCCGCCCCACCCTGCATGCTCTCCCCAGCCTGTCCCAGAAGGACCCTTACAAGACACCCAAGACCAGGCAGCATCTCCTTTACTCTCCTTCCCCTTGTCCACACCCTGGTGGGAACTCTGAGCGAATCTGAAAAAGCCAGGGAAAAGCACAGAAGATGAAAAGCAGACCGAGAGAGTGTCCTACAGAGTGAACTAAGAAAGAGAAACACAGATATGTGGAGTCTAGAAAGATGATACGGATGAACTTACTGGCAAAGCAGAAATAGAGACACAGACGTAGAGAACAGGTGTATGCATACCAAGGGGGAGAGGTGGGTGGTGGGATGAATTGGGAGATTGGGATGGACATCTATACACTACTATGTATAAAATAGATAACTAATGAGAACCTACTGCATAGCGCAGAGAACCCTACTCGGTGCTCTGTGGTGACCTACATGGGAAGGAAATCCAAAAAAGAGGGGATGTATGTATACATACAGCTGATTCACTCTGCTGTACAGCAGAAACTAACACAACAGTGTAAAGCAACTCTACTCTAATAAAAATTAATTAAAAAAAAAGATGAACACCAGGGGGTCCCGAGAAACATCACGGTGTCGCTTGTCCAGACCTTTAGTTATTCACCTTCTCTTGTGTGTGTCATGCTTGACCAGACATAGCGGCCTGTACGACGGTAAACAGGTAGTGTGTCGGGGTCCTTGAGACCACCCTCAGGTTCTACAATTCACTAGAAGGACCTACGGAAATCAGCAAGACCGTTATACACACAGCTCTGGTTTCATACGGCAAAGGGATACAGACTGAAGTCATCAAAGGCAAAAGATGCAGGGAGCAGGGTCCAGGAGGGACTAGGCGTCTCAGTGTCGGCTCCCTGCGGGTTTGTCTGGACAGGGCTTACTTCTCCCAGCAATGATACCTGATGACAGGCATGGGGTATGTGTCAACGGGAAAGTTCAGCCAGCCGTGGCGTCCAGGCTTTGTATTGGGGTCAGTCACGTAGCACGGAGCGTCCACACGGCTGACCTGAGTTACTCAGCCCCTCCCGAGGTCTGGATACGGCGTGACCCACAGTCCCATCATAACTTACATTGGAGCACAGACCACTGGATGTGACCCAAGACTCTAGGCAAACAAGGCAGGATGTTCCAAGGGTTCATAGGTGACCTGCCAGGAGCTGGTCAAGGGTCAGACCTTTCTTTGCAGTGGGCAGACTGTGTGGACCACCCAGGGCTGCTGAGGTAACCCTTTACTACCCAAGTATGTTCATTCTGCCGCCACTCAAATCCTGTAAGAATCAGGAAGAGGAGTCCTGCCCGGAAGGGAGCTCAGATTTTCAGATCTCTCCCTTGAGGCCGAGCCCTACATCCAACTCCCTGATGGACGCCTCCCCTTCGGGGCTCATCAGGGAAGCCACTTAAACATGGCAGGACTGAGCCTTCCCCCAGCTCCATCCCCTTTGCCAGTACCTCCTCTTGCCCTAACTCTGATCTGTACCAGCATTCCTGCATTTCTGAAGCCCCGGAGCCCCAGTGAGCTTGGGAGACAACATCTCTCCCTCACACCCAGGATGTAGTCCCCATGAAACCCCACACCCACTCTTGTCCACCACCTCATGTGACAGACTCTCCTTGGGGACATCCAGTGCTGCGTTTGTGTCCCCAGCCCCCATGACCCTTCTGTTCAGCCTTGCCCCATCATGAGCTAGAAAGCCACTTCCTACCCACTCTGGCTGGTTTTAAATCCCTGGGATACTCAGCAAAGTTCTGATGAATTGAACTGAACAGAACTGGGTTGGTTGTGAATGTGAGCAAGGGGGTGTTCTCCACCGAAGACATGAAGACCCACCATGGTGTCCACTCTGAGCAGACCTGGTGATCTCTCTGGTCCAACCGTTAGGAGGATGACCTTCTCCACGTCAATGATGAAAATGGGCAGTGACACGAGAGGCCCACCTGGTAGCTGGTCTGGGCAGCCTCCTGAGCCACTGCTTGGACTTTAAGGAGGGTGACCTTCTCTGTATCTATGGTGAAGGGGGGCAACTCCACCACGAAGGTTTCCCAATTCCTTGTAATGAGAAACACCACAGATGGGGGAGGGAATCAAGGAGGAAAAAAAAAAAAGGAAGATATTGAGCTGAAATGTTCTTGTCGCGCAATCTGGGCACTTGCTTTCGAACGAGGAAGAGACTTAGTTGTCAGAGCGGCCAGATGTGGGAGCGTCAGGCAGCAGCATGGAGGAACACAGGTTGGCAGGGGCGAGCGCGGTACGGTGGGCTAGTCCGGTCCCCTTGATCCTGGGGTCCTCCAAAGTGTCAAGTCACTAGGGGACCTTTTCCTACCTCTGTTGCTGCTCCGGGCAGCTGGCACTCCAGGTGGGCGAGAAGTTGAGGGTGGGCAATAAAAACTGCTGGGTGAAGGGCACCCAGGTGAAGATGGTTACTGGTGATGGGTACGTCTCGTAGCACGTGAAGCTGCATTGTAAGGTCTGAGTGAGTCCCAGGGACCCAGCCAGCTTGCAGTGAGTGTGTGTGGAGTTCTCTGTACAAGCCTGTGCCTGGGACATGGCTTGGATTTAGCCCAAAGGCTCGGGTGGGACGCCTTCGTGGAGCTGTGTGTCCTGCAGAGCGGGTGGCCTGCCCAGGTTACAGGTGCTGCTGAAGAGGGTGGCGTTGCATTCTGTGTCTGTGTGTTGCCCGATCATGGTGATACGTGGCACCCCAGAACCACAGCGAGATCAAAATGCCAGCTTGTGCCAGGGTCCCCCGTGGACCCACGCCCCTGCAAGGTGTTTCCTGTGTGCCTCGAATTTGAGAGATGTTGTTCTGAGACAAGGTCTCAGCGCCTTCTTTCCAGCTGACATCTGTGTAAAGCTGAAATCTTTAAAAGAGGAAAGAAAACCCAGCCTGGTGAAAACCAAAAGAAGAGGGAAAGTGGGTACAAAAGGCAAAATAGGGCACGATTCCATTTACAGGGAACAAGCAGACGGGCAACTCCACAGAGACAGAAAGTGGGTTCATGGTGTCTGGGGGCTGGGGGCGTGGGCTGGGGAGTGACAGCTCATGCGGACGGGGTCTCCTTCTGGAGGGGTGAGAAGGTTCTGGAACCAGATAGAGGTGGTGGGATACACAACATTATGAATGTCCTAAGTGCTGCTGAGCTGTACGTTTTAAAGGGCGAATTTTATACCATGTGAATTTTGCCGCGACTTTAAAAACAATCAAGGCAACAAATAAAAGAATGAGATTTCACTGGGCTTTGGTCGTCCGGCCACTTCTGTGAGGGTACCAGGAGCTGCCTCGTAGGACGGGGGTGAGAATTAAACCAGGCTCTGTCTGCACATGATGCATCATAGCACTGATGATCTCATGCTCTGCGTGAACTGTCCTCTGGAGGTTTCTCGCCATCCTCGACCAAGAGCCGGGGGCTGCGATGGACCGCTGATCTAAAGCAGCGACCTTTGGGTGGATTTCTGTGTCCCTCTGTGGTGTGTGAGAACTTGGCTGTTTTTTTTAAGTCAGGTTTACAGAAGTTTCTGGTTTTGCCCCATCACAATGAGCAAGAAGCCAAGGCAGTTTCGGTTCAGAGGAAGCTGAATGGGGAACTGTGCTGTAGGGTGTCGATCAGTCTAAGATAGTGTGTATCCTTGGGTACCCGCTGCGTGTCCATCCCGCTTCCCAAGGCAGGTACGATGCGAGGCACTAAGGAGGAGAAAAGTGCACCCAGGAAGCTGACGGGACAGAGGGCCAGGTGATGGGCGCAGGTGCTGTAACCGCTGAGGACTAAGGTGCTCCGGGCCGTGGCCCTTCCGCGGCCCATCCCCCGCCCTGTTAAGTGAGGCTCAGCTCCAACCGCAAGGGCAGTGCACAAATTGCGGATGTGAAAATCAAGGCAAGAGTCGCTGCGGGCGTGCACTGACCCAGGAAGGTTCTCTCTCAGAGCCTCTGGGTGCCCCGGCCCCAGCACAGAGGACGGGGACAAGACCCAGAGGAAAGCTGGCTGGTCCGGGGTCCCGTTCGCACGTGGAGGAAGCTGGGTGCTTTCCCATCGTGGGAGAAGGGCAGGAGATGTCAGGCGGGTGGGGAACTTGGAACAGGTCGGCTCTGTGGTTTTTATTTCCTCTCTGATAGCAAGTGAGGTCCCAGGGAGCGGGGGGGGGGGGGGGGGGGGGAGTTGGGGGCAGGAATCTGAGGCTGGATGCTTGTCTCCAGGTGTGCGGTGGCCCAGGTATGCACACCTGAAAAAGGGAGTGGGTGGGGTCCTCCATTGTTGGGACCCAGCCAGGAGGAGATGGTGAAGGTTCAGGGAATCTATTTCCTTTCTCCCTCCTCCCTCCCTCCCTTCCTTCCTTCCTTCCTTCCTTCCCGGCTCCAATAGATGAGCCAAGCCAGTCCAGCCTTCAACAGAGGAGGTGGGAAAGGAGGCGCGTTCATGGAAACAGCGAATTAAACGCAGGAGGTGCTGGCAGCTTCTTAGCAGAGGCAGCTGGGGTGTGAGGAGAGGGTGTCCGGTGCCTGTGGAGCGCCAGCAGGCTCGGGACGCTCCTGAACACGTCTCCGAGCGGGGGCAGGGTCCAGATGATAACGGGCCAGGGGGACTGGGCGTGTGAAGGCAGCTGGGGTGAAGGGGTCTTTGCTGGTGGAGATGGCTCACGGAAGTCGGGAGGTCCCCCTTGTACAATGGATGCCAAAGTCACCCAGAGTGACACAGGCCACGGAGGAGCTGGGCCAGCGGTCCGCTGATGGCGGGTCCTGTAGGTCTGAGAGCCTTGGCGGAAGATGGAGGAGCCCCCTTGGTGGGGCTGGAGCCCAGGAGGGAGATACGAGAATGTGGAGAAGGAGGTCCAAGGGGTCGGCGTGCTGGGCATAGTGGGAAAAAAAGCAGAGGCAGGACAGGATTGGATAGAGAAGGAATGAATTAGGGAAATGCCAGGAGGAAGGAAGGCCAGGAGGGAGGGGGGAGGGAGGGGGAGGGAGGGAGGGAAGAAAACTTGTGGTCCTTTCTTAGGGCAGCCCCCAGTCAACTAAAACACCAAGAGACAGAGGCTGCGTTTAGACCAATAGACTCCATAAATGCAAGGAAATTACAGAAAATATGATCGTGCACCATAAAATGCAGAGAGAGAGGGCCCTCCAGGAGAGGATGAAGCGTTAGAAGGATGGGCTTCTGGGAGCGCAGAGAGGTGAGGTGCGCACTGGCAGAACTCAGCGCCAGAGAAGGAAAGGCCACATTCCAAGTCACAGCAACACCAGATAATGAATCACCACAACCAAAGACACTGTTGGGGAAACGGTGAGCAGAGTCGCAGGTGCCACCCCAGACCCAGCCGGAAGACCAGGTGTCTTCTGTGGGGTGTGGCTTTATCGGAATAGAGCATGGTGCTTTTGCAGTACTATTTTTTGGTAATGTTAATTGACTTTGTGTAAGGCAGTTGTGGGTTTACAGAAACATTAGGTGGAAAGTAAGGGGAGTCCTACGTACCCACTTCCCCTACAGATAGTTCCCGTGACGGACACCATTCATCAGTGTGGCGCATGTCTTACAATTGATGGAGCAAGTTGGACGCAGGATTCTTGACTCAAGTTCATAATTTGCATTAGGGGTCAGTCTTGGTGTTGCACATTTCATGGGTGTGGACAAACGCATGATGACCTGTATCCATCATTATATATAGTGTCATGCAGAGTAGTTTCATTGCCCTAAAAATCCCCTGTGCTCCACTTCTTCATCCCTCTTCCTCTCTTAACCCCTGGCAACCATTGATGGTTTTGCTGTCTGCACGGTTTTGCTTTGTCCAGACTGTCGTAGAGCTGGAATCATGCACTACAAGCCCTTTTCAGATTGGTTCCTTTACCCAGTCACGTGCACTGAAAGTTCCTCCTTGTCTCTCTGTGTACTGACTGTTCCTATTTTTCTGTTTTGTTCCTAATGACGCTTTTTAATTGTTGCAACACTCAAGTTTTAAAAAATATTTTAAGATCTCAAAAAATGTGTTAATATCATAAAGGAAACCTGAACACGTATTTCTTGTTCCACTCTCCCCAAATCCAGTCTGATTAGTAAGAGAGAGTCAGAGCAATGAGACACAAAGCAAAGGGGCTGTAATTTTCCCCAAAGCATCTTTTTTGTAAAAAAAAAAAAAATTTTATTTATTTATTTTTGGCTGCATTGGGGCTTCCTTGCTGCGCATGGGCTTTCTCTAATTGTCGCGAGCGGGGGCTACTCTTCGTTGCGGTGAGCAGATTTCTCACTGCGGTGTCTTCTCTTGTTGCGGAGCACGGGCTCTAGGCGCGAGGGCTTCAGTAGTTGTGGCTCGCGGGCTCTAGAGCGCAGGCTCAGTAGTTGTGGCACACGGGCTCAGTAGTTGTGGCTCGTGGGCTCTAGAGCGCAGACTCAGTAGTTGTGGCACACGGGCTTAGTTGCTCTGCGGCATGTGGGATCTCTCGGACCAGGGCTCGAACCCGCTTCCCCTGCATTGATGGGCAGATTCTTAACCACTGCGCCACCAGGGAAGCCCCCCAAAGCATCTTATAATCACCGTGATGTGGCAACCATGGATTCATGGGTCACCTGAGCCACGAATTCCAAGTCCTGGTCCCCGTATGGTCGACAGAAAACGTCCCCCAAAACACCCACGTCCTAATCCCTAGAAACTTTGATATGTTACCTTACATGACAGACAGGACTAAGTGAAAAGTATTGAGATGGTGGATTATTCTGGATTATCTGGTTGAGCTCAGTGTCATCACAAGTGTCCTTATAAGAGAGAGGCAGTGCTGTGATGATGAAGAGGCTGGAGTAATGCACTTTGAAGATGGAGGGGGACCATGCACCCAGGAAGGAGGTGGCTTCCGGAAGCTGGAAAAGCCAAGGAAACGCGTTCCCCTGTGGAGTTTTCACAGGGAAGCAGCTCTCTGCCAATTTCTTGATTTTACCCCAAAGGGACCCTGTCAGACTTCTGATCTGCAGCACTGCAAGAGATGAAGTGCGGAGTTTTTAAAATGCCAAGTCTGGGGCTTCCCTGGCGGCGCAGTGGTTAAGAATCCGCCCGCCAATGCAGGGGACGCGGGTTCGAGCCCTGGTCCGGGAAGATCCCACATGCCGCGGAGCAACTAAACGGCCTGTGCGCCACAACTCCTGAAGCCCACGCACCTAGAGCCTGAGCTCCGCCACAAGAGAAGCCACCGCAGTGAGAAACCCCCGTGCACCACAACGAAGAGTAGCCCCCGCTCGCTGCAACTAGAGAAAAGCCCGCATGCAGCAACAAAGACCCAACACAACCAAAAATAATAAATAAATTAAAATAAATTTATAAAAAAATCAAAAAAGAAAATGCCAAGTTTGTGGGAATTTGTTACAGGAGCACAAGGAAAGTAACACAGTTTTCTTGGGGGGCAGGAAAAGCTCCCCGGTTTCCACGCTCTGTGGGGAACTGTACATCCACGTCAGGCTCAGCGCCTACAAACTCATGACATCTGTCTGATTTTGTGTCTGTCTTTCTGCTCATTTATCAACTTCCCTCATCGGGTGTGAATAACAAAGGGATCAAAGTGTGAAGCAAGCTTGTCAGAGAGAGAGTCTCCTAGCATAAAGATAATATAAATAAGTCACAGAATGTCCTTATGTATCAATATTATTTATAAAATTGTTCATATTCATACAAACATGGATTATTTCTATATATTTCACATTATATTTACAATTTTATATGAAGATCTCTATTATAAATGAAGAGATAGATTTTATAATTAATGCATAGGGGAATTATATAATAATGTATATAAATGGCTTATATTTTCTTTACATAGACCATCCCTGCTATTCTGTTCCCAACTTCAGCAGCTGCTCCAGGGGCTATACCTGCTTTTAGCACAGTCTGCTCTGGAGAAATAATCCACTCAATTTGTAAAATGTGTATCCAGCGCCCTGATACCCATATGCTGGGGATGCATTTCTGGGGATAGAGAAACAGCTATGGCTGGGGGCTTACAGTCTCTCAGGGCAGAGAGAAAGACACTGCCCAGAGGGATTCCCATCCACAGACTCTGATAACCACGTTGGAGACTCAGGGTTTGGGTTTCCCCAAATGCACTGCATGGAGGGACCCTCGTCCTCAGGCTCTGGAGAAAGGATGCTGAAGGGTCAGGTGGAGGGTCTCCCAAGGGTCTCCCACTGCATGAAGGAACCCCATCCTTGGGCGCGGTACATGGCCTTTCATTGCCTTTGACTTGGGAGTTATCCCCCAGCCTCCCAAGCCCTGCCACCATGTTACAGACCAGGCAGGTAGGCAACTTGCCCAAAGTGATTCAGGCGGTAACAGGGAAGGCTGGACGTGGTGCTCAGGCTTGAGGACAGGCTCTTGGTTCTGGGGCCATCTCTGAGGCTTACTGAAGCCTGAGGACCCCCTGTAGCCAACAGTGACCCAGGCTGGCCAGGTCACCATGCTGACCATCACCCTGGAGAGAGTCCTGTGTTTTTTCCCTGGACATCCCGCCAGGGAAACACCCCTGGTCTCCATGTCCAGACCCCCATGAAAGCTGATTTTCTCTTCCCCCAGCACTTTCACGTCCCTCGGTCAGCCCCCTGTGTGCCCTGGTGATGGCCGTTCTACTCTCCATGCTGCTGGTACCCTCACTCTGCCTGACCCAGGACCAATGGGATAAACGTATGAATGTGCTTCCCCTCTCCCCGTTGCTCCCATTCCCATGACCCTGGGTTCTGGGGGAAACATCCCAATGCCTGCATCTCATTTCATTTTATCCTCATATGCAATGGTCAACCGGCATCACACCTCCTGTTGTGCTCCCCCTGCTGGTGATGTGAATTCCCTCCCACCCATTCTGCAGACACAGGTGATGGTGGCCGACTCCCTTTACTATGGCAGGATCTGGATAAATAGCCTTTGCTGCTTCCTGTCTTCATTTATTTCCACAGTGGACATCTCCCCTTGCAGAAAGGGCAGGAAGGAGAGGTGGGAAAGGGGTAGGGGGTGATGAGGATGTGAGAGGGGTAGGGGCACAGTGATTCCCAGCCCTGATCTCTGCTCACAAGATGTGAGATGCATTGGTTAAGGGAGAATGGAGACGGGAGAAGAGTAGTTTCTGACTCCTGAGGCTGTATGTTTCAGATCTTCCAACCGTGGAACAGAACTCCAGTCTAAACATGAAGTTTGACCCAAAGACGACAAAATTAACTTGGGACTGCCAGGAAAACGCTACCTACGGGGAATGTGTGTTGATTCACAAGGAGAAGGGACAGATTAAAAAAAAGGTAAGATGGATTGGATGTGCTCGATCACTGTTCTTTGTAGAGCTCTCGTCAAGCAGGACAAATAAAAAACATACGCGTGACACTGGGACACATCACAGACTCATGGTTCGAAGTGCACCAGGAAAGTGCTGCTGTGTCCAAGATGTGTCCAGAGGGCTGATTCCCTGAGAGGACCCCATTCCTCTCTCAGGCATCCCTATTCCAATTAGCCTGGGGACTCCTGGCTGCCTGCAATGGCAGCCTTTTGCTCAGTTGATCCACCTGCAAGACTTAATCCTGAGAGAGAAATAACATTAGCTCTGCCTGTTCAATGGAAATAAAGTAAACAGACTGACTTGGATACAATGTAAACGTGACACCTGTGAGAGAAGGGTGGGTATGAGATAGGACAAGAAAAGTCAATCCCATAAAAGAGGGTGTGAAGTTCCCATACAGTTTAAAGGGATGAGGGCTCTCATATTAAAAGGTGAGCTCTGGGACTTCCCCTGGTGGCACAGTGGTTAAGAATCCGCCTGCCAATGCAGGGGAGATGGGTTTGATCCCTGGTCCAGGAAGATCCCACATGCCGCAGAGCAACTAAGCCTGTGCGCCACAACTACTGAGCCTGTGCTCTAGAGCCTGTTCACCACAACTACTGAGCCTGCACGCCACAACTGCTGAAGCCCTCGCTCCTAGGGCCTGTGCTCCACAACAAGAGAAGCCACTGCCATGAGAAGCCCACACACCGCAATGAAGAGTAACCCCTGCTCGCTGCAACTAGAGAAAGCTTGCACACGGCAACGAAGACCCAACGCGGCCAAACATAAATAAATAAAATAAAATAAAAAGAAAAGGCGAGCTCTATTCTGACCTTATGAAGGCTGCTAGTTGGCGTCTTGCCAAAGAAGGTACCTGGGGGAGATGTCACAGAGGGAGGTGGATGTCATCACAGGGTCAGGGTAGGAGCAAACAACCAGGATGTAACGAAAGAAGACTGATGCTTAATTCACTGGCTGGTGACATCTTTTCAGGTCAAAGACAAGGAATGTCAGTGCACCTTTCAGGACTGTTCTCTCCATGGGGGAGTCACGCTCACTGTCGAAGTAAATATCAACCAAAGACGAATTTCAGAAACACTGGTCTACCTGAACCCAGGTAGGGAAAACACGGTGGTGATTCTTCTCCTTCCCACATGAGCATCAGGGTACATTCCCCCACTTTTTTCTGCTATATGGAGATAGAATTGACACATAGGAATTGCACATATTTAAGAGGTACATTTGGTGGGCTTTTCGTTGTTTGTTTTTTTATCTTTTTGGCCACGCTGCGCAGCTTGTGGGATCTTAGTTCCCAAACCAGGGATTGAACCTGGGCCCTCAGCAGTGAGAGCGCAGAGTCCTAACCACTGGACCCCCAGGGAATCCCCACATTTGGTGTCTTGATGTACGTATACTTTGTGAAATGATTACCACAATTGAGCTATTAACGTATCCATCCTGTCAAGTAGTTTTTTTTGTTTGTTTGTTTTGTGGTGAAAACCCTGGAGATCTACTCTCTTAGTGACTTTCAAGTGAACAATCCAGTATTTTAACTATAGTCACTATGTTATGCGTTAGGTCCCTGGAACTTACTCATCTTACAGCTGGATATTGGTACCTTTTGACAAACATCTCCCCATTTCCCCCACCCTCCCTAGCCCCTGGAACCCCCATTCTATTCTGTTTCTATGAGTTTTCGTTAGATTCCACATATAAGTGAATCATATAGTATTTGTCTCTGTCGGATTTATTTCACTTAGCATAATACCCCCCAGGTCCATCCATGTTGTTGCAAATGGCAGAATTTCCTCCCTTTCATGGCTGACTAATATTCCTCCTTGTGTGTGTGTTTGTGTATGTGTATCACATCTTCTTTATTCATTCATCTGTCCACACAGACACTTAGTTTATTTCCATATCTTGGCTTCTGTGAATAATTCTGCAGTGAAGATGGGGGTGCAGATATCTCTTCGAGATCCAGATTTTATTTCCATGGAACATACACTCATAAAAAGGATCGCTGGAGGGCTTCCCTGGTGGCGCAGTGGTTGAGAGTCCGCCTGCCGATGCAGGGGACAGGGGTTCGTGCCCTGGTCCGGGAAGATCCCACATGCCGCGGAGCGGCTGGGCCCGTGAGCCATGGCCGTTGAGCCTACGCGTCCGGAGCCTGTGCTCCGCAACGGGAGAGGCCACGACAGTGAGAGGCCCGCGTACCAAAAAAAAAAAAAAAAAAAAAAAAGGATCACTGGATCATATGATAGTTCCATTTTTAATTTTGGGGGGAATCGCCACACTGTTTCCCATGGTGGCTGCACCAATTTACATCCCCACCAACAGGGCACAAGGGTTCCCTTTTCTCCACATCCTTGTCAACACTTGTTATTTCTTGTCTTTTTGATGAGAGCCGTTCTGACAGGTGCGAGGTGATACCTCATTGTGGTTTTAATTTGCATTTCCCTGACAATTAGTGATGTTGAGCATCTTTTTAGGTACCTGTTGGACATTTGGATGTCTTCTTTGGAAAAACGTCTATTCAGATCCTCTGACTGTTTTTAATCAGATTATTTGTTTTTTGCTCTTGGGTTGCTTGAACTCTTTATATATTTTGGATATTAACTCCTTATCAGATACATATGGTTTGCAAATATTTTCTCCCATTCCATAGGTTGGCTTTCCGCTGTGTTGATTGTTTCCTTTGCTGTGCAGAAGTGTTTAGTTTGATCCAATTCTAGTTTTCTACTTTTGTTTTTGTTGCCTGTGCTTTTGGTGTTAAATCCAAAAAATCATTGCTGGGACAAATGTCAAGATGTTCTTTCCCTATGCTTTCTTCTAGGAGTTTTACAGTTTCAGGTCTTATATTTAAGTCTTTAATCCATTTTGACTTGATTTCTGTATGTGGTGTGGGATAAGGACCCAATTTCATTCTTCTGCATGTGGATAGGCAGTTGTCCCATCATCATTCAGTAAAGACACTAATCCTTTCTCCCTGGTGTGTTCTTGGCAGGTTTATCAAATATCAGTACACCATAAGTGTGGGAATTTATTTCTGGGCTCTTTACTCTGTTTCAGTTATCTCTACATCTACTTTTATGCCATCATAGTACAGTTTTACTTACTGTAGCTTTGTAATATATCTTGGGATCAGGCAACATGAAGCTTCCAGCTTTGTTCTTCTTGCTCAAGATGGTTTTCGCTATTTGGAGTCTTGTGGTTCCATACGAATTTTAGGACTGTTTTTTCTTTTTCTTTAAAGAATGTCATTGTGGTTTTGATAGGAGTCACATTGATCTATAGATCACTTTGGGTAGTATGGACATTTTAACACTATTAATTCTTTCAGTCCATTAACACAGGGTGTCTTTCCATTTATCTGTGTCTTTTTTCATTTCCCTCATCAATGTCTTGCAACATTGAACTTACAAGCCTTTCACCTCCTTGGTTAAGTGTATTCCTAGGTACTTTACTCTTTTTGTGGCTATTGTAAATGAGATTTTTTTTTCTTAATTTCTGTTTCAGCTATGTCATTGTTACTGTGTGGAAATGCCACTGATTTGTGTATGTTGATTTTGTATCCTGCAACTTTACTAAATGTATTAGTTTCAATATTTTTTTTTTGTTTAGTCTTAGGGTTTTCTACATATATGATCATATCATCTGCAAACAGAGATCATCTTACTTCTTCCTTTCTGATTTGAATAACTTTATTTCTTTTTCTTGTCTAATTGCTCTGGCTAGGACTTCAGGTACTATGTTAAATAGGAGTGGTGAGAGTGGGCATCCTTGTCTTGTACAGGACCTTAGAGGAAACGCTTTCAGTGTTTCTCCATTGAGTATGACATTAGCTGTGGGATTTTCATATTTGCCCTTCATTGTGCTGAAGTAAATCCTTTTTATACCTATTTTGTTGAGAGTTTTTATCCTGAATGGATGTTGAATTTTGTCAAACACTTTTTCTGCATCTATTGAGATGATTATGTAGTTTATCTCTTTCACTCTGTTAGTGTGGTGCATCACGTTGATTGATTTGCATATGTTGAATCATTCTTACATTCAAGGGATAAATTTGACTTTTAACATGCTGTTGGATGTGGTTTGCTAACATTTTGTTGGAGATTTTTACATCTATGCTTATTAGGGATATTGGCCTGTAATTTTCTTTTCTTGTGTCTTTGTCTGGCTTTGGTATCAGAGTGATGAGTGACGCTGACCTCAGAAAATGAGTTTAGAAGTGTTCCCTCTTCTCTTTTTGGGAAGAGTTTGAGAAGAATTGGTATTGATTCTTCTTTGAACCATGAAGCTATCCGGTCCATCCCCCTTTAAACTCCATGTACAAATTATTTTGTTTCTGTCTCTTCCCAGGTGGGGAGGGCACAGCTGCCCAAAACTTCTCCTGTCTTATCTACAATGCGGACTTCATGAACTGCACCTGGGCCAAGGGCCAAGCAGCGCCCAATGACGTTCAATATTTTTTGTATATAAGAGACTCAAAGTAAGTGTTGACCGCATGTAGACAACCCTGAGAAATACAGTGAAGAACGAAATATGCCCTGATTGTTCTCTGAACACTTTGGAATCTTACAGGAAAAAAATCGAAAGAGAATGTCCTCATTACCTAAAAGACTCAGGAACCCACGTGGGATGTCACCTCCAAGACCTCTCGGGATTAACTTCGTACAGTTACTTCCTGGTTAACGGTACCAGCCAAGAAGCAGGAATCCAGTTCTTCGATTCGGTTTTGCTGTTAAAAGAAATAGGTGAGAGCAACCACCTGTGATTTAACCACTGCCTAGTAGGTCCGACAGAATTTGCGTTGAAATCTGCGTAAGTTTCCTGGAGATGCTGTAACAAATGACCACAAACTGGGAGGCTTAAAACAATGGAAATGTATTGTCTTGCAGTTCTGGAGGTCAGAAATCCAAAATCAAGGCATTGGCAGGGTTGGTTCCTTCCGGACTGTCTGAAAGAACTTCTGCTCCCATGCCTCTTTCCTAGCTTCTGGTGATGGCCAGGAGTCCTTGGCTTATGGTTGCATCATTTCAATCTCTGTCCACATGTCCATCTTCCTGGTATATCACAAATCTCCCTTCCTTCCTTTTATACAGACACCAGTCATTGGATTTAGAGCTCATCTTATCCAGAATGACCTCATCTCAAGATCCTTAATTACTCAGTCAAACATGTCCACAAATTAGAGAGACAGCCACCCGAGAAGAGCAGGCATGGTAGCTCCACACCCTTTGCCCATGCCTTGCCCTATGCATCTCTTCTGTCTGGCTGTTCCTGAGTTATGTCCTTTTATTGTAAAATAGTGATCTAGTAAGTAAAATGTTTCCTGAGTTCTGAGAGCTTCTCTTGCAAATGAATCAAACCCACGGAGGAGGTCAGGGTAATCTTTGATCTATAGCAGGTCAGTTGGAAGCACAGGTGATGACCTGGACTTGGGATTGACATTTGAAGTGGGAGGACTGAGCCCTTCACCTATGGAATCTGACGCTACCTCCAGGTAGATAGTGTCAGAACTGAGTTGAATCATAGGACACCCAGCTGGTGTCAGAGAATTGCTTGGTGGTGTTGGGGGTCGGAGGGAAGTCCCACACATTAGAACTGGGTGCAGAATCCTAAGTCCCGATCACAACAATAGGCCAGAGGAGTTATATCCCTTACTTTTTTCTGAGCTGGAAAATCCAGTGTAAGTATCCTAGGGATAGAGCATCTCATCTCTAAATTTAAAGACGATCAGATCTACTCAATGTGGAAGTGGAGTCCATGAGATTCACAGTCACAAGAGAAGCTTCACACAGCCAAGCTGTCCAAACAGACCTTCAAAGATTCCAACAACAGAATTGAGTCTCAGCTTTTAGAATGGAACAGATGCCCATCAAAATGCAGTCAGATACAGAACTCCCATCCTGTTGATTGCTGGCATGCACCGTCATGGGGTCACTGTTTGGATATCTGTTCAACGATGAAGGACACTGAAGTTCCTTGACCTTTTCAAACATGCATCAACTCCCCCATTTGGAAACCATGACTTTGCTAGCTCCATGTGGACCCAATTGCTCCAAGCCCCCATCTTTCCCTCCTTCCCTCCCTTTGGGTAACCTGCTACAAGGACAAGTGTACACCCAGTTGAATCTACCCAGATGCCACCTCCTCTTTCTCTCCTTAGAATGTGACAGTCCAAGCCCCTCCACCCATCCTGGACCACTGTGAATTTACTTCTTCTTCTTCTTTTTTTTTGCCAGCTCTTTCTCTTCTTTCTAGCGCTCTGCTCCAGGCTGGTCTCTTGAAGATACTCCCGTATGCCAAACAATGTCTTCTCTTGAACGCCAGCCCCTCTTTCTACCTGCAGGCTCCCTGATCCCATAGGATAGTCCAGGCCTCTTAAGGCTAAAGTCATTTCAAACCAGCCTCTCTCCTGCCCTCCAAACCCATCACCACCTACCTCCCCAGGTCTTCTTTTTTTTAAAATTTTATTTATTTTTGGCTGCGTTGGGTCTTCATTGCTGCGCGCGGGCTTCCTCTAGTTGCGAGGGCTAGTCTTTGTTATGGCGCACGGGCCTCTCATTGTGGTGGCTTCTCTTGTTGTGGAGCACGGGCTCTAGGCGCGCGGGCTTCAGTAGTTGTGGTGCATGGGCTTCAGCAGTTGTGGCTCACAGGCTCTAGAGCACAGGCTCAGTAATTGTGGCTCACTGGCTTAGTTGCTCTGCGGCATGTGGGATCTTCCCAGAACAGGGCTCGAACCCATGTCCCCTGCATCAGCAGGTGGATTCTTAACCACTGCGCCACCAGGAAAGTCTCCCCAGGTCTTGTTGAACTGCAACTTCCTCCCTTCTGCACATGGCGGCCTGATGATTGATATCTTCCCCAAGAGACGACACTCAGACCCACCCCTGCCTCCCGGTGACCTTGGTGAGGCACCATCAATGTTGTGAAGGCAGAACTGGGTCTCCTCTCTGTGGTCCAGGGGAAGCATTCTGGATTAGAGGTGTCTGCTGGGTTCTCATTACAGAGCAATACAACCCACCCAACAATATCACCGTGCACTGCAACGAATCACACTGCTTCATCCGGTGGGAAAAGCCCAGGACCCGAAAAACATTGTCCATCAGGGAGTTTCAGTACCAGCTGGACATCCAGAGACAGGTGAGTGGACACTGCTCCAAGCAGGGCACCACACCTCAAGAAGCTTGGCAGCCACCCCCATGACCCACCATGAGAACCTGGGGCACATGAGGTGGGCTCAGAATGGGTGAACATCTGGGAAAATTCAGGGTCTGCTCCAAGCCCACCTGGACCCAGTGTAGACAAGGAGGAACCTATGCTCCAAGCCCACCTGAATTCTTATCAGGATCCATAACCAGCTGAGGTTCTAGAAGGAGCCATGAGCAGGGGCACCCTCCCTCCTGTGGGCATGTTCCATCCTTCTATTTGGGGGCCACTGCAGGTTAGGGGGGACAGTAGGAGCTCAACCCTTTGTTGGACCCTGACTGTTTTCGTTTTTCCTGACTGTGCTCAAAGGGGGAGATTGGATGAGACCCATGAAAAACCTTCAAAATGGAGAGAAATAAACATTCTATTTTGGTCTGGATTTTTTTTTTTCTAGAGTAATACCGGAAGCAGTGGAAATCAACTGGTGAGTTACAGCTCTGACCCAAAATATCACCCTTGTAGCTTAAACGTACGATGTTGGGCAATGGACACGTGCCAACTGCAAACTTCGTCCAGCGGTGGCCAGGATGGGGACGGGGTAAAAACCAGAGGATGGAGGTTTCCTAGAGTACTGTCCAGTCAGTGATATAGGGGCACCCCCCCGGTAGGCCCCTGGATGGGGTCTCCCTCTTCTATCCATGTTGGTCAAGGAAATATTCCTTGGAGTGTCAAGGGGATGATGTCTTCTTCCAAAATTCCTCTCAAGGTTGATCATCAAAGTAATTTTTGTTGATCTTTTCTAAGTTTCACCACCACTCTGACCTCAGTATCCTCCTCTGTCCAATGAGGAAGTCGAACTTGGTCCTCTTAACATCATTTACAGGGGCATTATCCATCCATGGGCGGGTTCATACCCACTGTAGCTCTTGAATCATTTCTGCATCTATACTTACGATCCTAGCAACTCCAGGAGTGGTTACTCGGAAAATGGCAGAATCACTCATTTTCATTATTCCCTTAAGCATTCCTCCCAAGTTCTCAGGACGTAAAATACCACATTCATGCCCAGATTGGGAGAGTGTGGCTTTGAATCTTTCACTTCAGTTGGGCAACTGAAAAGACACCCGCATTCTGTTTCTCAACACAGGCAACAACTCTGTCTAACTTTCTGTTTTCTCCAAAGATTGTGGTGTCTGGTGACTCGGGGAATAAATACAGCTTTCCGAGACCGGGGTTCAGAGCCAAACATACTGTGAAGATCAGGACGGCAGATGCCCGGAAAGCCCACTGGGGTGCCTGGAGTCAGCCAACTGAGTTTGGTACGTGTCCCGAGATCATCACCAGACAGATCCTGGCATCCTGAATTCATCTCTGAGCCATTCTGGGAGGGGTTCCTGTCCACCAGCCCCCGCAACACTGTTCCCCTGGCAACAGCAAGGGCTCGTGAGAGGGACCCTTTAAGAATAACTAAGAGCCTTCCTAAGCCTCCGCCCCACCAGGAAATGACCCATCCCTCCTGGTCACACCAAACAGCCCTCACGGTCCACCTCTGATCAGGATACAGCTCACATCCAAACTGGCTCTGTTTCTTTCTAATCGGGGGAGGGCTAACCTGACAGATTTTGGTTTTTTGGGGTTTTTTTGCGGTACGCGGGCCTCTTACTGTTGGGGCCCCTCCCGTTGTGGAGCACAGGCTCCGGACGCGCAGGCTCAGTGGCCATGGCTCACGGGCGCAGCCGCTCCGCGGCATGTGGGATCTTCCCGGACCGGGGCACGAACCCGCGTCCCCTGCCTCGGTAGGCGGACTCCCAACTACTGCGCCACCAGGGAAGCCCTAGCCTGACAGATTTGACTACCTTCCTCCTTCTAACTTTGGTCAGCTGGCAGGAATATAATGGTTTGGCCCTAAAGCCAATCTGATACTTAAGAGCCTGCCTTCCCTTCCATCCAGTCTCAAACACCTTCAGTGTTTTAGCAAGCACAGTATGCATACGGTTTTTTTTGTGGTTGTTTTTTTCTGATCCAAGATCAATGCCTTTGATACCTGCCGGTGTCGAATTTATGAAATGAAATAAGGATTCAGCGATATTTAATAAGCTGGAAGCGACAGCTGAGTACCGTAAGGAATTGATTTGCCATGTTGCACTTGTCAGCGGGTTCTTAGCCGTGACACCAAAAGCAGGAATGATGAAAGAAACAAATTGGTAAAGCGGACTTCATCAAAAATGAAAACTCTTGCGCATCAAAGGACACGCTCAAGACAGTGAAAAGACAACCCATGAAAAGGGAGGAAATATTTCAAATCATTTGATAAGGGCCAAGCCTCCAGAGCATATAAAGTATTCTGAGACGCCAAGAACAAAAACACTGACAACCCACTTTACAAATGGGTTTAAAATATGCCCCCACCACCAAAAAAATAAGAATAGACAAAAAGAATAGACTTTTCCCGGAACAGAGTTCTAAACAGACTTGGCTGACATCCGTGTGGCTTTTTCTGGTTTCATTTCCCCTCCGGAATACGCACTTTTGACAATTAACGTATCGCTTAAAATAAACAACGACAGCTTTGTGTAATAGGTCACATTTTATCTGTTCCTACTGAAAAATCTCACAATGGCGGCCCCTCCATCAGGTTATGAGGATCCTGGTAGAATTGGGATTTCTCATTGGCTTGTTAAATACTCACTGACAAAATGTGCCTTATTAGAAAAATAATGTGCTGTAAAGAGCACTTATCCTAAATGGCACGCGAAATTAGAGCTTAAGAAGAGATGGGACGCCATTTTGTTTAAAACCGTATGCCTGGAAATGTGTATTCATCCTTTTTTGGTCCGTTTCTAAATTGAATTCTCGGTCTTTGGGTTGCTGTGTCTTAAAATCGCTTTATGCGTTTTGGACGTGATCCCGGGGTCGTGTTGTCTCACGAATATCTTTTTGTGGAAGTTGCAGGACTGGGTCCTTTCCTTAGACGTCCGTCCTGCTCTGGGCATGTTTCCTCCTCCGTGAGCTAGTGAGGCCATAAGCTGGCTGGGTGGCGATCGCTCATGCCCCGGCCCCCGGCGTACTTGGCGTGTTCCCCTCTCTCTCCCCAGGCTCTGCGGAACCAGAATCCAGCCTGGTGCACGTCTACCTGCTGGTGGTCCTGGGGACCTTCGTCTGTGGCCTGACCATCAGCTGCCTTTTCAAAAGGTAACCTCAGGTCGTCCTAGGTGGGCATCCCCGTGGTCAGCGGAGGGGGCCGGTGTTTATTCCAAAGGCAGCCCCAATCGGCTGGCAAAAAAGAGAGGGCAGCCTGCAAACATCCCAGGCAGTCCTAGCAGCCAATTGGCGTGTGGGTTTTCTGGAGGAAAACTTGTCTGGAAAAAGGGAAGGAAGTTGGAGAGATGGAAAAACACACAGGAGAGAAACAGCTCTGAGGCTGCGTCCGTCAGTGGCAAGAGACCAACAAGGGTCTTTCCTGCCCCCAGACTCCTGCCGGGCGCCCCTCACAGCCCTGCTGTGCTCAGAGCTCTGCCTGCCCTCAGCCCCTTGGAGCTTCTGGAGTTCCCAGAAGGTCTCTCCTCCTCTGATTTTCATTTCCCCCAGCACAAGTCATTCAGCCCCGGCTCCCAGACCACTGCAGTCAGCCTGTCCACGGGCACCTCCGCAGTCATCTTTCCTGTTGTGTGACCCAGGCATCACACAGGGTCTGTGGCCACCGGGCAAATGCTTTGCAATGAACATGCAGACTAAACCTGCATGCATACGGCATGACGCCCTCTGCAAAGCATGGAGAGATTTTGCACCTGGAGACCCTCCTGCAGGATGTGGGGATGCTGTGGGCGTCCACCTGCGGCCCCTGTCCTGATGCCCCTGTCCTGGTCGGGCGTCCTGTTCTAAATGTCCCCCGGGACCAGGCGAGACACTGGTCTGCCCTGTGAAAGCAACTGTGAGGGACACTGGACCTGGGAGCAAAGAGGCGTTTGGGCACCCCGGCCACTGGCTGTGGTGACAGGGACAGATCTCGTGCCTTACACAGAAGACTTATCTTAAAGAAAAGATGTGTGAGTTTCCTGTAGCTGCTGGAACCAGTGACCACAAGCCAGAGGCTTAAAGCCACAGGCATCCATCCTCCCCCATCCTGGAGAGCACACCTCTGAGGTCAAGGTGTCTCAGGGTCACGTTCACTCCAGAGGCTCCAGAGGAGGGTCCTTCCCGCCTCTTCCAGCTTCTGGGGGCTCCAGGCGTCCCTGGGCTCGTGGCCGCCTCCCTCCCGTCTCTGCCTCTGTCTTCCTGGGGTCTCTCCTCTGTGTCTGTGTCTCTCCTCTTCTGTGTCTTAGAAGGACCCCGTCATTGGATGTAGGGCCACCCTCATCCAGGGGGACCTCATCTCAGACCCTTCACTTCATCACATCTGCAGAGACCTCGTTTCCACATAAACTCCCGCCCCCAGGTTTCAGGGGTCAGGAGGTGAATATATCTTTGGAGACTATCTTTCAACTCAGCACAAGCTCTCCTGATGATGTCACAGGACTGGAGGTACCATTCGTGTGGTGAGAAAGAAAACGCCCCTGTGAACATGCAGCGGACTGGGGTGCTGCGGGACCACGGAATATGCTGGTTAAGAGATAGCATTGAAAAGGCATGACAAAGGTGGCCCAATCTGGAACCGTGGGCTTCAAGGTTGGACAAGCCTCCTGGTCTTTAAACACAAGAGACCCCAGACTCCTCCAAGCTGCCGGAGACTGGACATGCCCCTCACTCCCATCCCTTGAAGGTCCAGAACCACAGAGTCTTTCATTTTCTGGTGTTGGTCCTTCTGTGATTCTTAAAGGAAATTGTTCTGAAGAAATGAGCCTGCATGGCATGTTTGCACGTGACATGACAACACGTCCCCTTCGGGTGCAAGAAGGAAAGTGGGCGTCTAGGTCTTTTTTTCACACGTTTCTTGTCTCACCAGGTTCCTAGGGATGAACAGGTTATTCCCGCCAATTCCACGGATCAAAGATAAATTGAGCGATAGCCATCAAATCGACCACCAGGTACATATGGGGTGGGGGGCAAGCCAGGATGGAGGAGAGGGGACAATGACCCCAGAATCTCAACTGTGTCCACCCAAAGGGGTCCACAGGGTGTGGCTGCCATCCCGTGTCCTGCTCCCTGGCCTTCTGCAGCGGTCAGGGACTGGGGTTTTACCTGCGAGCTGTGTCTGGGGAAATGGGGTGCGGGGAGAAGAAGAGAAGGAAGACGGGGAGGGAGAAAGAGAGAGGTAGAGACAGAGTGAAAGGGGTCAGACCAGATCTCCGGGAGCGGACAGCTCCCAGAGAGGATGAAAAAGGACAAGGGACAAGGGAGACGCCCCCTACGCGACACCCCCCTTGGGTGCACCCATCACATCTGCCTCTCCGTACGGCGGGCGCTACGTCTGCCTACTCCGCTGTCTGGCATCATATCCCCCAGCTGTCAGCTTGCTCACCTGCATTCTTGAACTGGGCAGCTCTCCTCTCAGGAGCACCGACCCACACCCTCTCCGGGTCCCTGGGACCTCCAGGGGCCCGCCCACCCTAGGGGGCCAGCATGAGACACGTCCCGCTACCCCTGAGCTCCGGGTGGCCCTAGCATATGTGGTACCCTAGGCTCAGATGTCCCTCCCACAAGCTCATCTGCCAGCTACAAGATCTGACGCAGAGAGCCGTCTCGGATTTCTAGCTAAACCCCCCATGGCCACTGCTCGCGGGGCTCCTGACACCCCCATCCTTCTCCCCAGCAGATCCTCTGGGAGAAATTTGCACATGACGCGGGAAAAGGTGACAAGGAAGAGGTCTTAGCCGTGGAAGAAGTCACAGAAGCCCCAGCGAATGCGTGAGCTCCAGGTGTCTGCATCCCCGGCACTTTCTGGAAGTCGTTGGTTTTTTTTTACAATTTCTTTTAATGTTTTTTCAATGTTTTGCTTAATTGTTGTGAATGTAGCTTTTTTAAATTGTTTTGAGCATTTTTCTACCTTTCTGTTCTGTTTTGTTTTGGTTTTTTACTCTGAAAACTAATGTGATGTTTTGCAAAGATGCTTTGTAGTTGGAGGGATGTTTCGAGGCCCGTGGACCCTGACCACGTAATGCGCCTTCCAGCCGCTCCAGGGAAACACCACCCCTTCCTCACAGGGAGGGGTCGGAGCTGCTGCTGGCCGCTGGGGCTGGGATGAGGGTCTGTGCCGCCGCCCGCCTCCACTGGCAGAAAATTGACATCCTCCTTCTTTCTCTACTGGCTGCAGTTCAGAAAGGAATGACTTTCCAGTGGCTGCTGTAACAGGACCACAATTGCCGAGTCGACACAGCGGACGCCTACTCATTATAGCTTGTAAGCCCTCCTGCCTACTTCTTACAGGGATGCTTGTGGGTGATGTCACACCCACCTGGTAATCCAGGACCATGTCCCCATCTCGAGATCGACATCCGGGACTTAATCACACCTGTAAAGTCCCTTCTGTCAGAAGGCAACATTTTTATAGGGTCCAGGCATTAGGATGTGGACCTCTTTGGGGACATTTTTCTGTCCACCCCACGGAGCCCAAGGAGGGAAGCTTGGTTGAGCGGCTGTGATGGGCGAGCTCAGAGCCGCCCTCACTCCTCCGAGTTCGCACCTGGCCCACTGGGCTCTGTGCCCCCTCCCCATACCTGCCCTGTGCATCCCTCCCACCTGACTTGGATCCTAAGTCAAAACCAGCTGAGTTACATGCTTTATCGTAAGCCAGCAAAGTCTTTGTTTTCAATTCCCGTCTTTGCCTGAGTCCCGTGAGCAGTTTTAGCAAATTATCAAGCCTGAGGAGGCGGGTCATGGGAAGCCCTGATTTATAGCCAGTCGTTCCGAAGTCCGGGCTGCCCGGGGCTCCCACCTGGGGGTCTGAAGGGAGTGAGGTCTGGAGTCTTGGGGAGCCGGTTGTAGGCGTTGGAAGATGGCCCAGCAGACCGCACACACCCGCATGAAAGGCAGAGCAGCTGAGCATTTTACTGCACGGATGTCACATCTCAAGAGAAATGAGTTATTTATGTCTGCGAGTCTGTTTCTGCTTTGTATATAAATTCATTTATTTTTTAGATGCCGAAGTGATGATTACCAAAGGAGAAAGGAAGTGGGGGAGGGGATAAATCAGGAGTTTGGGATTAAGAGATACAAACTACTATACATAAAATCGATAAGCGACAACGATTTACTTTGTAACACAGGGAACAATATTCAATATCTTGTAATAACTTGGAGTGGAAAATAATCTGAAAAAATATATATATATTTAACTGAATCACTTTGTCGTACACCTGAAACCAACACAACATTGTAAATCAACTAGAATCCCATATAAAATAAAAATTAAAAAAGAAACTAAGGTCATTCTAATGGAAAAAAACGAGTTCTTGGACTGATGCCCCAGGCACTCAGGACCTAATGCCCCCGTATCCTCTGTGGCCCCAGTGGTGATCGGCTGCAACGTCCCAGCCCATCATCTCCCCGATGCTCCCGTCTCTGCCACCCGGGAGGCCCGGCCTGGACCCTCCCGGTGACTGTGTGGTTTGCACAATGGTGCCCCTGTGCTCACACGAGGGGTCAGCGGCTGCAGAGGCAGACTTTCAGGAACTTTCAGGCCACAGCATTGCCCAACAGGATGTGTGAGGCTGGCACAGCTGGGGTGGTGGGATTGGTCCCAGTGACACCAGCCGTCTCCCCGGCATCCTCTCCCCGTGGGAGGGCAAAGGGTGAGCATGTGCTTCCTGGGGAGCCCCCTCGGGGCAGCTGTGTAGTTGCCTAAGTTGCCTCCTTATATAGAGAGTTGAGGCACTGGGTCAGCAGAGACTGACCGGGCACAGATTCACGCCCCGGGCTCTGTCCTAGGATCACGGGGTACCAAGGGGCCCTGGAAGGCGGAGACAGAAGAAAAGTCCCGCCCCAACGGAGCGCTCCTCCTGCTGAGGCAGCCGACCATTGGACAGCAGGGAAGGACGTGGACGGCGTGTGAGTGACGTGATCCGGGGCAGAGGACTCGGAAGCACCTCGTAGTTGACGGTGAGCTCTCAGCCCCGTGCTGGGGGGAAAGGGTTCTCCCGGGAAAAACTAAAGCTGAGCCAGTGCTGGCTCTCGTGGAGGCCGGAGAGGGGATTCCGGGCAGGGCGAGTGGTCTCCACACTGCCGGGGACCAGGGAGCAGGGGCAGTGATGGCTGGGTGGCGGGAAATGGGGACCTTTGGAGGAGAATCTGGGTCTGGATGTACAGGCGGGAGGGCCGGGGTTGGGGGGAAGCATGGACGGTGTCCTGGGGCGACAGCAGCAAATGACGCAGACCGGGGGGCTAAACACCACAGGCATCCGTCCTCCCCCATCCTGGGGACCAGACGTCTGAGGTCAAGGTGTCCCAGGGCCGCGCTCCCTGCAGGGGCTCCAGGGGAGGGTGCTTCCTGCCTCTTCCAGCTTCTGGGGGCTCCAGGCGTCCCTGGGCTTGTGGCCGCCTCCCTCCCGTCTCTGCCCCTGTCTGCACGTGGCTTCTCTGTGTCTGGGTCCCTCCTCTTCTGTGTCTTAGAAGGACCCTGTCACTGGATGTAGGGCCACCCTCATCCAGGAGGACCTCATCTCAGACCCTTCCCTCCATCACCTCTGCAGAGTCCCTGTTTCCAAATTAAGTCACTTTCTGAGGTTCTGGGGCGTCCAGAGGTGGACTTACCGCTTTGGAAGGAACACAGTTCTGCCCACACGCCCCTCTAAAGAGGCTCCTTCCCGACTGTGTGCACCCCTAACCCCCAGCCCTGCCCCAAAGTGCCCCCAACCTGCACCCACAGCCCTACCTCCATCCACTTTCCCCAAGCGTCCGCAAACGTTCGCTCCTGTGAAAACCAGACATTCCAGGCTCCGCAGGCCACGCGCATCTGTCAACCAGATCTGGTCTCTCTCTCTCCTTTTTTTTTAACAACCTTTAAAAATGTAACAATTTATTCTTAGCTCACAGGCCCTCCAAACACAGGCCGCTTTTGGCCGGTAACCCCAGTGCATGCCCTCTCTGAGGTGAAGGTCAGGTAAATGAGATTTGTAAGGACAGACACAAATTAAAATTAAGGAAAATAATTTTATTTATTTTTAAAATTAATTTTTACTGGAGTAGAGTTGCTTTACATTGTTGTGTGAGTTTCTGCTGTACAGCTAAGTGTATCAGTTATACATATACCCCTATCCCCTCCTTTTTGGATGTCCTTCCCATTCGGGTCACCGCAGAGCACTGAGGGGAGTTCCCTGTGCTATACAGCAGGTTCTCCTTAGTTACCTATTTTATACATAGTAGTGTGTACAGATGTCCGTCCCAATCGCCCAGTTCATCCCACCCACCCCCACCCCCCCTTGGTAACCATACGTTTGTTCTCTACATCTCGTAACTCTGTTTTTACTCTGCAAATAAGTCCATCTGTACCATTTTTCTAAATTCAACATGGAAGTGATATTATATGATATTTGTTTTTCTTTATTTAGAGAGAAACACACACCACAGACAGAGTGTGGGTCATCTCAGAAGGTGGGAGGCCAAGAAAGATAACTTAAACTCTCTCTTCTGTGACATCAGGGCAAGGACGACCTCGCTCCAAGTTGCACACGTACCTACTGGCGCTAAAGCTGGGAGACGTGTGTTTTCTTTCTCCGGAGAGAGGCAGCTGGTTACCGTAGATGGGCCCCTATAAGCCAGGGGGTTTAGGGCAAACGCTGCGCGGCCCGCGGGGCAGTCAAGACCTGTTGCTTCAGGAAAGAGTGACTGTTTATCCCGACAAGGAGGCTGGGGTTGGTCGTCCCCTCCGGGCTGTGCGAGAAGGTGGGACTTTTCCGGTCCCTGCCAGGTCTCAGCCTGTGATGGGCGTCCCTTCCTGGTTTTGGGCTCCTTCAGTGATAAAACTGTGTTCTTCCCCTCCAGTCATTGTGGGGAGGTTTCCTGGGTTCGCAGGAGGCTTGGGGTTAATTATGTTTCCCCAACAGTGTGAGGCTGAGAATCTGCTCACGACGGCATCGCGCTACGTGGATCCCCCAGTGTCATAAATGACCTCCACCCCGTTCTGGGGACCCCTCTGCACATCCCCACAGGCACTGAGTGACTGGGCCATACCCACCCTGCAGGGTCTTTGGGTGTTTGCCGTACCTGCTCAGAGAGCAATGCTTTCTTTGTTTCGCTGAGTGCCAACTCGGAACTCCAGGCAACAGTCCCCAAGTGCGCACAGGGGATATGCCGTCAAGGCTGTGTGACTTTGGGCAGCCTGCTTGCCCTCTCTGGGCCGCATCTGTGAAATGGGATTGAAGACAGTGCTTGCTTCCTCCCTCCACAGGGCGGCCCACAAAGTCCCTGAACAGAGCCCTGAGGCTTGGGGAGGGGAGGGTGGAAGGGGAGGGGCTTGTGCTGAGACTTTTGTCTGTACTGGGTCTGGAGGGGCTAGTATGGGGTGGGGAGGGAAGAGCCCGGAATAAAGCCAGGATTTTCCTGACTTTCTTAGAGCCCTGAGGATGCACTTTCCTGCCTCACCCCAGCACACTGATTCCTCCTCAGGGCTGCACCGGGGACCCCAGTGCTCTGGGGGCTGAGGCCTCCCTGGGATGGAGAAGCTGGGGTGCTGCGGGAACCCACCCACAGGAGGAGGGGCCCAGTAGTCTCCGGGACCAGGCATCACCCCCCCACAGGGACACAGGGGTCCAGCCCTACAAGACAAGACCTGCCGGGGCATCTCACATGGGGGGAGGGTGTCCAGGACCAGGGACCCGTGACCACCCACCTGGACTCAGGGAGCAAACCCAGAAGCCCCTTCCCCACCCCGCCAGCTCAAATCTTCAAGTCCAGCCCGGCCACCCAGATCAGACGAACGGACCCTCCTCTGTCACCAGCACAGTCACTGCTCACAAACCACAAAACACCGGATGGTTGTAAACCCCCTAAGGAAGGAACACGGCTGAGTTCATTAGTAAAGGGCCCCACTTCTTGCTGAAACACAAAAAGCAATTCATAGATGGGTTGGGGGTGCGGAAGGAGGGCAAGGAAAGCGGGATGAGGGTAGAGTCTGGAGCCCAATCCTCTCCCCGTGGCAGCTGCCACTTCTCTGTTTCATATGCGAAAAAAAAGAAATAGAAAAGTGGGTTCTGGGGCTTTGGAAGCCCTGGTTCCGACAGGGAACCGGTTCTGTGTGGCTACACGACATCCCGGCTAAGAACAATGTTATCAGTATCAACGTATCCATGGTAACAGATGCACCACCCAACGCAGGATATTCCATAATAGGAGGGTAACAGGGGAACCTGGGAGAGGGTGGGAGAGGGGTCCATGGGAACTCCGTGCCTTCTGCTGAGCGTCTCCGAAAACCAAAACCTGCTGAAAAACTTGTCCGTTAGTAACGAGGATGATAATAATATTAAAGGGCCAGGGGGGAGAGGCTAGGGGAACAGCAGGGAAATAAAAGGCGAATATCTGCAAAGCGTATCAGGGTCTCTGGAAGGAAAACCGTGTCTCGGCAGACTCTCTGTTTTAGGTGATGAAACACGGAAGGAACACAGAGTAGTGACAGTTCAGGAAATGTCATTTGCGGACAGACCGCAGTACAAACTGAGTCACCGCCAACTTGCACTATTTCCGGCGGCGTCTCTCTGTCTCTGTCTTTCTCAGTGGAGTCCCCAGCGGGCAGTGGCTGACCTGCAGGACCTGAGGGTCCCGGGGAGGCCGCCCCTCTCATTGAGACACAGGGGACAGACCCCGGCCGTGGGTGAAGCCTGCTGCCTCTGGGGTCCACGCCAGGGACCCCGGTCCATCGTGGGCGTCCAGGTCAGAGGGGGAAACAGGACGTGGACTCGTTGACTCACTCACTGACCCACAGGCCATCCTGCAGGGGCAGGGCCTGTCTCTCCCCAGGGTGCCCTCAAGGTGTTCCATCCCTGAGCTTTCAGGGCGATGCAGCCCTCAGGGTCCCTGGGACCAGCCAGCCCGTGGGGTTAGTACTCTGCGTGGTGACACTGCGCACCGGGTCTTTCCCACCCCGCATCACCCTGTGCGGTCCTAAAAGTTCAGGGCAGCCGGGGACCCCATTGCTGAGGGCAGCACAAACATCTACCAGGGCTGGGATCTCCTTCTCTAATCCCGGGAGGGGTGTGGTGAGTGGGGAGGGGGCAGTCACATCTCTCCTAATTCAACATCTCCTAGCTAACGACTCTAAGGTCTTCTGGAAAATCTGCCGGACGGAGGGATGATTTGAACATCCTTCGTGCAGCCTCGTGCGGTTTAGCAAGTGGACAAACCCGTGTCACAAGCACGATGTGGAATGCTTGCCTCTGGATTCCCTGTCCCTCCCTCAGCCAGGGGACACCCCAGCCCCTGTAGATGAGATGCACCATCTCCCGAGTTTCCTAGAGAGGGAAGCCCACGGTATGAATCCTGTGGTCTGGCTTTCTTTTATCTCAGCGTGTTTTGAGATTGGTCCACGCCCTTGAGTATACGGGGAGCTCGGTGCTTTTCATAGATGAATCTCACTCCAACCCAGCGCACGTCTGTATCACAGTTGCTAGGTGCATTTTCCCATTGATGGGCGCTTTGGTCATTCCCAGTTTGGGGTGACAAAAAAATCAAGCCGCTGTATGACATTTGGGTACAAGTCTTTCTGTGGAAGGGATTCTTCCTTTATTTGGGGTAAATACCTGAGAGTGAAATTCCCGAGCCGCATAGGAACTGTATGTCTGGCTTTATAAGGTCTAAGAACTGCCTGCTTTTTGCTGTGTGCTCCCCAACATTTATATGCTGAAGCTCTGACCCCCCATGGGATGGTGTTAGGAGGTGAGGCTTTTGGGAGGTGATTAATTAGGGTTAGATGAGGTCATGAGGGTGGGGCCCCCATGATGAGATTAGTGTCCTTAAAAGAGAAGAAGATGCACCAGAGCCCCTCTCTCCATCACGTGAGGTCCCAGTGAGAAGGTGGCTGTCCGAAGGACAAGAAGAAGGTTTTCTCCAGAAACCCAGCCATGCCAGTGCCCTGATCTTAGACATTCAGCCCCAGAACTGTGGGAAATAAGCGTCTGTGGTTTAAACCCCTCGACTAATGGTATTTGCTATGGCAGCTCGAGCAGGTTAATGGCAGACTGTTCTCCAAGGCAGCTGCACTATTTTAGATCCCCACAAACAGCGCTTGAGGGTGCTGGGTCGTCAGCATCCCTAGCAGCTCTCGTTATGATCTTTTTCGTAACCTTCCCGCTGCTTGTTTCTATATATATATGAGCTTTGATAGAATGCCTACCCTTAGATATCAAAACGTCTGCGTGATTCCAAAAAGGACCTTTATTTATTTATTTATTGAGGCTGCACCGCATGGCTTGCAGGATCTTAGTTCCCCGACCAGGGATGGAAACTGCAACCCCTGCAGTGGAAGCACAGAGTCCTAACCACTGCACCGCCAGGGAAGTCCCTGTCAGTAGCTTTTAGCTGAAAAGAAAGAATGATTTCTCAGCTCAGTGATACCGTCTTATGGGCTCTTCCCTCCCTGGGAATTTGGTTACAACTTTGCTGGTTTAATTTATAACAAGAGCCTTTTTGAATCCTATATCATACCTGTGGGCGAAGTTAAATTTTCATAACACCCTAAACATCCCCTACCCCGCAAAATCATCTTACCATACATTCAGCGTGTTCATCAAGTGCGTCTAAAACCTGTAGCAGATGGTACCCCGTAACGAACGTCGTTCAAGCTCTCTGATGAAGGTGCAGGTTTGACAAGAGTTCCTGTGACCCCCCAAAGAGGTTTTGTTTTCTTATCTTGTCACTGACGATGAATAGACATACAGTGAATTACACATGAGGCCTCGCTGGGGTCGTCACGTTAAATGCTGTCCCACAGTCCAGAAATGTTTCCTCAAGGCCCCGGGGGGGCACCGGTCTAAAATGTCCAAACATCCAGGAAGAAAACACCCATCTCCTTCATCTGGCTAGTGGCTCTAGGTTCTAAAATCCTCCTCTGGTCTGAAAGTGTCAGGAAATTAGCAACTTTATCTTTGGTTTTTGGGGGGGGGGGTTGTTGGTTTTTTTTTGCGGTACGCAGGCCTCTCACTGCTGCGGCCTCTCCCGTTGCGGAGCACAGGCTCCGGACGCGCAGGCTCAGCGGCCACGGCTCACGGGCCCAGCCGCTCCGCGGCATGTGGGATCTTCCCGGACTGGGGCACGAACCCGTGTCCCCTGCATCAGCAGGCGGACTCTCAACCACTGCGCCACCAGGGAAGCCCTGCTCATTCCTTTTTGAAGACGTTCACTTATCTTGTTTTCTTTTGTCCTTGAAAGACAAAAGACATTGTAGTACCTAGCAAACTGGTTTGCCTCGCCCAAAGTTGTAAAGATTCCGCTTTTTTTTTTATTCTGAGGGGTGTGTACTTTTAGCTCTTACCTTTAGGGTTTTCATCCACATTTGCTTTCTTCGGAAAGCACGTCCCCTCAGAGCAGGGGCCCCGTCACAAAAGGCAACGTTGATTCCTATCAGTACGGAGTGCACAAAAGAACTCACTTTGCAATAGCTGAACTTAGGAACTTTTCCTCCTAAATGAATAGGGGACAGGAAAGAAGGGAGAAGAGGCTTCAATGGGAAAAAAAAAAAAATGGCTTGCTTTCAAACCCGGGTCCACAGCAGGGAAAGTGCACTGGCCCGCCAGGGAATTTCCTACAGATGGGTATCTTTAGGAAAGACAGATGGATTTCTAGGAGAACAAATGGTGCATAAGAAAGTCTGTGAGAATGTTTGTTTATGCCAGTACAGTGGTACTGTCTTCAAGGCCATAAAACTTCCCTGGAGACAGAATTTATGATGGTTTCAACCCTTTCCTGGGAGTGAAGTGTCCCAGAGGGAATTTATGGCATGCTTCACTCCCAGAAGTTTTTGCTTTCAGTCTGATAAGAGAAACTCCGAGAAGCCTTATTTTTCCTGCATCTGTTGAATCCCAAATATCTTCTGCTTAAAATAATTTCATACCCATCCTGGGGTTCCGAGGGGGTTCCCACATTTGCAGACAAGGCTGAGAAGAGAGCCACTTACCATCTTTCCTTTGTTCTGTCTACAGGGCAGCCTCTCTAAGCGAGACCCCGTAAGTACCCCTTCCTTTCTCTGCAGCCTCCCTGCTTGGGTTTTAGATGCTCAAAGTTGAGCCCTCAGCGGGCAGCCAGCACAGCTCAGCCCCGGGTCCCACTGAGCCCCTTTAGGGGTCACCGGGCTTTGTCTCCGATGGTGAAGCTGTGATTTCCCAAATGCCTCTGACTCAGCTCAAGGAGCCTGTTGTCACCCGCCCCGAGGAGAGAGCAACGTCCTTCTTCCCAATGGAGCTACTGACACCTTCTCAGTACACAGTGTAGCGACCTGAAAGCGCCCCCCTAAAAGTCATGTCCACCCAGAACCACAGAATGGGACTTCATTTGGAAGCAGGGCCTTTGCAGATGTGATGAAGTGAAGGATCTGTCCTCTGTGTAGAAAGAATCAGAATAACCCCAACCTCACTTCCCAAGGGCATGGGGACCCTGCCCGAGATGTGGGCACAGACGGACAGCTGTGAGACCCAGGTGCAAGACGGCAAAGCCCCTTAGGGCCCTGCCATTGCGGGGAGGGAGGGGAATATGGACCGAGGAAGCGGGTCCCAGGTGTCCGCCGGGTGTCAGGATGCTCTCCTGCGATGTGCACACGCTCTGCCTTCGCCCTGTTCCCAGCCTGGCGTTTGTCACCAAAGTCCATCACAAGATCCTCTTTTCTTTTAAAGGTTTTCCAAAGAGGAGGTGATAAAAATGAGTAGCGAATGCCCGATTCTGCTGTGATGGGAGAGCACACCGCCCGCATGCGTGTGAAGCGCGTGTCCTATAAAATCTGGAGTGAATGGAGCTCCACGCAGCACTTCGGTGAGTCTCCCGGGAACACCCGAGGCCACCGATGCCTGGCCAGGGGGGAGGGAAGCAGGGGCCCTTCCTCTGAATCCTGCTGCTTGACCCTCCTTCTTTTTTGGGGGGGGGGGTCAGTTTCTCTTTTATTTCAAATAGTTTCACCTTCATTAAGAGCTTACAAAACAGTCAGGTATATGCATTATCTCATTGAATCTCCATTTTGCGAGGAGGTAACTGTAAGTTCAATTTTAATGCTTGTTCTATAAATTAAAAACTTGCACATTAATAATTGAACTGTTAAAAGATTATGTGTTCCTGGAAACCATTCTCCTATAGAATAGTAACAGTACAGAGGTTGGTTGGTAGGAAGGAATCTTCTGTCTCTTAGAAGGACCCTGTCATCGGATATAGGGCCACCCTCCTCCAGGAGGACCTCGTCACACCCTTCACTGCATCACATCTGCAGAGACTCTCTTTCCAAATAAGGTCCCGGTTCCCAGGGTATAGGATGGGGACACATCTTTACGGGGGTCCACTGAGCCAACTGCAGGGCCCCTCCCAGCAGAGGGGCCCCAGGGTGGGTCCCGCAAGCTCTCTGATTAAACACACAACCTGCAGCCTGTCCTGCGGCCCTACGCGCCCTCCCATGTTTCTGGGGTAACCCTATGGGGAGGGCCCCACCCAGCTGCAACCACAGGAACACACGCTGCTGTGGGTCACTCCTGCCTCGGTCTCACTGGGAGGTCTCTGAGGCTCTGGCTGCCCGTCACCCCCCACCCCAGGGATGTCACCCTCGTGGGGTCAGCCAGGGTGTCCCCACTTCTCTCCCCACATGAGGGGGCTCTGACCTCCAGAGTGCCTCCCTCCTTCAGGGGGCCGGGAGGGGTATCACAAAGTGAGTTGCCTGAAAATCTGACAGCTGCCATCTGTCAGCACGGCTGGCTTGGTTCCTGGCAGGAAATGCCAAGGGTTGGCCCCGTAAGCTCAAGGTTGGCAGACCCACAGGGCACCTCATGCAGCCTCATGCCTGCCCTGTAGGACCAGCAGAAAACCCACAAGGTCGGGATCCACCCAGTCCCTCCCTCCAGGGCTCCCTCGGGATTCATTAGCAGCCAACAGGGCATGAGCTCTAAGTATGCACCTGCTGAATGCCTAAAAGAAGGGCTGCCCCACCCCTTCCCCAGAGAGGAGCTACCAAATCCATGTCTGAGCCTCCTTCCCCATAGGCAGTGGGTTCATGGCTTGCAGAAGGGGTCCAGGCTACACGAGTCAAGTCAGAGTTCCCCCAGAAAAGCCTCATTTGCAATTAAAACGAAAACAACACACACACACACACACACACACACCTTTCTCTCATCCTTGACATTTCACAATTACACATTCATTCCTTTGGTTATGTAGTGCAGTATTGAAAGTTAATATCCATTGAGAAGGAAGGCATTGTGTGGTATTAGCTGTGCCCTCGTGGAAATGTAATTGGTGGGTCCTGTCTTGTGAGCAGCAGGGTGGGAAATATGGGGACAGTGAAAAGGGGTGGGGTGGGGTGGGACAGGATCGCAGAAGAATCGATTCTTCACTGCCAGGATTCCCACGTTCCTCAGGTCCCTGTGTCTGGAAGTTCTCTTCTCCTCTGCTCAGCCCTGCTTCCCCCGCCCCACAGTCTGATACCGGGTTGGTAGCCGACGTGTGCAAACCTGACCACCCGGTCACTCCTGACCCTCTGCGCCTCTGTCCCATCAGGTTTCCCAGAGAAGAACTTCCTTGTGGTCCTGATCGGGCTGGTGGTGAGGGCAGCGGTTTTGTCCAGCATGGGCCTGAAATTCCTCTGTAAAAGGCAACACCCGCCCCCCACCCCCACCCCCCAAAAAACCTCGAGAACAGCATGACGGAGGCCACACACAAAAGGGCCCACGCCTGTCACCCCGTGCACGCAGAATGGCCAGAAACCCAGATTCAAAAAGCAGATTTGAGGTTGCTTAGGGCGGAGGGAGGGGAATGAGGGCAGGGGGCGGCTGCTAAAGGGATGGCCCGTCTGCTGCCTGAGCCCCATACGTGGCCCAATGTCCGCACTTGTTCTCTCCTGATGGCCGGGTCGGGGGGAGTTTGATTTTCCCGTGTGCTTGCGGGCTTTACGCTTCCCGCAAAAGGCAGTCATTATTTTGTGCTCCAAAGAATAAACTTTAAAAAGAGATTAGGATTGACATAAATACGCTACCATGGGTAACAGATAAGCAGTGCGAACCTGCGGCATAGCACAGGGAGCTCAGCTCCGGTGCTCTGTGATGACCTAGGTGGGTGGGATGGGGGAGGGGGATGGAAGGAAGGTCCAAGAGGGAGGGGATATAGGTATACATAGAGCTGAATCACTTCATTGTACAGCAGAAACTAACACACCATGGTAAGGCAATTATACGCCAATAAAAAATGAATAAATTAGTGTATTGATTAAAAAGAAGAGGCTTTCAAGAAAGAGGCAAAGCCAGGGGTCTCTGCAGAGAGCACACGCGTGTCTGGAAGACGGGTCCTGAGGACGCCACCGGGCAAAGCGACTGTGAGCTCAGTACCGGTTAGGGGCTGTCCCTGGTGTCACAATTCAGAACCACCTGCTGGGTGACCGTCCAGGCACGGGCGATGGAGGCCGGCTATGGTCACAGCCACCACACGGGGGCAGCGGTGAGCAACCCGCCCATTTCCCGGCCCCAGTTTCTCAGCTTCCCAGGCCCCGAGGGGGGTGGTGTCTGGCCCGAGGGGTCGACTCAGGGCGGTGGCATCAGCCCTGGCTGCAGATGCAGGCTCTGCCCCCTTTGCCGGCTGGCTCGCCACACCTGTGCAGCATGTGTTGAATGCCAGGTGACCACCTGGAGTGCTTGGGGCACGGGCATCCCTAGGAGACCACCCAGCCAAGGGGCTGCGGGCGTGTGGAGGAAGGTGGGGGCATCCCATGTCCGCTGCGGACGTCTGTGGACCATTGCATACACAAGGACCAGAATCACTGATGGAGCGTCTTGGGGTTCTCCTATAGCATGCAGCCCTGGGGGACACCTGGAGAGACTTGGGGAGTCCTGGGGGGCTTGGGAATGTGTAGGGCCGCCAGGGCCTCCGTCTGGGGGGATGATAGTGGCTTTGGCACCAGACAGAGGTGATGGTTGCACAACACTGGGAATGTGCTGAATGCTGTCAGACTGTGCGCTTAGCATGAATTCTGCAGCTCGCGAGTTAAACGTCGATAAAGCCGTTTTTAAGAAAGAAAAGAACGAACACATCACGGGCACCTTCATCTCCGAGATGCCTGCAATCCAGGTGGAGGGATGGGTTTTCGCCGTCTCTTGGGGGGCAGACAGACAGACAGCCTCCGACTTAGGACAGACGGCCCCATCCTTGCTGTCACACTACCACGTGCAGACTTCGGAGCTGGCATCTGTGCTCCGCCCTGACCCTCCCCTGTCCGGGTGTGACCTCTCTCCCTTTCAGGGAAAACCGTTTATGATAAGTAAAGAAAACGAAAAATCGCCCGGATGTTTATTCACGGACTTGTATGAATGCAATGGTGTGGGCTGTGCAGAAATTGTAAGGAGACGTAGATTCATTTCTGCGCCTAAGGAAAGATATTCGTGGTGTATTTTTAGTAAAATTAAAAAGTGACAGGACTTCCCTGGTGGCGCAGTGGTTAAGAATCTGCCTGCCAATGAAGGGGACACGGGTTCGAGCCCTGGTCCGGGAAGATCCCACATGTGGCGGAGCCTAGAGCCCGTGAGCCACAACTACTGAAGCCCGTGCGCCTAGAGCCCGTGCGCCTAGAGCCCGTGCTCCTCAACAAGAGAAGCCACCGCAGTGAGAAGCCCGCACACCACAACGAAGAGTAGCCCCCGCTCGCTGCAACTAGAGAAAGCCCACTCGCAGCAACGAAGACCCAACGCAGACAAAAATAAATAAATAAATTTATTAAAAAAAAAAAGAAAGAATGAGCGAAGGCATTGAGGAAAATAATCACAAACTTCCCCCCAAGGTGGCCAACATGGGGCATCCCCAAAACTCGATATGAACAACAAAGACACCTATCTCCCTGCCCATCTTCCAGCCACGGGGGGAAGAAGGACAAAGGGAGTACAGACAGGACGAGGATGGAAAACGCCCAGCTGAGGACAGTTCTCTTCGGTGGCGTGTCTCTACAACCCCACATTAAACATCCAGGCTGGGTTCCGTCCACACGCAGAAGAGACCCATCTCCCAGGCGGGGCTCGCTCAGGCTGTTGGCCAGGGAAGCAAACAGCAGAGTCGCGCCCCAGACACAGAGGGAGACGCCCGCTCCGATTTCCTGGGACGCCCTGAGCCCAACCGAAGACAACACTACAAAGAAACGGGCGTTTCACGAAAGGCTGCGGCCACTGATAAGGAAGATTTCATTTAGAAACTTCCATGTTTGGGGTTGGGCCAGAGCTAAGAAGGCGTCTCTTTCAAAAGACGTGCGGTGCTTCAGAGAAAATAGAAAAGATGAGGTCTAAGTGGAGGAAACACTCGCTATCGCTGTGGCCGAGGAACCCGTGACCCCGAGATACCCTGTGTCATCACCCCAGAGAGCCTCTGGCCACGACGCCACCTGAGACAACCTGGACCTGGAAAGACGGGCTTCTCGTGGGAGCATCAGCTCCGGCTACGGATGGGCTTGGCCCCGGCACACTCTTATGTACACGGATGGGTTTACAATAAAAATCAGAACCTGGCAAGTCAGCCCAAGCCTGGGCTGGCCACCGGCAGGTTCCAGAGCGGACCTGTGCACCGGTGGGACAGGCACCCTATGGGAAGGGTAAGCTTCCCTGGCATGGGGCCGGGGACCCGGGCAGGTTTCAGGAGGCCAGAGGGAGGGGGTCGGGGTGCACGGTGAGAGAAAAAGAGTGTTATTTCTTACAGCAGAGTCCAGGGCGGCTCTAACAACCACACACTGAGGGCCTAAAACCACAGGCATCCATCGTCCCCCCAGTCCTGGAGACCAGAAGCCTGAGGTCAAGGTGTCCCAGGGCCGCGCTCCCTCCAGAGGCTCCAGGGGAGGGTCCTTCCCGCCTCTTCCAGCTCCTGGGGGCTCCAGGCGTCCCTGGGCTCGTGGCCGCGTCCCTCCCGTCTCTGCCTCTGTCTTCACGGGGCTTCTCCTCTGTGTCTGGGTCTCTCGCCTTCTGTGTCTTAGAAGGACCCTGTCATTGGATGTAGGGCCACCCTCCTCCAGGAGGACCTCAGCTCAGATCTTTGACTTTATCCCATCTGCAAAGGCCCTGTTTCCTACTAAGGTCCCGTTCTGAGGCTCTAAGGGATGTGAACTTGGAGAGTTATTAAAAAGTGCAGCAAAGATTACCACCCCCAGCGGACAGGGCGCTGGTGGTCCCTAAGTGCCGGGGCCCCCAGAAGCAGCAGCTGGGAGGACAGGTCTGCAGGTTCCCCGAGAACGCAGAGGGTACAGCTCACCAGCGCCGTGTCCGTGCCCGGAGCGCCAGGCCAGGAATCTTACAGCAAGGCGTGTCCCCTCCTCCAGGAAGACGCTCCGCCACCACGGCGGAAGTGCTTTTGTTGGGAAAGGTCATGAGAGCAGCCCCTCCCCTCGGGAGAATCCCGGAGACCAGCCCGGCCTGACCCCGAGGGCACGGCCCAGCCTTGTGCCGGGAAGTGGCCCTGGAGGGTCTCTGGGGACCTCAGAGCGCACGGGGTACCCTGTGCCTCAGCCTGCGAATTTCTTTATTTTTCTTTCTTTTTTAAGAAAATATTTATTTATTTATTTGGCTGCGTCGGGTCTTAGTTGCGGCAGGCGTGTGGGATCTTAGTTCCTTGAACAGGGATCGAACCCGGGCCCCCTGCATGGAAAGCGCGGAGTCTTAGCCACTGGACGGCCAGGGAAGTCCCCTCAGCCTGTGATGTTCACTTCTCGCTCTTGCCCTGGGCTCTCAGACCGGCAGGACTGCAGGTCCCGACGTGCACCCCACCACGCCCGAGGGACTTCCGGTTTAGAGGCAGAGCGCGGGGTGGGGGGGGGAGGGGAGGGGGAGGGGGGAGGGGGGACTCCCTGGAGACAAGAATTTCTCTCTGCACGTTTTTCGGGACGGAAGACTAGATACAAGTCTCCCCGTGAGAGAGAGGTTCCTGAAACGCTTCAGAGCAGGAGTGGATGTTGGCGTCTAAACCAGAATAGATTTGAAGTGGGTCCGGGGCCCCCCAGGGGCTGGATATGGTGGCCCCAGGAAGGTCAGGTTCTGCCCTCAGGATGGACCCGCTGGACCCAACAGGGTGTGTGAGACGCAGGCCCCAGGGAGACGGGCTGAACCCCGCCGGAAACACGCGTGTGTCTGTAGCGACAGACAGACAGACGGAACGTTTTCCCTTAAATAAATAAACACATATTTAATATTTAATGTATACGAATGCACTTATACACCAAGGTTAATTAATAGACATGAACGCTATGTAACATTGATGCAAACATTAATTAATGTACACCATGTAAGTCATACATTAATGCACCTGTATGATTATAATATACTATATACATGTAGTCTTTTATTTAGTTGTTATTTACTTTAAAAAAACTAATTTATTTATTTTTGGCTGCGTTGGGTCTTCATTGCTGTGCGCGGGCTTTCTCTAGTTGCGGCGAGTGGGGGCTGCTCTTCTTTGCGGTACGCGGGCTTCTCATTGCGGTGGCTTCTCTTGTCGCAGAGCTCGGGCTCTAGGCGTGTGGGCTTCAGTAGTTGTGGCTCAAGGGCTCTAGTGCGCAGGCTCAGCAGTTGTGGCACACGGGCTTAGTTGCTCCACGGCATGTGGGATCTTCCTGGACCAGGGCTCGAACCCATGTCCCCTGCATTGGCAGGCGGATTCTCAACCACTGCGCCACCAGGGAAGTCCCTATTATTTACTTTTAAACTTTTTATTTTATATTGGAGTATAGTTGATTACCAGTGTTGTGTTAGTTTCAGGTGTGCAGCAAAGTGATTCAGTTACACATATATATTCTTTTCCAGATTTGTTTCCTATTACAAGATATTGAATAGAGTTCCCTGTGCTACACGGTAGGTCCTTGTTGGTTATCCATCCTATATATAGCACTGTGTACATATATTCTCTTAAATATGTGAGCCTACTTTGATTTAAGGTGGTCCTGCAACTATTTCATCATAGAATCACAGTCACTAGTATTGTTAGCATTTTACTGTGGTGTTTGAAGGACATGTAGCCAAAAAGCGTCATCTCATGGCGAAACCCTGTCTCATAAACGTTGTTGGGAGGATGGGAAGCCCGGGCGCCTGGATGATAAGGGTGGGAGCCCATCACTTTTATGTCCACGGGCCGGTCGAAGCTCTGTGCCGTGGCCTGCGTTCTGGGTACGCGGGCCCAGCCGGAGGCCGCGTGGGAAGGGGGTTTAGGGGCTGTGTTGCTGGGCGGTGACCATGGCCACAGGGAAGCAGCCCCCCGGGAACTGATCCACTGCATCCCGCGGGGGGGCGTCCCGCCCCTCGGCAGGTCCCTAGGAGCCCCCCGGCGGCCGGTCTCCCAACGGGCATGCGGCCTTGGGCTGTCGTCTGCCGTCCAGGGGGCCGCGGGTTTCCTGGGGCGGAGGTGCTGCCGACCCCGCCCTCCTCGCCGAGCCGGCCATGCCCCCGGGTCGCGTGGCAGGTGCTAGGCGCTGGCTGGACAGGCTGCTATTCTGGTCTCTCCCGGCCCAGCTGCTCCGTGCCCTGGCCTTGCCCACCCCCTTTCCCGGTTCCCCATTTCTGTTCCCCGTAGCTCCTTCCCCACATGGAGGGCTGGATTCCAGGCACACAACGCACACTCCCCACGCCGCCAGCCCCCGGGTGTGTGGGGGCTTTTCTGAAATTAGTCATTGCTTGTCTGACGGCACTAAACCGCTGATGGGGACGGAGCCGGGGGCCCCGGAGTGGGCGGCCGAGGGGTCTGTGGTCCCATGGAGGGAGACGGCTCAGCACGCATGCGCCCCTGGGCCTCTGTCGCCTCCTCTGGGTAGCGCCACCATCCTCTGCCTCACCTGGTCCCACCCCCCATCCGGAGACCCCCCCCCAAACACTAAACCTCAAGTCTTCCCCGGGGTTATAGCGACACCGGCGGGGCTGCGGGGGGATTTGGGGGTGTGGCCTTCATGGAACAGACTTGACACCAGTGGCCCCTGTTTGTCCTCTTGTCACCCCACGTACGCACGCCCAGGGCCTCCGGTTGGCAAGGTTCCCGGGGTCTGTGCCGTGCCCGCACGTTTGGGCTGCCTTGGGGCTGAGTATCCCCACGGACAGTCAGGGCTCAGCTTTTTTGGATCTGCTGAGCTAATGAGCACCTGTCCTGTGGCCTGGAGGCCCTGCGGTGCTTTTCTGTTGTGTCTTCCTTTTCTACTGGGGTTTTGGGCTTTTCGGGGAAAACTAAAAGGGCAGGAAGGAGAGGAGGGAGGGAGAGAGGGAGAGAAAGAGAAAGAAAAGAAAGAAGGGTCGTGGGGCATCCGCCCCAGACCCAGGAGTCAGAACCCACATCTGAACGTCACCCCTCAGCATCTGGGGGCGCATTGCCAGGAAAGGGGTCCAGCCTGGGCTCAGCCCCGTGGATGAAGTCCACTCTGGACTGTCATTCCTCAGCTTTGTCATCTGTGCCCACCCCTGCCCCGCACTGCATCTGCCTAGACACCCCCTGCCCCGGCATCGCTGTGCTTCAGTCCCAGACGAAGAGGGACCCTGGGCAGACATGAGGTGTCCACCAAGAGTGGGCACTGCCTAGCGTGCCTTTCACAGTCGCCTCAGGTCTTAGCAAGATGCTCACCAGCCCTGAACAGGGATGAGGGGATGGGCGTCTGGTCCTTCCCTTGGGGAGACGTGGCTTTTGTCTGTCAGAGGCGCTGGTCAGCCACCGAGACTCGTGCTCTGCGGGAAGTGGGCGGCCGTCACAAAGGACCCCAGGCTGCTCGGCTTAAATCCACAGGCCTGCACCCTCCCCCAGCCCCGGGGACCAGACGTCCGAGCTCAACGTGCCCCGGGGCTGCGCTCCCTCCAGAGGCTCCAGGGGAGGGTCCTTCCCGGCTCTTCCAGCTTCTGGGGGCGCCAGGCGGCTCCCACCTCTGTCCTTGTGTGGCTGTGCCCTCCCTGTGTCCCTGTCTCCCGGGGGCCACCTTCTCATAAGGACAGCAGTCCCATGGGACATAGGGACCAGCCGGTTGCAGGTGGAGTCTGTGTTACCTTAATCCACTACACCTGTGACGGCCCTGTTTCTGAATAACCCGGGCTCTGAGAGTCCAGGTGGGTGTGCACTGGGGCTGTGGAGTAGACAGGAAACACTGGAGGAGACAAGAGGACCTGCCTCAAGGGAGAGGGTGGAGGGACGGACACGTGGGGCTGGGGCTTGGGAGCGGCGACAGGCAGATGCCAGGTGTAGGGCGAAGGCAAGGGATGCCCAGGAGGGCCCGGGTGAGGGAAGGTCACCTGGGAGCACGTTGGTAGGGGCCAGGCTGAGAGCTGCGTGAGTCCCGTGCAGCCAGCGCGTCGGGGGCCCGGGGTCACCTCCCTGTCCCCTTGGGCACGAGCGGTCATTCCAATGGGACCTCGAAGGAAGGGGCCAGGGCCCCGGCCATTCACGCTGACCGGCTTTACCCAGGACACGGCTCCGGGAAACTGCCCAAGCCGGGTGAATGGCGGGAAGCCACTAGGATTGTGACAAAGAGGAACCTGCAAACAGAAGTGAGAACAGGAAAAGCAGACTTTGAAAGCAAGGGTGTTCCTTCCAGGAGAGCACAGAGCTGCAGTCCTGTTCCTGACCCCAGACCGTAATTCTGAGCTGAGGGGTGCAGAGCGCTCCTGGACCTGGTCACACCCTCAACGCATTCTCCCCGCCTCCCCGGCTCACTGGGGCTTAGTTTTTAGGGGTGGGGCTGACCCCGGAGGCTATAAAAACACTGATGAGAGAAGAAACAAGGTTCTTTCTCTTTCGGGAGGCTGCCTGCAGCACAGCTGAGAAGCCAGGAGAGCTTGGGGCCCACCCCCAGGCCAGCTAGACCAGCACCAGGAGAGGGTGCCTGCATCCCAGGTAAGACCCCGGGGCCGGGCTTGGGGGCGGGAGGCAGGCAGCGGCCTCGACTGCTGTCCCTGGAGACTCAGTACTGACCGCCAGCCCCGGGGGCGGGGGCGGGACCCCCAGGACTTGAACGTGGCTCGTGGCCGCTGAGATGTGTCATCCGGGGCAACACACAACGGATTCAAAGCCTTTATGCCCAAGGATGCCGAGTGTGTCACGGACCCCGGTTACGGGATCCGACCGCGGTGCCACCCTGTACTAGGCTGGGTGCCCGGGGGTCTTGACCACCTCTGTGTCTTGCGCCGGGTCCTGTGCGTTGGCCGAATGGATGAACGGTTCGGAGTGGCTCTCCCCGGACGAGAGGCTTCCCCCTAATCACAGTGCCCCCGACTCCTGCAGGCTCACACTTGCCCCCAGACGCAGGCAGGCGAGCTGCCGGGGTGCAGAGCCCCAAGGCCCCTTCCCTCGCCCCGGTCCTGCTGAGCCTGGCCCCATCCCCCGCCTCTGGGGGCTTGACTCTGCCCAGGGACGCCTCTTCTCTTTGCGATCTGGGGGCAGCAGGATACGTCGATGACCCTCATGCAATGTGGGTGTTTAAAGGACGTGAGCTTCTCCGAGCAAGGAGAGATGCCTGTGGGTGGGCTCAGTGTCGCGGGGCTGGAGCCGTGTGTACCTGTGGGGCTCGGCTCACCTGAGCAGACGCCAGGAACAGACACCCACCCCTGCCTCGACGCCCACGGGGGCCCGTCTTCATCGATCAAAGAGGAGCCCGAGGCCGTGCTCATCCAATATTCTTCTCCCCGTGGATCCACGTCTGGGCCTTTTGTGAGCGCGGCGTTTACTCCTCTGGATCGTGAGGCCCGGCTGGGAGGCACCTCCCCTGAAGCTTTGTGCCCGACGCCTGGCCCTCCTCACCCTCATCCCTGTACCACAGATAGATGGTTTGGCGTCTGTCTCGGGACACCTCCCCGTGATGGGCAGTTCCGGATCTGACCCGTTGCCTTGTCCTGGGAAGGGGTCTCTCGGGCTTCCCTCCACCCAGTTTGGCAAGAAGGACCCTGGGTGTCGGCTTCTGGTGTCAAATCTGTGTGAAAGTTGGCACTTTTGGGGGACCAGGTCAGTCCTGGGGAATCTTGTGGGAGCCCCAGACCTGGATGGGGGAGAAGGTGAGACCCCAGATGGATGGAGTCCGGGTTGGGTCTCATGATGGGGCTGCTGGACAGGCCCTGAAGGAGGTAGGGTGCGTCCTGGGCCCCCCCCAATCCCAGCCAAGACGCTCCAGGTGGGATGGCGGGGAGTGGCGGTCAGGTCTTTGGGCGACCCTGACTGGCACAGAGAGCCTGAGGCCCTGCTGAGGGTGTGGCCCCCCGAGGCGGATGAGGGTCCAAGGCTCTGCTTGGGTGGCAGCCCCAGGTCAGCCTCCAGGTGCCAAGGGCATTTGCATGAGTGACTCAGGTGGGGGGGGGATGGGTGGGGTCCGTCGGGAGACCCTGCCGCTGGGGCCCGGAAGGTGCAGACGGTGGACCCCCGGGGGAGGGTCTAGGAGAGCCGGCCTGCAGAGGGGGACTTCATGGGGACCTGGGGAAAAGCTCTGGCAGGAATGATGAGACAGCACGGGATTTAGTGACCGTAACTCGGTCTGTTTAGGAAACTGCGTTGTACTTCATGCTCTTAACTAAACTTCCTTCAACTGTTCTGTGAGCCCAGTGTTTCCTGGTGCTGCGTGGAAGGTGATTTCTGGGTTCCGGGATGGGGCTGGAGCCAAGGGTGAGCTCAAACCCCAGGGCGGGAGCTTTTTAGAGAGGCTGACACACACACACACACACACACACACACACACGCACGCACACACGCACGCACACACACACGCACGCACACAGACACATGTGCAGACCTGCATACACGCAGGAATGCATGTACACATGCACACACAGACCTGTGTAATGTGTGTGCGCAATACACACAGATACACACATGCACACATGCATGCACACAGACGTACATGCACACACAGACACACAAAGACCTGTGTAATGTGTGCACACACACAGAGACACATGCATGCATACACAGCACACACAGAGACACACAAACACATGTAATGTGTGCACACACGTGCGTGCATATGCATATAGAGACATGCAGCGCACACAGATACATATACAAGATGCAGAGATATGCACACAGATACACACGTGCACACATGTGCACACACAGTGCACAGACACATAAACACAAGTAATATGTGCAGACACATGCATACACATGCACACAGGCATGTGGTATACACGGGTGCATACACACGTGCACACACACATACGCACACACGCACACACGTGCACACATGCACACACACGTGCTCACGCACGGGAGGCTCTCCTCCCGGAAGCAGCTCCCTGCGCTCGGAGCAAGACAGCCCTGGGGGCTCAGCCTCCTCCCTGCCGCCACCCCACGCGGCCACTGTCTCTTCTCTTCCAGCTGGTGCCCGCCCTCCTGTGGGAGCTGCCTTGGCCATGGCTTTCGTCTGGCTGGCGGTCTTCCTGGTGCCCGTCTCCAGCCTGCTGCCACCGGACCACGGTAGGAAAAGCCGGAGGAAAAGCCGCGTGTGGTCTGTGGGTCCCTGGGGCTGTGTTGCTTTTCAGTGAAACTGTTTACGTTGGGGTCACGGTCGAGTCACTCGGCTGCCATGAGAGACAGTGCGGACACTTCCCACGTAGCCTTCCCCTCAGTCACCCCGGCGGGTTCATCTTGCAAAACTGGTACCTCACAGACAGGATGTTCATCCCGATATGGTCAAGACACTACGTCCAGAGCTCTGGGTGTAGCTACGGCGCTGGGACCCGGCAGTGTGCTTGGATGTATTGTCACCCTCTGTCTGGGTCGGAAGAACCCCGTGCAAACATTAGGGTGATGGGCTGAACTGGGTCCTCGCCAGATGCATGCGCTGAAGTCCTAACGAACAGAACCTGTCAACCGGAGTTATTTGGAAATAGGGTCTTTACAGACGTCCCTGAGTTAAGATGAGGTCACGTGGGTGGATCCCCGTCCAGAACAATGGGTGTCCTTAGGAGGAGGGGAGATTTGGACCCAGGCATGGACACAGGGAGAAGCCAGGTGGCGATAGAGGAGAGATTGGGGTGATGCAGTCACAAGTGCAGGAACGCCTAGGACTGGGGCAGGGCAGCTCCCAGAAGCTGCAGAGGTTCTCCAGCTGGAACGGATTCTCCCTCTGAGTCTGTGGGAAGAACCAATCCTATAGCATCCTGGCCTCCGGGACCGGGAGATAAAAATCCAGGTGTCATGAGAGATGCGTCGTCTGGAGCTTGGACAGGCAGATGAGCAACGAGTAAGATGCTTTTGGGGCAACTCCATCCTGTTTTTCTCACATTTGTAACGGAGATTTATGGGGGGTAGGGTGCAAACCAGGGTCTCCGTGGCGTCCAGGAAGTTCCCACCATCTTCAAGCACGGTGGTGATGGGTAGGAAACAATTCGCGACGTGATAGTGAAGTTCGACCGTGACACACGATAAGGAGGTGAAAAGACAGTGATGTAGGTTCTTAAGCTGCCGTGCCCACCTCTGACTGTCAGTGTCCGGCTGACTTCGGGTGACAGGTGTGGCTGGGAGAGAATATCCCAGGTGGGGCAGGGTGCAGAGCCAGTCTGCTGCTGGTGGAGAGCGCCCACCACCAGGCAGCAGAACCCCCAGGGGAGCCATGCCCTCGGCCCCGGAGAGTCTACGTTTCCTGGGCGCCCAGTAGTGAGGGCGCCCAACTCGGGGTGCAAAGACCTGGATGCTTACAGGAGTACAAGAGATATGGTGCCCTCCAGGCGGGCATGCTGCCTTGGGGAGGGTCTGCAGAGAAGCCCCTCCCATCAGGGCTTCGCTGAGTGACCGGTGGACCCGGGACAGTGAGCAAGCCTCCTGTCCAGCTCGCACAACACGCACATGTGGAGCAGCGCTTCAGGCAACGGGAGCAGAGTGCACCCCCTCACCATGGACGCTGGGTGCTTGCATCAGGCGCCGCGCCCTGTGCCGCTGTGATGGCCACAGCATTGCCTAACCATGAGAAGTTCGTTCCTTCCTCAAAGAGTAGTGGAGTTCAGATGCTGTGAGTGTGTGTGTGTGTGTGTGTGTGTGTGTGTGTGTGTGTGTGTGTGTGTGTTAGGGCATAGGTATCATTCTTCTGGGGACTGCTGGCTTACTCAGCTCAGGCTGCCTTAACAAAATACCATAGTCTGGAGGACTTGAGTGACATACATTTATTTATCCCAGTCCTGGAGACCAGACGTCTGAGGTCAAGGTGTCCCAGGGCCACGCTCCCTCCAGAGGCTCCCGGGGAGGGTCCTTCCCGCCTCTACCAGCTTTTGGGGGCTCCAGGCGTCCCTGGGCTTGTGGCTGCCTCCCTCCTGTCTTCACAGGGGGTTCTCCCCGGGTGTGCACCTGTACCCAAATTTCCCCTCTTAATAAGGACACCAGTCGGATTGGGTTAGGGCCACAGTATGGCAGCGGGACCTCATCTTAATTAATTACATCTGCACTCACCCTATTTCCAGCTAAGGTCCCGTTCTGAGGTTAGGACTCCAGCATGATTTGGGGAGGGCTGGGGAAAGGACACAGTTCACTCCATCCCAGGGGCTCTGTTCCATGTACAGACCCGGGACCCTTACATGCGGATGGACCTGGGAAGCTCCATCATCTCCTTGGAGGAGCTTGTAGACGGATCACACGGGAGTTTTTACAGGTCTGAGCTAAAAGGACCATACATTGCTTCTGTCCATTTCCTGGACTCCAAGTCAGTCACGTGGCCGCACCTGGTGACCAGAGGGGCCGGGAGATGCAGGAGGTCTGGGAGGGGAGGGGGCTTTCTCCACGCCTGAGGTTCCCACCCCCGCCCCCCGTCTTTGCCCCACTTGTACGGGGCTGAGGCCGCTGCCACCTTTGTGGTGGCTTCAGGCCCATGGGCATTCTGGGGTCACTGACCACAGGCAGGAAGTGAGTAGCTTTCTAGGAGCCAAACGCTGAAGGAAGCAGGGAGCGTGTTGTACCGTTCTAACATTTCCCCCCAAAGCGCCCTAAAACTACAACGTTGGTCAAAGTGCATTAGAGAGGCCGTGGGTACAGGACACGGTGGAATAGAAGCGTTGAAACCAGACACCTTGTCTTGTTCGAATCGTACGGAGAAGTGGTTAGTCCTTCCCTACTGAGTCTGAATTAGCGCCAGGATTTTCACAGATTTATCAGGGGAAGGACGTTTTCGTCCCTGTCTAGTTTGCTGAGAGTTTTTCGTCTCAAAGGGGTGTTAAACATGGTCAAAAGGTTTTCCTGCTTCTATGGATACGATCACCAGTTTTCTGTTAAAGGGGCCCATTATAGTGATGGTTAAAATAGCCTTATAATATTCCTGGAGTAAATCCGTTGGGTCAGGAGGTGTTACCACTTTTGTACTTTACCTGATTTTCTGGGCTAGTATTCTGTGAAGGAATTTGGTGTCCAGGAGTATAAGGCGTTTTCGGTTTCAGTTTACTTCTAATGTTTTGATTTTGGTATCAGGATAACGCTGGCCTCATAAAGTGAGTCAGAACATGTTTCCCGCCTTTCCTCTGTTTTCGGAAAGTTTCCGCACGTTGTTACTATTTCTTTTTTAAATTGCTGGTGGAATTCAGCCGCAAAGCCATCTGTGCCTGATGCTTTCTTTCGGGGAAGCTTTTTCATTATATATTCTATTCCTTTAATACTTACAGGGTTATTCAGGTTTGCCACTTATGTCAGTACTGCTAATGTGTGTCTTTCAAGAAGCTGGTTCATGTCATACATCGTTGAAGGTATTGGCATAACTTTTGTTCAAATTACCCCCAATTCTTCTTTCAACGTCTTTCAGGATGTGTATCAGCGTCCCCTCTTTCATTCCTAAAATTGGTCTTTTTTTGTTTTTTTCTTGATCAGTGTAGCAAGAGAGAGGTTTTTCCATTATATTGTCTCTTGTATAGCACCAGCTTTTGGTTTCCTTGACAATCTATATAGTTTTTCCACTTTCTTTTTCACTGATATTTTTTTTGTTCCCTTTATTTTTTTTAGGGATTTTGCTTTAGGTTTAATTTCTTTTCAGTTTAATTTGTTCTTCTTTCTCTAACGTCTTCATGTGGAAACTGATTCTTGAATTTAAACTCTATTCCTACCCTAAACATGTAATGTTATGAATTTCCCCGTAAGCATTGCTGTAGCTGCGTCGCACTTTTTTTTCTTTCATTTTCATTCAGTTCAAAATATTTTCTACATTTCCTGTGATTTCTTCTAAGACGCACATGGTAATTTATCAGTATGTCGTTTTGTTTGCTAATATCTGGTGTGTTCCAGATTTTAAAAGACTGATCTTGAATTTAATCAAGAGAGAATTGTAGTCAGAGAATATATACACAGTGAATGATTTAAACCTTTTTAAAAGGACTGACACTTCCCGTGCCAGTACACGGTCTATTTTGATGAATCTTCTGTCTGTAGTTCATAAAAATGTGCATCCTGGGACTTCCCTGGTGGTCCAGTGGTTCGGACTCTGCACTTCCACTGCAGGGGACGCGGGTTCCAGCCCCGGTCAGGGAACTAAGATCCCGCAAGCCGTGCGGCTCGCCCCCCGACAAAAAAAAACAAAAAACAAATGTGCACCCTGCCGTCATTGGTTAGAATGTCCCCACAATGTCAATTAGGTCAAATTGTTGATATTTTGTTCAAGTCCTGTATATCCCTCCCGTATTCTATCTGTTCTATTAGACAGGGAGGTGGTGCTTATGCCGCATGTATTTTCAAAATGACTGTTGAGAGCACATATATTAGGATGAATTGGCCATTTAATCGCTTGAAATGGTCCCTTCTTACCCCCGGAAATAAAATCCTGGGATAAAATCCTAGGTTTTATACAATTGGAGCTTGCATAAAATATGCTTTCCTATTATTGCCATTTAAACTATATTTAAAGTACCTTTCTTGCAGACAGCGCACTGTGGGGTACTTTTAAAGTCTAGTCTGAAAACCTTTCCTTCTCCCTGGAGTGTTTAGACCATTTGCATGCAATGAACTTATTAAGATGATTGACTTTAATGCTACCATTTTGCTACTTGTTTGCTGGGTTTTTTTTTTTCAGTTTTTCTTTTTTTTCTTTTTTTCGCCCCTCCTTTCCTGACTTCTTTTCAGTTACTTTTTAGTGCTTTTCTTGTTTTTGTGTTTTTCTCTACCGTTGGCTTTTGGGCTAGCCCTCTTTGTTCCACGGCTTGTGTGGTTCCCCTGGGATGATTCATTCAGTACATACTCTCTTCAAATAATGTTATTCTACTTCACACAGAACCTAGGAATCTCACAACAGTATACATTTACTTCCTGCTTCATCCTTTATGCCATGTCACACATGTACTTCTACGTCTCTATAAGCCCACAATACACAATACAATATTTTCTTTTAAAGAATTATCTTTTTAAAACCTTAAAAAAATGGGAAAGCTTTCCAGTTTGCCTACATTCCTACTATTTCTGGTATGCTTTTGTTGCATCTCTGCTCACCTTGGTTCCACATTCCTTCGTGAGTGTCCATCTGCTGATTTCTCCTTCAGCCACACAAGCCTTTTTTGAAAACATTTCTTACAGACCTGCTCTTCTGGCAAAAAAACAAACAAATACAAAAATACAAAAAAAAAAACTTTCACTTTTTGTCACTATAAAAAGTCTTTATATTTCACCTTCCATTTATCGCTAAGAAATAGATTCTAGGTTGACCAGGATTTGTATTGTTTTCTTGCAGCATGGGGAGAAGTCGTTCTGTCACCTTCTGTCTCCCATTGTTTCTAAAGAGAAATCAGCAGAAATTCTTAGCTTTGTTCTCTGATAGGTGCGGCGTCTTTTTTCCGTTGGTTTTGTAAGATTTTCTTGATTCCACTTTTTAAAAAGGCATTTGAGGATGATGTGTCTTAGCGTTTGTGTTTGTTGGTACCTGTGTGTCTGTGTATCCTAGGTACGGTTTTTGAGCTTCCTGGCCTGTAGGTTTATAATTTTCATTAAGTTAGGAAATGTTTGGCCACAATTTCTTCAAATATTTTTCTTTGGGGGCTTCAGCGTAGATCATTGCCATTGTCTTCCAGTTCATCCAAGTGAATTTTCTCATCTCAGATGCTATATGTTCTACCTCTAAAAATTCTGTTTGGTTCCTCCTTTATATCTTCCATTCCTCACTGCATAGTGTTCATGTTTTCCTTCAAGTCCTCTAACACATTTATAGTGGCTGTTTTAATGGACGTCTCTGTTAATTTCATCGTCAGCCACTCAGGGGACGATTTCTATGACCCGACATTTCTTCTGGTCACAGCCAACACATTCCTGCTTCTCTGCGTGTCTAGTCATTTTTTATTGGGTGCTGGATATTGTGAAGGATGGGTTGGTGAGGGTCTCCTTTGGTTGCCTTCTTTAAAGATGGTGAGTTTTGTTTCAGCAGGCCGTTCCTTTATTGGTGGGTCGCCTTGTTTTGAAGTTTTTCAAGGTGGGTCACCTTTAGCTTTTTCTCTCCGACAACAAAGGCCTGACTCTTCTGGGGTCTTTACTGACTTCTCAGTGTTCAGCTAGGAATCTCCACCTTGTCCCATTGGATTGTGAATGTCTCCCACCCCAAAATACACTCTCAGAATTGTTTGTCTTCGTTTTCAGAAAGTCTAAAAATAGTTGCTTTATATATTTGGCCGTTTTCTAGGGGCTTATGGTGAGAGATACATCTGAGACTACTTTACCATGACTGGAAGAGTATTTCCCACCATCTATAGTTTTTCAAAAGCTCTAGGGTTGAGAACACTATGTCCCTTTTCTTTCAGAGTACTGGAGGGTCACGAGTATATTGCAGTAAACACTCTTATGTGTATTTGCATTGATTTTGTTTCATTTTGTCTTTACAGATTTGCTTTTACTTTCTTCTGTTGGCATTAAAGTTCTTTTTTATTTGTGAGCACAACTGTAATTGGGTAGATAATAACCACTCTAAGGGAGCACAGGTAGATTTTATGGAAAACATAGTGACAGAAAACTCCCTTGTTATGTGATTTAAATATATATGGACTTATTTATATAAATATATATAATTTTATATAAGTACATTTCATGTTAGATTATGAAGATTATTTTCAAATTTTAATTTTAAAATAATTAAAGTTGTGGGCTTCCCTGGTGGCGCAGTGGTTGAGGGTCCACCTGCCGATGCAGGGGATTCGGGTTCATGCCCCGGTCCGGGAGGATCCCACATGCCGCGGAGCAGCTGGGCCCGTGAGCCATGGCCGCTGAGCCTGCACGTCTGGAGCCTGTGCTCCGCAACGAGAGAGGTCACAACAGTGACAGGCCCATGTACCGCAAAAAAAAAAAAATAAATAAAATAAAATAAAATAATTAAAGTTGTAAATAAAGCTATAAAAACTAAAAACAAACTTAAATGTAATAAAAATACGCTAAAACTCATATTTTCTACTGCATCACTCATAGCTGTTTTAATGATATTTACTGTTGTTTTGGAAGAAGTGAATATAAATTCTGAGGCATAAGAATCCATTAAAAATTACATTTTCACTTGTAAGAAATTTCCCTAGGGAAATTGTGTTTTAAGGAATAAATTATCCTTATAGGTTGGGAGACCGTAATGCCAGAAACCAGGATATTCATAGGATTTGGTCTTGCTTGTCAAACTAAGGTTGTTGATCCTGATAACTGATCACAGTGCTTGCGGTTTATAATCATTTCTGTGAAATCCTCTAAATGAGGGGTCACAGATAACAGCTGAAGAAATGTCTGATGGACCTTTATAGCTTTGAGTTGTTGGTCCTATGTGATTGCTTCATGAAGCAAGTCACTGATAAAACACGTGGAATCCTTTGGTCTGCAAACTCTGACCTCCGTCCCCATTGACAGCATCATACGAATATATATGTGCTTTGATTGCACTTCAAAATGTATTTAGATGTACGCATTTTGGGTGGTTTTCCAAGAAGATGAGAATTCCTCTGGCACTCTGTGTAAGAACATAAATATCATTGTGTAAAGATCAGGTCTCCTACTTTATGAAAATATATATTCCATTATATATATTTGTATATAAGTTTATATATTTTTAATATATCACATTAAAATTTCTTTTTTTTTTTAAAGATTTTCTGATGTGGACCACTTTTAAAGTCTTTATTGAATTTGTTACAATACTTCTTCTGTTTTATGTTTGGGTTTTTTGGCCCCGAGGCATGTGGCATCTCAGCTCCCCAACCAGGGATCGAACCCACACCCCCTGCATTGGAAGGCGAAGTCTTAACCACGGGACCGCCAGGGAAGTCCCTACATTAAAATTTCTATTGCAACTTGCAAAGCATTCCGAATTCTCAGTCTGTAGAGCAGACACTGAGCCAACTCTCTCAGCCTGAATTGGTTTTCAGTGAAAACGACCTTCTTTGACATACATGCTTAAGAAAGGTACGTTTCCCATCAACGCGGACGGCAGCAGTGATCTGCTTTTCTGACTCTCTCCCCCCATTGTTGGGAGGGTGAGCTGGTGAGCTCGCTAAGGTACTACAGATTCGGGGCCTCTGCCTGCTTCAGGCAACCACTTCTCCGTGTGGAACTCAGCTTCCCAAGGGGTAACTGAGTAGGACAAAGTTTAAGCGCTGTGCGCCTCTCTCCAGACCCTTACCCTATAGACATTTCCGATCCAGACCCACCAATTAAGAACCTAAGGATGGAGCCAGAAAGAAAAAGATTGACCTGGGACCTCCATGGAAACGTTTCCGAAATTATGTGTTTCATCAATTCAAAAGCTTTCACTAAGGTAAACCGTCTTCCCTGTACATAGCATCACAGAGACACGGGTTCTACTCCTGGGCTCAGCTGTGGAATGTGGGGTCCTTTACGGGCACTGCGGCTTGGGGCTCCTGATCTGTAAGACATCCAGAATGGTACCCACCGGAGAGGGTTGGTGTGGAAATGGGCTGAGATACTGCAGGTAGAGAACCAAGCCCAGTTGAAAGTGAGACCTCGGGAAACGCTGTCCCCCTCCACCATCCCCTGCCCCCCACTCAAATCCCCTCCTGTATCAGAGGGTTCGGAGGGCGTGAGAACTGTGACACGTCTCATGGGCAGAGGCCGTGGTGAGAATGCCAACCGCTGAGCATGTTTCATGAGAAGGACGCACCTGTCCGCGTCCTTGGGAAGAACGTTGGTTCCCTCAAATGACTCTCAACTGAGTACAATCCAAATCACACCCTATGTTAGTCCGCTTGGGCTGCTGCTGCACACGGGGCGGCGTAAACAACAGACATGTGTCTCCCAGCCCTGGAGGCTGGAATCTGAGATCCCGGCATGGGCAGGGCTGGTCCCTCCCGAAGCCTCTCTCCTGGGCGTGTAGACGGCCGTCTCCTCCCTGTGTCCTCACGTGGTCGTCCCTCTGTGTGTGTCTGTGTCCTGATCTCCTCTTCTTATAAGGACAGCAGTCCTATGGGATCAGGACCCACCCTAATGATCTCATTTTACTTTCATCCCCTCTTTAAGGACCCCCAATGCCAAATACATTTCCATTAAGGGCTTGGATTTCAATATATGAGGGGTTTTTTTTTGCGGGGGGGGGGGGGTAGGGCACAATCCAGTTCATGACAAACCCCTATGGGATTTTAATGGAGCTCGGCCAGTTGACCCTAAACTCTATCTGCAAGAACAAATGTTGCAGAAGAACCGAGAAATTTTTTTAAATTAATTAATTTATTTACTTTTGGCTGCGTTGGGTCTTCGTTGCTGTGCGCGGGCTTTCTCTAGTTGCGGCGAGCGGGGGCTACTCTTCGTTGCAGTGCATGGGCTTCTCATTGCGATGGCTTCTCTTCTTGCGGAGCACGGCCCTAGGCACACGGGCTTCAGTAGTTGTGGCACGTGGGCTCAGTAGTTGTGGCGCACGGGCTTAGTTGCTCGCGGCATGTGGGATCTTCCCGGACCAGGGCTCGAACCCGTGTCCCCTGCATCAGCAGGCGGATTCTTAACCTCTGCACCACCAGGGAAGCCCTCTTTTCCTGTTTTCTGTTTTTTGTTTTCAAATCAAAGCAATACCTGCACAGAGTTTAAAGAGGAAAATAGTCGTACGGGGTTCGTTATAACAAAATAGCAACTTTTCAGTGAGACATCACTTCTTACCTTTTTACACCTGATGCTGTTGTTCTAGACCTCTGCATCTCTCTATAACACAAATTCTTGATTCATTCCGTTTAGCCAAAATGTGTTGATTTTTCTCCTAAGGGACGGGAGGCTTCACTCTCTATTTCCTATGCACAACTCACCTCCCCAGCAGTTGCCATCCCCAGCTCACACTCTCTCCTCTCTCGACAAATATTCAGTTTATTATAACCATATAAACACTATTCACACCTGAGCCATGTGGTTAATGGGGATTTTTCTTTCCTGTCTTACACAAATGTTTGTTTCTCCTAAATTTAATCATTTCCATTTCCTTAAGGTTTTATCTGTTTGCCCAGTTTGTCCATCACTACTTTACCATCACCTTCTTGGCCAAATGGCTAAATATCTTCTCAAAATATCAAGGCATTCTGCCAACTCTGTCTCAGAACCTTCTAGGATACTTTTTTCCTTTTGGTGAGTGATTTCCTCATTTTCATCTCCCTCTCTCCCTCTCTCTCTCTGCATACTGAGACTCTGGCTTTGGATGTTGAGGAAAACTAAAGAAAACCTATAGTTTTCTTTCTTTCTTTTTTAAATCTAAAGTCTCAGTGTTTTATTAGTTCTCCCCTAATTATGATTGGTAATAATAATTAGGGACAGAGCAATAATAGATTGCTCTGTCTCTCTCAGGCACGGAAAAGGACGTATTGCAGTATTCCTGACTTGTCATGCCAAGCTACAAACTACAGCATCAGGGTGACCAAAGGTCAGCCATTCTCCACGTGGATTCAGTATCCTAGTCAAGGTAAGGGGAAGATGCTCTTTCAGGGTGTTCTTTGCTTTCAATCATCCGTTAGTGCTCTGAATACCAAAATAATGGCTTTTACCTTGGATGGGTCTCCAGGGACATAGCTTCGTGGGAAAAAGACCATCTCGGAGGGTCTCACGCAATTTCACACACGGCACCTGCCTGAATGAACGGAGCTGTAGAAACATAGAGCGGTTTTGTTGTTGTTGGTTTTTGTGTTTTTGCTTTTTTGTTTTGTTTTGTCTTTTTAGTTTGAGAACAGAGTTTTATCATTTTCCTCATGCCAAGCAAACAGATTGTCTGATCCCATATACGGTTTGGACAGAGAGAACACCAGTAGCAAGTCTGAACACCTCCTGCGCTCTTTGTCAGGAAGTTGGAATATCACAAAACTGTGCTCTTCTGAGAATGGGGAAACGAGGAAGATAAACTCTGGCTCCAAATTGTTGGAAATACAGTTTATGTTGTTGGATTTTTCTTTTCCTCTTTCATTAAAAAAAAAACAATGGGTCTTCCCTGGTGGCGCAGTGGTTGAGAGTCCGCCTGCCGATGCAGGGGACCCGGGTTCGTGCCCCGGTCCGGGAAGATCCCACATGCCGCGGAGCGGCTGGGCCCGTGAGCCATGGCCGCTGCGCCTGCGCGTCCGGAGCCTGTGCTCCGCAACGGGAGAGGCCACAACAGTGAGGGGCCCGCGTACTGCCAAAAAAAACAAAAATGTCTTCCGTGACTCTAGCTGATCCAGGTTTCATCCAAAATATGTCACTTCTTAAAAATAGGGTTCTGATGGCAACGGACTTTAGCTGAGGAGTAGCTAGTAAGAGAAAGAAAGAAAGTTCCAGAAGACTGTTGGGCGTTTCTTAGGCTTAGGGTTGGGTGGGCAGGGTTGGGGGCAGGAGGGGTCCGGTAAGGGTATATAGGGTCACGGGGGGCGGGCCATGGGCGGGGAGCCTTGCAGGGAGGGGAGTTGTTACCACTGCAGAAACGGTAAGCGCTGCATGGATGTGTCTATTATTTCTTTTCTTTTTTCTTTTTTTTTTTTTGCGGTACGCGGGCCTCTCACTGCTGCGGCCTCTCCCGTTGCGGAGCACAGGCTCCGGACGCGTAGGCTCAGCGGCCATGGCTCACGGGCCCAGCCGCTCCGCGGCATGTGGGATCTTCCCGGACCGGGGCACGAACCCGCGTCCCCTGCATCGGCAGGCGGACTCTCAACCACTGCGCCACCAGGGAAGCCCCTCTATTATTTCTTAGAACCGCGTGAGAATTCACAAGGATCACTAAAAAGAGACTCACTTAAAAAAATTTTTTTTTAATTTTATTGACGTATAGTTGATTTACAACGTTGTGTTAATTTCTGCTGCCCAGCAAAGTGACTCAGTTATACATAAATATTCTTTTTCATATTCTTTTCCATGATGGTTTATCCCAGGATATTGAATATAGTTCCCTGGGCTCTACAGTAGGACCTTGGTGTTTATCCGGGACTCAGTTTTGGTTTTCTTTCCCTCTTCTTTGCAAGCCCAGAAGGGAATCCCAGGGCGGCTGCAGAAAACCTGACCTGCTGGGTTCACGACGTGGATTTCCTGACGTGCAGCTGGGCGGTGGGCCGGGAGGCCCCGAGGGACGTGCAGTACCATCTCTACCTGGAGAACCTGGAGTAGGTGTGACCTTGGGCTCGCCGGGGCTCCCCCGGGCTGGAGCGGGGGCTTCAGGGCCGCTCATGACGCAGCTGCACCCCTCACAGCTCCTATGAGAAGTGGCCGTGCTCCCAGTACAGAGCAGATAAGCAAGGGACAAACGTCCAGTGCCGTTTTCACAACATCTCTGTGTTATCCAAGGATCAGACGCGTTTCCTGGTGAATGGTACCGGCAGTGGTTCCAAAATCCCCTGCTCTGAAACGAGTGATAGACTAGCCAAAATCGGTGAGTAAGAAAATGTGACCCTGCTTCGTGTGCCGTACTTCCGTGGAGATGCTGCTTGCCGTCCTGAAACCGAATACCCGAGGCTGGGCGCTTAGATGACACACTCCTCTCCCAGAGTCCTGGGGGCTGGGAGTCGGAGGTCGGGGCGTGGGCACGTCAGTTCCTGGCGAGACCCTCTTCCTGGCTTGCGTGTTTGCTGTGTCCTCACACAGTGGAGAGCGAACTCTGGTGCCTCTTCCCCCACTTCTTTTTTATTCTTATTTCTTATTGGGGTAGAGTTGTTTTACAGTGTTGCGTTAGTTTCTGCTGTAACGCAAAGCAGAGTTCCCTGTGCTGTACGGCAGGTTCTCATTAGGTATCTGTGTTACACATCTTAGTGTACGTATGTCCGTCCCAATCTCCCAATTCATCCCACACCCCCTTGCTCTGATTATAAGGGTACTGATCCCATCATGGGGGCCTCATCTAACCCCGGATTGTGTCCCAAAGGCCCTGCCTCTAAACCGTCCCTCTGGGCGTCAGGGCTTCTGTACGTGAATCTGGGGAGACACAGACACCTAGCTCACAGCAGCTGCTCTGTGGTCCCTGGACCTAAGGGAGCATTTCCAGAACACACCGAGCAGATGGCGCTGTGCCCCCCATCCACCGAGGACAGCTGCGCCGTGAGGCTGGGGCTCTCACACCGGTCGCCCCTCTCCAGGCCCTGTGTTCAAAAATAGCTCAAAAATAGTTATTCTTTTTGTTTGAATCTATCGACGGCAGGTTTTCAGGACACAAAACCCATCTTAGCAAAGCTCTGTCAATACTTTTTACTTTAAATTAGACCCCACTGCCCCCCAAACTAGGACAGCTTCAAGCCCCATGAAACCTGGCCCCTCACCACCCTGGCTGGTCCACGTGTAGCAGGGAAGCATATGAGCGGAGAGGTGGGTGCAAAAGGGGAGAAGATGGGGGCCTCCGGTTCAGAAGCCGGGATGGGCCTCCTGCCTTTGTCTGTGGTGTCCCCCCGGCCCGGAGCCAACCTCACTCTGATGCCACGTCCCTCACACACCACGCGCCCCTGGGCGAGTGCAGCCCTACACGTGTAGCCCCGCCCGCAACTCCGCACTGTGCTCCGGCCCCAGCCCTGCTGTCCACGTGGGGTGTCCACGGCCTGGTTCCCAGCAGGGGTGGCGGGGTGGTGCCAGCCCGTGTGGCAGTGGGAGTGGAGGTGGCCGGAGGTTTGAGTGCACATCAGTGGAGGGACCCGGGACTGGGGACCACCCCATGGTGAGCCTGGGCAGACACCAGTGGGGTCCTGGCGGGGGGTCAGACCTGTAGACCTAGACGCCGTCCCTCAGGAAACTGATGGAGCCGGAATCAGGGACGCACAACACCCCACGGAGGGCAAAGGGCGGAGCCCTGAGACAGCCCACAGAGGGGGCCCGAGGGTCCTGGAGGAGCTGGGTCCCACGCTGGGGGTGGCAGGTGAGAAGGAAGCAGGGGGTGGGTCCTGGTCAGAGTCCAAGGCGGGGGCAGAAGATTCCGGGTGAACTTTTGGGAGCGGGATTGGCGGCCAAAGTCTTGGGGGCAGGACTGGCCCCGAGCAGCTCGGGGAGGGGCCAGCTGCCCTGGAGGTGGGGTCTGAGCAGAGCCGATTGGTCCAGTGGGCAGGAGGGCGGGACCTTGCAGCTGGACCGCGCTTTGCTCCTCCTGCTGGAGAAGCGTAGCCCCAGGGACTGGAATCGCCGAGAGGGAAAAGAACAGCGCTGCTCTGAGGGGTGTCCCTGCACAGACGAGAAGAAAGCTTTGCAAGGGCCTCCGAGTGGGTGAGGGGTCCCCCCGGGCCAGTGTCTGAACTGGTCCGCAGGCTCCGTGACCCTAATCATCCCAACAGTTTTCTCTCACTTGTCTCTGTCTCTTGATACTTTTTAACCTTGGAATGACATTTTCCTCTCTTTCCCCCCCCCCCACCCCCCCAGCTTGTAGGAGGCCTCTTTTAAAAGTATCTCCGGGCGGGGGGGGGGGGGGAGAAATTCTTTTTTGATGTGCTTTACTCATAAAAGTGGGGTTTTTTCTCCCTAGAGGTATTAGCTGCTCCCAACATCACTAGCAGGTGGTGTAACCAAAGCTACTCGTTCATGCAGTGGCAAGTGAGGAGTCACCTTAATGATGACTTCAAGTATGAACTGCAGATACAGAAGGTAACCGGTTTCCTGGGTGGGCATCTCTTATACTCTTACATCCCCCTGGACTCCGGGGCTTTGGGGGTAGGTGAAACATTCAAAACAAAAAAAAAAAAACCAGAGGAACTGTAAAATAAATGAGCTTTAGCAAAACTCCAAGTGTTTGGCCGTTTGAGTGACACCGCTGACGTTGGAAAGGAATCGGAATATGGAAGGGAATGCTTGCATACTTTCGTCAGGTTTGGGGTAGAGGAGGGATGTTTACCTGTCAACACGCAGAAGATAACCCTACAGAAAAAGAGCAAAAGGTTGAAACAGCCACCTGGTGAAACTCTGTCTGACCGTATGTCACAGAGCCTGCAATTCCCCTGAGAGAAATGAAACGAGTAGCCCCCCAAAGATGGGACCTAAGTGTTTGTAGCACCTACGTGTATAATGGTCCCTAAACAGGACACAACCCTAGGGAAGGGATGAACAAAATATAGCCACGCAGCGGAATCCTAGCCACCAAGAACTGGAGGGTCCCTTGTGTATGTTTGAAAGTGTCATAAAAGAAACGATTTACACAGGAAAACGCAGGATGCTCTGTAGGGACAGATCTGAGGGCTGGGGCAGGGGCGCAGGGAGGAGGGCATATGGAGGAGAAGCTGGAGGGAATTTGGGGGTGATGGACACGTTCCCTGTATTGTGCCGGTTTCACGCACACGTTTGCCAAAGTCAGCAGATTATATGCTCTGCTGGTGTGCTTTGCTGTATGCAAATCATACCTGAATAAAGCTACTGTTAAAAAAATATGCTGGAGATCACCGGTATTCTATACTCAGTGACTGACATAGTTATTGACTATGTTTATTTTTCTGTACGTGTTACATTTATTTATACTTTACACTCAACTTTTTCATAAGCCTAAGACTGCTCAAAAAAATGGAGTCAATAGATTAAAAAAAAAAGGGCCAGCTATTTTTGAGCTAGGTGGTATTTTGTACAATTTAATTGTCTACTTGTAATTATTTATTGTTTATGTATTTATAGTCAATAACTGCTTGTACTCATTTTTTATTTTATTGAAGTATAGTTGATTTACTCTGTTGTGTTAATTTCTGCTATACAGCGAAGTGATTCAGTTATACCCATATATACATTCTTTTTCATATTCTTTTCCATGATGGTTTGTCACGGGATATTGAATATAGTTCCCTGTGCTACACAGTAGGACCTTGCTGTTTACTCAATTTTTCTATAAACACAAAACTATTCCAAAAAATCTATTAATTAAAGAAAGACCGAGCACTTTGAGTCAATCAGTATTTTATACTCAATTATTTACTTATATTTATTACATTTATTTATTATCTATGTTCAATCACTGCTTATACTCAATTTTTCCACAACCTTAAAACTACTCAAAAAATCTATTAATTTAAAAGACCAAATATTTTTGCACTAATCAGCATCTTATACTCAATTATTTACTTATATTTATCTTTTATGTGTATTTACCTGTTTGTATTTATTAGTTATATTCATGTTCTGATTACTTCATACTCAACTCTATAAACCTAGAACTGCTCAAAAAATGAGTCCATAAATTAAAAGAAAATAAGTAGTTTTGAGCTCATTGGTATTTTTATACTCAGTTATTTACTTATATTTATTCATTATGTCAATGTATTTATATACCTGTGATTTATACTCAATTACTGCTTATCTTCAAGTTTTCTGTAAACCCAAAACCACTCCAAAAAAGTCGTCTGATTAAAAAGACCAAATATTTCTGAGGTAGTTGGTATTTTATACTCTACAATTTACTTACGTTTACTATTGTTGTCTACTGACTTATGTACTATATTTATTATTTAGACTCAACTAGCGTATGGTCAATTGTTCTGTTAACCAAAACGGCTCAAAAAAATCAAGTCTATCACTTTTATTTTTTTCATAAAAGACTAGGTACTTAAAAAACTTTTTGTTTTTAATTGAAACATAGTTGATTTACAATGTTGTGTTAGTTTCAGGTCACAGCAAAGTGATTCAGTTACATACACATATTAACTGTATATATTCAGTTATATATATATATATTTCAGATTCTTTTCCATCATAAGTTATTACAAGATAGTGAGTAGAGTTCCCTGTGCTCTACAGTAGGTCCTTGTTATTTATCTATTATATATATATAGTAGTGTGTGTCTGTTAATCCCAAACTCCTGATTTATCCCTCCCCCAGGTACCGTTTAGTTCATCGATATGTTATACTCATTACCTCTATTTATTATTTTTGTGTACAGAAGTACTCTATTTATTATTTCTACCCAATGACTGATTATTTTATCCTCGACTTTTCTGTAAACGTGAAAATGCTCTGACAAATGAAGGCCCTTCCTGGGGATGGGGTCAGGCACCCATGCTCTGCTTTTCTCTTACAGGGTACGGAGCTCGCCTACAAACAGGAGGTGAGTGTCCCCCGCCCCCGCCCCAGTCTGGCATCCCAAGCCAGGCTCCTTATGTCTATTACTGTCCAGTGACTCTGAGATGAAGCTCCCCGGTCCATAGACCGGATGCCATCACCTGCCTGGTGCTGCCCTAAAGGTCCATCCCCCCGCCCCCAAATCCCTCAGGATTCGGTGGGAGTGTCACCACGCCCTAATTCACTACCTAACTGCCTCCAACCTGCGGAGGCAGCTGCTTCTGTACCGCAACTACCGGCCACAGACCCCATGGCCCCCGTCTCTCCTTTGTCTCTCTCTGTCTCTGTCTCTGCCTCTTCCTCCCATCTCTGCCTCTGTCTTCTCGGGGCTTCTCCTCTGTGTCTGTGTCTCTCCTCTTCTGTGTCTTAGAAGGACACTGTCATTGGATGTAGGGCCACCTTCCTCCAGGAGGACCACATCTCAGACCCTTCACCTCATCACATCTGCAAAGACCCTTTGTCCGTGTAAGATCCCATTCACGGGTACCAGCTGTTAGAATATGGACTTATCTATTGTTTTAGGGGATATGATTCAAATCAATACTAGATATATGTGTGTGTGTATATACAGAGGACCACACAGTGTGGGCAACAGACCTTCATTCTCCCTCAGTCCTGAGGACCAGACGTCTGAGTGAGATAAAAGTGTCCCAGGGCCGAGTTCCCTCCGGAGGCTCCAGGGGAGGGTCCTTCCCACCTCTTCCAGCTTCTGGGGGCTCCAGGCGTCCCTGGGCTTGTGGCCGCATCCCTCCCGTCTCTGCCTCTGTCTTCCCGGGGCTTCTCCTCTGTGTCTGTGTCTCTCCTCTTCTGTGTCTTAGAAGGACCCTGTCATTGAATGTAGGGCCACCCTCCTCCAGGAGGACCTCATCTCAGACCCTTCACTGCATCACCTCTGCAGAGACCCTGTTTCCAAATAAGGTCCCAGGTTCTGGGGGTACGACTCTTCTTGGGGGGACCCCACTGAATGTTCTACAGGCTCCATTCTGCCTGACACCCGAGATGCCACCACTCTCCTTGACCTCACCGGCGGTGGCCACCACGAATACTGACCTTCTAGTGATTAGAAAGAATATTTTTATTTAGATGCCAAGAACCTGGGCTGAGACGCAAAGGGAGCTTGCGGTTCCCGGCCCCTCTGAGCACCAGGCATCTTCCTGTCTCCCAAGGGGGGCTGGCCGGGCTCTCTCTTGGGTGGCCGTCTTAGTTCCCTGGGGCAGCCGTAGACTGGGTGACTGAGAACCACAGACATTCACCCTCCCCCAGTTCTGGAGACCAGACGTCTGAGGTCAAGGTGTCCCAGGGCCACGCTCCCTCCAGAGGCTCCAGGGGAGGGTCCTTCCTGCCTCTTCCAGCTTCTGGGGGCTCCAGGCATCCCCAGGCTTGTGGCCGTATCCCTTCCATATCCACAAGGTGTCTCCCTGTGTGTATGCACGTGTCTGTCTCCGAGTTTCCCCTCTTTATAAAGACACCAGTCATAGTGGCTAGGGGTCCACTGTACCCTATCCAACCTCCTCTTAACTCATCACATCTGCATCAACCCTATTTCCAAATAAAGTCGTCTTCTGAGACGCTGAGTGTTAGGACCCCAACACGTGAATGTGGGGAGGACCCACTCAACCCCTTGAAGGCCCCATTCTTCTGCCACGGACTGCGAATGGACTTTCCCCTCTACTTTCTTTTTTTTTTTTTTTTTTCCCTCTACTTTCTTTTAAACTGCAGATCTATAAAGCCTTCTTGGAGCTGAACAATCCTGGGACCTACACGGTGCAAGTAAGGGCCAGGGATGCCACCTTCTCCCATTACAAACCTTGGGGTCCGTGGAGTGTCCCCCAACACTTCGGTGAGTGGGAGGGTCCCTCCTGTCTCTTCCAGCTTCTGGGGGCTCCCGACGTCCCTGGGCTTGTGACCGCCTCCCTCCCGTCTGTGATGGTGTGTCCAAGCTGTCCCATGGCGCTGCGCCAGGCGCGCGGAGACGGCTGTCGCCAACACTCTGAGTTACAAGACAAACCTTTTAATGCAGTTTAAAAAAAGAATCGAAATTGAGGCGAAAAATCCATGATGCTTAATCCATATATTAAATTCAAGAACTAGGGCAGCGCGCACCCAGGACGCAGCGTGGCAGGGAGGGAGGGAGGTGGGGAACAGACCAACCTCGGCCCCGCCCCTCCCGATGGGCGTGGCTGACCCCCCGTCCCCCCCCCCGCCCGCGACCCGAATTGATCTGAGGGGTCGGCGCTACCAGCCCCCAACTCCAAGTGTCGGTCGGTGGTCGGGGGGCATCGGGATTCTGGCGACTTGGGAGGGATTCCCGAGGGGCCCGGCCGGGTGCGCAGGTGGCCGCTGTCCCCAGGTGGACGGCGCTCCTGGACGCGCCTCCCGACCCCCGTGCCGGCCACCTCCTCCCCGAGCCCCCGTGGAGGTGCTGACCCCGGACCTCCCGGGACCTGCCCGACGCGTCCCGCCCCTCTTCCGTAGTGTGTGAGGAGGGCGCGCGCCTCCCCGTCTGGCTGACGTCTTTGCTGATCGCGTTGGGGACGCTGCTGGCTATGGGGCTCGTGCTCCGGTTTTGCAGGTGAGCCCGCGGGCCCCTGGTTTGCGCGGTCGTTTTCTGGAGTGCGATCCGCAGGCCAGGCAGCCCGCGCTGCCCACTCTCCGCCGCCCCCGCCCCGCCCCGTGCACCCGTGCGTCTGGGCTGCGGGACGCTCCCCCGCCAGTCGCAAGCCACCGCCTCTCGTCGCCCCAGCGGTCTTTTGCCAACCAGAACCTGGTTTCTGCCACCTGGTCCCTGCCGCCCGCGGAACCCAAGGAGCCGGGTCCCCCGTGCAGCACCCTGCGGGCCCCTCCCTCCCCAGCACCTGTGTGGGGGGTCTGCTGGTCCCCACATGCCCGCGCTGTTCGCTCCCTCACACCTCACCCCGACGCCGACTAGAAATAATCTTTCTAGTGATTAGAAAGAATATTTTTCTTTGGATGCCAAGAGCCTGAGCTGAGACGCAAAGGGAGCTTGAGGTTCCAGGCCCCTCTGAGCACCAGGCATCTTCCTGTCTCCCAAGGGGGGCTGGCCGGGCTCTCTCTTGGGCGGCCGTCTTGGTTCCCTGGGGCAGCCGTAAAAACGACCCTAGAAAAGGTAGCTCCTCCGGACGGGGCTCCGGGACCCCTCCCCAGCCTGGCAGGCAGCAGGCGCGCGGCAGCGTCAGCCAGGCCGGTTGCGGTCCCTTCCACAGGCCTGCGTGCTGAGCCGAAAGGGTGCGCCCGGCACAGGCCCCGCCCCGCCCCGCCCCGCCCCGAGCGCCGGCTCCTGCGTCGTCTGGCTGCTGGCTTCACGCCCACCCCTCCCAGCCGCTTCAGGCTGAGCCGCCCCGCCCAGGGGCTTGGTTTGGGAGCGGATGGGACGCCGACCCAGGGAGGGGATCACCGGCTCGGCGCGGAGGCTGTGGGGTGGGAAGGTTGCCATGGTGATAGGATGGGGTCTCGGGAGAGGTGCCAAGGTGGGTGCGGTGCAGCTGACTGAGCAGATGCAGCTCTGCTAGGGCTCCGCTTTCTCATTTCCGCACGTCTCCTGCAGGGACCCCTCCCAAAGGAGGCTGCACTCCTACTACATCGGGGCCTCGCTGGGGCTCTAGTGGACGCCGCATCTCCCCTCCGCTGGTGGGTGCGGGTTTCAGAACAGGTGTCTCTCTCTCCTCCGAGGTTCTCGGTGATGCAGAAGCTGTTCCCTCCCATCCCTCACATGAAAGACCATATCAATGGCAAACTTCAGAACGGAAGGACGGTACGTGGTCTCCCGCCGGGGACACATCTGGTGCCAGGTGCCTGCAGCCCCACCCAGGGAGCAGGGCACTGCTGGCCCTGGAGGGTGGCCTAGGAATGTGATGGGCAGGGGAGGAGCCGGCTCCGGTCCTGTGACACAGGCGGCCACTCCGAGATGCGGGTCCGGGAGCCCCTGGGGAGCCTCCCGCCGACGTGTGTTCTGCGCTGGCCCTGCCCCTGGGGCTTTCCAGGGTGCACTTGCCCCCACTGTGGCTCTGCACTCACCTCGCCTCCCTCACCCCGCAGATAACCTGGGACCCCGACCAAGACAGCCAGGAGGAGTGTCCAGTGGCCGAGGTGCAGGTTCTGGGGGAAACGTGAAGCTGGTGCAGAGGCCCGGTTTTCCGCCAGGCAGAGGGCGCACAGCCTGCTCATGGCAGGTCGTGGATGTTTCAAGCGGGGTCAGGGATGGAAAAGCCCGGTGCAGTTGACACGGGTCACCTCGAGGAAGAAAGAACAAAACGTGTTGGGCTCATGTCTCATGTCACGGCTTTTTTCCTCATCCGTGACCCCTGGAAGTGGGGGTCACCCCCCAGCGCCGCTGAGCCCCACGTTCCAGCCTCCTGGACTTGGCCGGTGCTCGCACGCCCACATGCCCACTGGGTTTGCTCCTTCCCAAGTCCGTTAAGGGGCCCTGCCGGCCTGGTTTCTCTGTCTTGAACTGTTTTCTTGCTGCATTTCCCCTTTGTAAGCCCCTTAAATCACTTGTGTGACAACGCGGGGCTGGGGGGGGGTGGTGTCTACATCCCTCCCCTGGCTACGTGTGCGACCCCAGGGAAGGCACACGGGAGACAGGCGTCAAGGCGGCAGGAAAGGGGGTGTCAGGGCAGTGTGGCCTGTGGGCCTCGGGGGCCCGCAGGCGCAGAGGTGTGGCCCTGCGTCCAGACATGGTCGTGGTGGGCAGTGAAGACACCCACGTGTACGCCCACGTGCACTGCCTGGCCCACGGGAACCCGAGTCTCCAAGAGGCAAGGCTTCCCTGGAGGACCTCTAATTTCGTTCCCTTGTTTACATGCTTAACATGTCAAGTTCTGTAGCAAAGAATTCAACCCCAACGGCAGATGCAGACTTGCTAGCTTTGCGGAAGGCACCCCTGCTGCGTCTGCAGGATGGCGCAGTCTATGGGCCTAAATGCACACGGGTGGAACCGTGTCCCAGGTGTGACCCCGGCAGTCAGCACAGGTCTGGGTAGACAGACAGACGATGTCCCAGTTCTAAGTGACTCCACCCCAAGGGCTGGGGCACAGGCGGGTCAGAAGCCCAGGCTGCTCCTCAGGACTCCTCTGTGGAGGCGGGGCTGGCGGGACCCACGTGGGTGTGTGGCGGCCGGTGCCGTCCTGTCCCCACCCAGCTCCACTGAGGACTCCTCTGTGGAGCCGGGGCTGGCGGGACCCACGTGGGTGTGTGGCGGCCGTGCCGTCCTGTCCCCCACCCAGCTCCACTCAGGACTCCTCTGTGGAGCCGGGGCTGGCGGGACCCACGTGGGCGTGTGGCGGCCGTGCCGTCCTGTCCCCCACCCAGCTCCAGCAAGGTAACCTTGGGGAAAGCCAGCTCCAGCTCGTCTTCTCTGACCAACCTCACCCTGGGCTGGAGATGGAAGCTCTGCTCTCCGATGAACTCAGCCGGCCTCAGGGCGGTCCTGCTGTGGCCTGCAGCTGGCTTCCCCTCTCCAGCCCCTGCAGCGGACCCGTCTGACCTCTTCAAGGTCACTTGGTGCTGGAAGCTCCACGTGGACCCAGGGGACAGTTCTGTTCTTGGGCGGCTGTGTGTGCGACCGTGAGGCCTCAGACTGGTGATGACCCCACAGGCACAGTCCCGGACCCTGAGAACACCCAGAGCAAGCCCCGGAATACACCCCAGTCCCCCATGACGACGTACCAGGACCCTGGGGCCAGCCTGGGAGAGACGCTCAAAGCAAGTTCTCTCCGTGCTGGAGACATCAGGCTTCCTGCAGATACGGCTGCAAGGGGGGGAAGGATGCTTGCCTGCCTGGGGCTGGGGGTCAGGCACACCTGAGAGGGTGCACGCGCTCACCTTGCAAGGGATTCCCCTGTGAGCCCAGGGCAGGGGTGGCCCACGGGACACACAGCTGCTACCACCCTGGGGGGCTTCTCTGTGGTTAAACCCCAGTGACAGGCCTGGAAGGGCGGGCACTGGGGCAAGGGAACTTCAGGTTAGGAAGCCCCAGGGTCCCCGCATCTGCGTGCTCCCCTCAGCACCCGAGGGCGGCCCCTGGGACAGGCCAGGCCACAGATGGGCAGCCAGGGCCTCCCCCTCCCCAGCTTGAGACCCTGCTGTTTCCTGCTCCCACCCCACGAGGCCGCTCGACTCAGAAACAAAACCAGCGTCCGTGTGTCCTAATTTTATTGTTTCGCAGCAGAACGCCTGACATAGAACATAACTAAATATTCGGCTGTGCAAAAGAGAATAGTGCTTAAGTACAAATGGAGACAAGATTTTCTTAAATAAATACTTAAACACGAGTCGGTCCTACAAGCACCTGGAATCTAGGTCTGGCGGGTAGAGGTGCCTCACCACCTGTGGACCCACGAAGACGTCACGATTACCCTCCCCCCGTAATCAATACATGGACCCAGGGCCGACGGTCACGAGGAGCCCTCTGCGGGGCCGCCCCAGCCCTCCGCGAGGACACTGGAATTTCTCGAAGGTCGATGGTCCGTAACAGGTACTCCTCTATGTGGAGGTGTTGGTCGCTGTGGCGAGTGGGCAGGGCGCCTAGATGACCTTCTTCAGCTCGTCATACAGGACCAGCACGAAGGCGCCGCCCATGCCGCGGAGGACGTTGGACCAGGCGCCCTTAAAAAAGGCTCTGCCGCCCTCGTCCTTGAAGATCTTTCGCCAGCAGTCCAAGGTGCCCCTGTACATGATGTCGGCTGCGGGGAGAGAGCGGGGGTCACGGACAGGATCCCACAGGCGCGAAGCAGGCCCCGGAGAGACACGGTGCCCCAGCTGCCACCACCTGGGTGGCTAGGCGTTTCGACCGCAGGAAAAGGAAGCTCTGGACACCCCCAGTTTGGGTGGGATCGAACACAAACTCGAGCCCCAGCCTCCCTAGGGCCCAGCACACCCGAGGATCAAGAGCAGAGAAGGAGCAGGCACCCGGCCCAGGCCTCCCCCACGAAGCCCAGCTACTTCCCTCTGGGACCAAATGCTGCACCCCCCCCTCCGCCCGGCACGGAGCACCTCACGTGCTGGCTGTGCACCTCCGAAGGGCCGAACGCCAGGCAACTCAGCGATGCCCCACCCCCAGAGCACAGGCGGCCCGGAGCAGGACGGAGACGGTACCTCCTTTGCGCCCCGACTGCATCATCATCCTCCGCCGTACGGTGTCGAAGGGGTAGGAGACCACGCCCGCCACGGCCGTCACCGTCTGCGCGATCATCCAGCTCACCACGATGTGCGTGTTCTTAGGGTCGGGGAGCATGCCTGCGGGGTCACCGTGGGCGTGAGGCCCCCGGGATCTCCACGCGGGGAATCCCAGCACCAGGTGACGCTAGACTGGTCACACTGGGGTCAGCACACCAGCCAGAGATGAGGAAGCCACCTGCAGGCTGGGAGGATGGCCCCAGAGACCAACCCAGTACCCGGCGGCAGGGGCCTCTCTAGAGGGAAACAGACGAGCCTTGGCAAGTGGAAGGTTTCACACCCATTCCACTGCAAAGGTGCCAGCGGGCCTGGGCCCCGACAACCAGGGTAACTTACTTCACAGGGCGTGAAGTGTGCCCTCCCCCAAAATATACTAAAGCCCCAAACCCCAGGACCTCAGAGTGTAACTGTACTAGGAAATAAAAGCTTTTACAGAGATAATTAAAGTAAAAAAAATCAGGTCATCAGGGTGGGTCCAGATCACATAGGACTGGTGTCCTTATAAGAAGAAATTGGGACACAGACACACAAAGGGAACAACCCTGTGAGGACACAGGGAGGAAACAGCCGTCTACAAGCCCAAGAGAGAGGCCTCGGGAGGAACCAGCCCTGCCCACACCTGGATCTCAGATTCCAGCCTCCAGGCCTGGGAGTCCAGACATGCTATTGAAGCCCCCCGCCCAGCACCTGCCCAGTCAGCCCCGAGAGCAGAGCACACTCACCTTTGGCGGTGTCATACACGCCGAAGTACGCGGCCCGGTAGATGATGATGCCCTGCACAGAGACGCTGAAGCCCTGGTACAGCCCCCGGACGCCGTCAGACTTGGTAATCTTCACCAGACAGTCTCCCAGGCCTTTGAACTCCCGCTCCGTGCCGGATTTGCCGACGTCAGCCGCCAGCCGGGTTCTGGCGAAATCCAGGGGGTAGACGAAGCAGAGCGAGGTGGCTCCGGCCGCCCCGCCGGACGCCAGGTTGCCGGCGAAGTACTTCCAGAACTGCGTGTGCTTGTCCACGCCCCCCAGGAAGATCTGCTTATACTTATCCTTAAAGGCGAAGTTGAGGGCTTGCGTGGGGAAGTAGCGGATGACATTGGCCAGGTTGCCCCTCCAGAAGGACAGCACACCCTGCTCCTTGGGGATGCGCACGATGCAGTCCACGATACCCTTGTACTGTTTGTCGGCCGCGATCTGCTTGCTGGCGTGCTGTACCTGGGGGCAGAGACAGGGGTTTTACACGAGGGCCTAAGTCAGACGCCCCCAAGAACCCCCAACGAAAGGTGTCGTCTTCGTAAGATAACATGTGCCTGGGGCCTTTAAACTGGCCAAACGTCCTACCAGAAAAAAAGCATCTTTTGGACACTACGGGTCCCTACAAGTGTTACAAACAACAAACTAGCAACGATGTTTGCATTAGCGCTACATTTCTAACAATCCCGCAACAAAAACAGCTTATTCTGACTCAGAACAGCAAAAGGGAAATAAAAAGGGGAAAAGAACGGAAGTCCAATGAAGGACACGACGACTGCCCTCGTGACCCGCCCAAGGTCACGGCCCTCGCCCCGCGGGGCCCGTCCACGCGGCTGCTCCATGCGCATGCGTTCCCCGAACTGTGCCGCAAGGCCCAGTGCGCACGCGCCCGCGGCCCCATTTCTGCGCAGGCGATAGCGCCCACGTGACGCGCGCCCGGGCAATCCCCGGAAGCCGGCGGCGCGCGGACAAAGCGGCGCAGCCTCCCGCTTCCGGTGCACGCGGCCTGCCCGGCCCGTTGTCCCTGCGCCCCGGACCCTCGCACCTCGCCCGGCGTCCGCGTGTGCGTAGCCGGCTCCCACCTGTAGCAGCAGCTTGACCCGCTCGATCGGGGCCACGGCCGTCTTGGAGATGGCGGCGGCGATGCCTCCGGCCAGGAAGTCCTTGGCGAATGAAATGGCCTGTTCCGTCATGGTGGCGAGGCGGGCAACGCAGCGGGAAGAGAGTGGAGGGAAGGCCCGGAGAGCCGGAGCGTGGGCACCGCTGGTCTGCGCTGCCGCCGCCGGGACCGAAAAGACGGGGTGGCCAGCGCGCAGCCGCTAAGGCGCCCACGCCCCGCCCCGATCCCCCGCGCGCCGAGCCCATTGGCTGCGCCACCGCACAAGCCCCGCCCCTTCCCGCTCGTCTCGCCCCCACGGGCTGCCGGGAGCAGCTTGCGCCCCGCCCCTCGCCCTCGAGCGCCGCGCCCATTGGCTGAGCCGCCGCCGACGTCCCTCCCCTTCCCGCTCGCCGCGCCCGGGGCATGTAGGGAGCCGGGCCCCGCCCATGCGCCTTGCGGGCTGGGGGGCGCGGCGGCCGCCTTGACCTTATGAAGGTCACGCCGGGCCAGGGGGACGCGATAGACGGCGGTTATGTAAGGGGAAGGCCAGGGGTCGCTGAGTCCGACGCCCGATGTTCATCCTGCCCCGGCCCCGGCATCGGACCCTCGGACCCTTGGGGTCGTCCCGGTGATTCCCGAGTCCCGACCGCGACCCCCAGTCTAAGTCCGCTGACCTTTGAGGACCGGCGGCGACCCCGGACTCGTCTTAATGACTCCTGTAGACTCCCGAGTCCCGGCCGCGACCCCAGGGATCACCCCGCGGGAGGAGCGACAGGTCGCGGGGTCAGGGCCGGAGTAGGAGGCCGCTCCGAGCCCCCCAGGCCCGGTTTCTCGAGGGCTTGCCTGTCCCCTGCCCGGTAGGCCCCGGGTCCGCCCGTAGGAGCGCCCCCGGAGGACCCCGCCCTGCCGTGGGGTCCCCCGACCCTGACCCCGAGACTCCGGGTGCACTGGGCGCGCCGGGCACTGGGGGGTCCCGGGGGTCCCTCTCCACCCACCCGGCCGCTTTCCCTGGGCCCTGACCTCCCGGGGCCCAGTGGGCCTCAGACTCGGGTCCCCCTGCCATGCCGCGCGCTGCGACGTGGCGGCTCCAAGAGCGACAGGGGCACATGTGCTGCCCGCACACGCTCACTCACACATGCATCCACGTGCCCATGCCTAGACACGTGCCCACACATGCCCACGCACACCTGCACGCACACCTGCATACACACGCAGACAGGCACATATGTCACCCGCAGGAGCACACCTACCCCCCTCCCCCCCAGGAAGTCTGAGACCTAGGTGTTTTGAAATGCTGTGAACTTTTTATTGAATTATAACTAAATGGCACAAGTCGTAAGTGTATTGTTTTGTGAATTTTCACTAAGTGAGTGCAATGGTGTCTCAGCACCCAGGTCAACAAAGTATCCTTTTCTTGGTGCAAGGATGCGTCCTTTCATTTATTTCGCTCCCTGCCTGTTTCTTCTTTCTCTCTTCCTCTTTTTTCTCTTTGCTCCACCCCCCATATTTTCATGAGGGGCTTTCCTGCATCCCCTCCAGCCGGTGACGCTGGGTGGATGGATGCCAGGGGCGGGCCCACCAGAGCCCAGGGCACCCGGAGCCTGCCATTCGTTTCCCCGGTCCCCGGTGTCCTTGCAGGGCCTTGCTCTGCCCTCTCATGACTTCCGTGGAGAAGCAGGTAAGAGGCGGGACGTGAGGCTGGTGCCGCTGCAGAGGGTGGGGCGGCTCAGGGCAAGCACTGGGCGAGGATTGTGTGTGTGTGTGTGTGTGTGTGTGTGTGTGTGTGTGTCGGGGGGGGCTTGATGTTCTGGCGCTTTCTGAGGCTTCACGGGACTGGGGGAAAGAACAGAGCTGGGGGGCCCTGCCCGGCTCCCGCTGGCAGCAACCGCAGGGCTTTGGGGTAGAGGACAGGGCGGCCGTGGGTTCTGGGCAGGGACAGGGTGCTGGCGCCGTCTGGGCACTCCCAGGTGAAGAGAGCATCTCTCCTGTCTGCATTTGTACGCAGGCGCCACCTGTCTGGGCGTGCAGGGAGCCTGTGATGGTTATCACTGCCCGCTGGGCCGACAGGGGCCAAGCAGCCGAAGCTGGTCCTGCAGGCTCCGGCTGTGAGGCCCTGGAAGTAGGCGCTTCTGTTGGAGAGCCTCTCCCGCCCCGGTGGGAGCGGTTAACCTCTGAGCGACCCGCTCCCCTCCCCCAGGCAAGGGACACCCCTCCCTGTGCCCCACCTGCATTCCCAGCGCCCACCCCCCACCCCCCGCGCAGGTCAGCACCTCGCTGTTGGGAGGAATGAATGGCTGTGACCTCTTCCCCATTGCTAACTGGGGTTCAGAACGCGTTTCTCTTTAAAAAGCATCTCATGCGGGCCTTAGACGCAGACCCATCTGTCTAACCAGTGCATATGTGCCTCTGTCGGGGTGGGACTGAGCGGGGGTGACCCACCCCTCGTGCTTCAGGGAGGCTGACCCGGGAGGGCGGCAGGACCACGCACAAGAATACCGTGTACCTGGTGAAGGAGGTAGACTGCGCACCGGGGATTGGAAAGGGAAAAAGGGGGCTGAGAGGTGGGGTTGCGGCGGGGAGAGGAAGGGGTTATGTCCTAGGATCCCCAGGGGCAGGGGTGGGGAGGCCGAGGTATGGCCCCCCGTTCCTCACGCTGCCCCAAAGTCTTACTGCGACCTGGACAGTATTAGAAGCTGGGTATCTGAAAAACGGGTGGCCTAACGAAAGGTAAAGGAGGAGGTGCTTAAAGATGATCGGGTTTCCACTGACGGCTCAGAGTGAGTCACAGAAGGGATGAGGGTGGCATTGGGGGGCGTGGCCTTTAAGTGAACTGGTCTGGTGAGGGGCCGGGGGCTGCTCAGGGAAGGCGCCTGCCTGGTGGAGGGACCCTGCAGGGGGGACCTGGGGGGGACCACACGCTGCTGTCTCGGGTGTCATCCTTATCGTCCCCTATGCCCACTGCCCGTCCACCCCAGACAAGTGGAGAGGACAGAGGTGTCACCCAGTGATGCATTCAGACAGGCCCCGTCTGCAGTGGGCACTCGGACATCTCCTGAGTGAATGGATGAATGAATGAATGTGACCCGGAAGGCGGGGGTCAGGTCCAGGGCAATTCCAACCTAGAAATCCCTGTTGATTTAAAGACACAGGCACGTGCGGGCAGCCACGCCCGTGTGCTGTTTTACGCCAGCTTCCCTAAAAGTCCTGCTTTTGCATGTATTTCTAAGAAATGAAGAGACAGGTTGTGTGGAAGTCACACTTTCTTTTCTCACCTTTTAGTTTCTTATCTTTTTTTCTTACTGCAAACTGTTCCAACACAAGGAGAGGGAGCGGTACAAGGAAGCCATGGGCCCTTCGTTGCTTCCACAAGCGTCATCTGCCCGTTAGTTACTCTTCCAACTGGGCGTGGCCCTCGGGCGCATCCTTGGTTTACGGGAACAGTCGTGGGTCAGAGCCCTGCCTGTAGCAGCCCCCCTGCCCGCAGCCCGCAGGGCTCCCAGTAGCCAGGACTAAGGGGGGGTCGGGTACCACCCCCCTTCCCCCGGCCGAGGCAGGCGCTCTGACACCTCTGGTTACAAGCGCAGTTTCTTCTAGCAAACCCAGTGTCAAGACGGCTGGCTCCCTGCCCGGCCAGAGCACGGGCGTTCCACATGCCCTGTACCCGTCGCTTGGTATTGGGGACCCAGCCCTGCTGCAACACGGTGCCCTTGGCTGACGCAGGGTCACCTGCAGGGATTCACCTCTCCTCCCGGGTAGGAAGCGGGTTGAAGGGAGTGGCCCCCAGTGAACAGGGTCGGCGTCACCCCGGGTCCACCGCGCGGGGGATGTGGCCCTGCCAGCAGCCAAGCACCGCCCTGCCCAGGTGAAGGGACGCGGCGGGCAGAGGGGACCCGGTGGGCGGTCTCCTGCGACCCTAGCTGCAGTTTCACTGAGGCTGCAGGTCCACCCCGGGGCCAGACGGATGGAGGGGCCGTGACCCCTCTCCTTTGTCCCTCTCACTCAGGAGAGCTGCCGGCGCTCCATCGGGATGGCACAGCTCCCTTTATAGCCAGTGTCTCATTTCCTCCCTCCTCTGTCTGTGTCTCACATGGAGACACAATCTGTGATTTTTTAAAACTTGGAGTCCGTCCAAAATTATATACTAGTGTGTGTGTATATATTATACGTTACAAATATATACTTATCCATTTATATATGACATACATAGTTTATATGCTCTAAATATATAAAATATATTCTTTTTATAAGGGATTTTTAAAAAATTATTTATTTTTGGCTGTTGGGTCTCCGTTGCTGAGCGCAGGCTTTCTGTAGTTGCGGCGAGCGGGGGCTACTCTTCATTGCGGTGCACAGGCTTCTCACTGCGGTGGCTTCTCTTGTTGTGGAGCACAGGCTCTAGGTGCATGGGCTTCAGTACTTGTGGCACACGGGCTCAGTGGTTGTGGCTCACAGGCTCAGTGGTTGTGGCTCACGGGCTCTAGAGCGCAGGCTCAGTATCTGCGGCCTACGGGCTTAGTTGCTCCATGGCATGTGGGATCTTCCCGGACCAGGGCTCGAACCCGTGTCCCCTGTGTTGGCAGGCGGATTCTTAACCACTGCGCCACCAGGGAAGCCCCTAAAATATATCCTTACACCTAGAAAATTATACATACGTCTCTCTTCTTGGAAGTTATGTATCTAAGAGTCTGTGGTGGTTTTAGCTGGAAAGCACAGGTGAATGTCAACACTCACAGGGGGCCTGTTTGAAAGGACCCCATCTGACATTCGGGGCATTTTTTCCTAACAATAATGGTGTACACGTAACAGACAACGTATACATTGCTACGCAGTCACCACTGTACTCGCCTAGTCATTAAGAGAAGAGACACAGCCTCACGCAGGTACCTGGAGAACGTTTGCAGTAAACAAGCATCTTGACCCCATAAACCTCCCACCGCGTGAGCTCCTGTACGCGGTTTCACCATGGACGGGGGCAGAGGTAGGTTCCGCCGCCCTGAAGGTAAGAGAAGGTGCACGCGGCCGGGAGGGCAGAGGACAAACGCACTGAAAATAGGAGTGAAACACTGGGAAGTAGGGTCTAGGTCCGCCAAGATCTAGTCACCAGCTAAGAGGGAGCGAGGGAGATGCTGACATCACCTGGGGACCTGGCCTGGCCCGCGCATCCCTCGCCGGCCCCGGGGTCCCCCCGCCCACGCATCCCACCACCCGGGCGCGTCACAGATGCGCGGAGACAGCCGTGCTTTCCGCCTCCTTTAATGTGTCCGGTGACACCTGCTCTCCAGGAACCCTTCACTTCCGGGTGCTGGGCCCCGCCGGGTTCCCGGTGACCCTCAGGGCGCAGCTCGGGTGCCCAGGACCACGCACAGCAGGTCCCCCGCGCGCGCCACCCGCACGTCCTGGAAGCCGTGTCGCTGCAGAAGGCGCCGGTGCTCGTCGGGGCTCCGGGGCTGCCCGGCGCTCAGGGTCCGCAGCCGGGGGCTCTGCGACGCCCCCTCCTCCTCTGCCGCCGCTTCAGCCACCAGGAGGCCACCGCCTGGGGAGCCAGAGACACAGAGACAGAGAGAGACGGGGTGGGGAAAGAGTCTCAGGACCCAGGCTGCGGGTGCCCCGGGCTCCCCACTGAAGGGATTCGCTGCAGGAAGACACGGACGGCAGGGAGTCTGAAGGTAGGGACACAGCTGCAGCCTCCCTGATGCCATAATGAACCGCACCGGGACTTCCCTGGCAGCAGTGTCCCTGGCGGACCTGCGTGGCACAGGGACGGCACCGGCCACGACGGTGCCAGGAGCACGGTTTGTTTTTTCCTGACGTTTAATTGGTTCAGCGAGATTATCTTTTTTTTTTTTTGAATTATACTTGATTTGCAACGTTGTGTTAGTTTTAGGTGTACAGACAAGTGATTCCGTTATACATGTATGTATATAAATGTATATTCTTTATATTCTCTTCAATTATAGGTTATTCCAACGTACTGGAGCAGAGTTCCCTGTGCTGTACAGTAGGTCCTTGTTGGTTCTCTGTTTCATATAGAGTGGTGTTTATATGTGGAGCTGCACTGTCGGTGGGAACAACCTGCATGAGAGCCTTGAGAAGTAGAAAGTGTGCATGTGTGCGTGTGTACACACACCTGTATCTGTCCAACTCTCTGTGTATGTATTTTCAGAAGGGCTTGTGAAGAAGGGGGAACCAAGCCGGGAGAAGACAAGCCTTGGGACAGAAAGCAGAGGGGCAGGAGGTAGCTCGCGCTTGCTTCTTCCTTTTGTTTGGGTTACCGGGGGAGACCCCGAGAAGAGACACAAAGCAGGTGGTGGCACACGAGCCCCAGCTCTGCTTGCCGGTGACGGTAACTGGGAGAATTTTGGTGCAAAATCTCATTTGGGTTCTAGGCATTTAAGTAAACGTGAAGTTAACAAAACTGGGATCATAGCTCCACACTATTAGGTATAAAGTCAGCTGCAAGGATGTATGGTACAGCACAGGGGATAGAGTCCATATTTTATAGTAACTATAAATGGACTGTAACCTTTAACCATGGCGAATTACTATACTGTACACCTGTAACGTGTAACATTGTGCAGCAGCTATACTTCAATAAAAAGAATTGGGATCGGGCTTCCCTGGTGGCGCAGTGGTTGAGAGTCCGCCTGCCGATGCAGGGGACGCGGGTTCGTGCCCCGGTCCGGGAGGGTCCCACGTGCCGCGGAGCGGCTGGACCCGTGAGCCATGGCCGCTGAGCCTGCGCGTCCGGAGCCTGTGCTCCGCAACGGGAGAGGCCACAGCAGTGAGAGGCCCGCGTACCGCCAAAAAAAAAAAAAAAAAAAAAAAGCGGGATCATATGGTGCGCTCGTTCTGTCAGTTTTTATGTTTTTCAGACTCACGGATACACGGGTTTATTAACTCAGCGGCTCCAAAAGCCCTATATTGAGGGTTTTTTTTTTTTTTTTGGCCTTGCCGTGCAGCTGGCAGGATCTTAGTTCCCTGACCAGCGGTTGAACCCGCGCCCTCGGCACTGAAAGCGCAGACTCCTAACCACTAGACCGCCAGGGAATTCCCAGGAGGTCACGCTCAGTTCTTATCTGTGACCCCCACTGTCCCCAGGGTGCAGGCAACCTTTGCAATCCCAGCTACGGGGGTGGAGGGAAGCCCTGGTTCCCCGTGCCTGCCAATTTCTGAGCTCTAAGGATTTCCTCCACTGCCAATTTCACGCTGACAGCTTGGTATGAGCTGGCTGGCAGGAGTGCTGAACATTTAACAAGCGGTTCTAGCCAGCAGGTCTAAGCTCCAACACACCCATGCCCACCCCCCCACCCCCGCCCCCCAAAACCCTTCGCAGCATAAAGGCAACTTGGAACTGACTGTCCCCAGGTTCAGTGCCTGTCTCTGAGGCGGGTGAGAATCCAGCTCTCACATCTCCTGGCCCTTCCTCGCCCCCGGGGGCACCCCTGTTTCGTGATTCCTTCCTTCTCAACTGTGTTCCATCCATTATGTGGGGACTCTGTTCTCGGGCTGGGGCACAGCAGGGAGCAAACAGGAACCGGCCCTCCTGGGGCCACATTCTTGGACAGGGTACCCCGAATGTCCGTGTGATGCTCCTGTGACCACACGAAAACCTGCATCTCACAGGCTGCGTGGGTGTCCTGGGGCGGCCGGAACAAACTACTTAAAACCACAGACCTCCATCCTCCCCCAGTCCTGGAGACCAGACGTCTGAGGTCAAGGTGTCCCAGGGCCGCGCTCCCTCCAGAGGCTCCCGGGGAGGGTCCTTCCCGCCTCTTCCAGCTTCTGGGGGCTCCAGGCATCCCTGGGCTTGTGGCCGCATCCCTCCCGTCTCTGCCTCTGTCTTCCTGGGGCTTCTCTGTGTCTGTGTCTCTTCTCTTCTGTCTCTTGGAAGGACCTGTCATTGGATTTAGGGCCACCCTCATCCAGAAGGACCTCATGTCAGACCCTTCACTTCATCACATCAGCAAAGACCCTGCTTCCAAGTAATATTCTAGGTGGACGTGAATTTGGGGGGGGACCCTCTTCATTGTGCTACAGGGACCAACAAGAATGCCTTAACTACACTGTTGTTTGGGGGACTAAAACTGGCTCATTTAAAAAATTTACTTAGCCTTCCACGCTTTTATTAATATTTTCCTAGGCATTTCCCTGGCGGTCCAGTGGTTAGGACTCCACGCTTCCAATGCAGGGGGTGCGGGTTTGATCCCTGGATGGGGAGCTAGGATCCCGCATGCCGCGTGATGCAGCCAAAAAGTGTATATAAAATTAAATAAAATAAAAGAGGGGATATATGTATACATACAACTGATTCACTTTGCTATACAGCAGAAACTAACAAAGCATTGTAAAGCAACTACAGTCTAAAAAAAGAATAAATAAATCTAACTAAAAAAAAAAAAGAAACGGCCCTTTGGGTACCCCGGATGGAGATGCTCGTCACAGCTTGCAGGGCTCAGACCCCAGGGGAGGGGCTGCAGTCGTACTGAACTGCACGGGTCCTGGGAACAGGTCACGGCTATAGGAGACGGGGCCCGAGGACGGCTGCCACGTGGTTACTTCCTGTAGACACCGCCTGCATGGACTCGACCCTCGCTCTGGTTTTTGTCCCAAATAAAAGATCGGGAATGGGGGTCGTTTTCCTGGGAGTTGAAGATGACCCCGGATTGTTGAATATTTTGTTTCATAACCGCACAGAAGAGGCAGTGGAGGTGCCCCGGGAGACGCCAGGGTCGCAGGACGTGGAAAGAGAGCTCGTCTTGCGCCGCTGGACGTGGGGACCCAGGGAGGGGCCCGGGCGGCTTGCTGCCCTCGACTCCACGAGCCCGATGACCCACGTTGGCCCCGAGCGCCGTGGGGAAAGGCTGGGTACCACAGAGCAGCCCGGAAAATCATCATCATCGGAGGAGGGAGACCCTGAGCCCGGCGGGGCCTGGGGAGGGACACGGCTAGGGTGTGGGGGGGTGTCCACGAGCCCAAGCCCCAGACGCTGGCACCATAAAGTTCCGAAACGCATCACTGACACCCGAGAATCGGGTACGTCCTCAGGGAGCCGGTAAACTGAGCACCAGACGGCGGGCTGGAGGACGGGGAGCTTCCTCTATAAAATGTACGCTTTTTTTAACATTGGAAACTGTCTTTACGTGTTGAAAAAGGCAAGTACACGATGTGGTCTCACCTGGTTTGCAGCTGCTTGAGATCCGGCTCAGTAGCTTGTGGAGTTTGTCATCCGGCCAGTCCTGCAGGATTCTGGAAAGGACGTACAGATCTGCTTCCGGGAGGCTGTCTTTGAAAAAGTCACCTGGTTTAAAAACAAATGGCATTGAACCGTTAGGGCCACAGGAACTGGTCCTGCACCCGACAGAAAGGAGTTGCACCACGTTCTACAAGGGATGAAACCGAAAGAGACGCTGCCTGCAGTGGGGAGATCTGTGTTCTCCAAAGAAGAGACGTTCAAGGGCTGACCTGGGGACGGGCCCTCTGGAAATAGGGTCTTTGCAGATGAAATGAAGGGAAGGGTCTGAGATGAGGTCCTCCTGGATGAGGGTGGCCCTACTAATGTCCTTCTAAGACACAGAAGAGGAGAGTCACAGACACAGAGGAGAAGCCCCGTGAAGACGGAGGCAGAGACGGGAACTAGGCAGCCACAAGCCCAGGGATGCCTGGAGCCCCCAGAAGCTGGAAGAGGCGGGAAGGACCCTCCCCTGGAGCCTCTGGAGGGAGCGCGGCCCTGGGACACCTCGACCTCAGAGGTCTGGTCTCCAGAACTGAAGGAGGATGGATTCGGGTCATTTTAAGCCCCCAGTTTGGGGTCATTTGTCCCTGCCATCTACCAAATGTGTATCTGTACCTGTGGACACAGCACCTTTGCTATTTGTGACTCCTAACCCTGCCTCGTTCCACAAAGGGTTAGATGTAGCTCACATTTACACACACAAAACAAAACAAGAAAGAAAGCAAACACTTCGAATTGGCATGAGGGGAGAGTAAACACGGGGGTGCAGACAAGTCTACACGGGGCGGCCCCAGACAGCTGCACAGAGGTGGGCAATATGCACTTCCTTTTCTTTTGCTTTCGTGGTTCCCCTTCCTATACGTGGTGAAGCAGCAGCACAGCTCCCATCGTGCTGCTCCTGGATCTGAAGCTCTAGGGTGTGTCTCTGTCAGCTCAGGCAGAAGCAACAAAGTCCCACCGACAGGGGCTTCAACAACACACGCTGATTTCTCATGGTCTGGAGGCTGGACATCCGAGATCAAGGTGTTGGCAGGGTCAGTTCCTGCGGAGGACCCTCTGCTGGGCTTGTAGGTAGTGGCCTACTCGCTGTGTCCTCACAGTGGGGAGAGATGGATGATAGATACATACATACATACATACATAGAAAGAACAGATAAGTGATAGGTGAATGGATGGATGGAGAGATCGATGATAAATAATAGAGAGGTAGATAGATGATAGATATATGATTGATATAAAGACAGGGGTAGACAAATGATTGATAGATTGATAAATATTGAATAGATAGATATAGATAATAGATAAATGATAGATACACAGATGATACATAGATTGATAATAGATATGATGGATGGAGAGATAGATATAGACATGTGATAAATAGATGATAGATAATAGATATGATGGATACATACATGATATAGACAGATAATAGATATTAGAGAAATAGGATAGGACATAAATGATAGGTGGATGGATGCATAGATGATAAATAATAGATGATACATAGATAAATGATAGATGAGTGATATAAAGACAGATAAAAGATAGATATGACAGATGGATAGATAGCTACATTGATAGTTACATAGATGATAGATGAATAAATGGATGAATGGATGGATAGATAGCTAGATGGACAGACAGATGATAGATGGATGGATAGATAGATATGGATGGACAGATAGATACACTGATAGATGAATAAGTGGATGGATGGATAGATGATAGATAAACGATACACAGGTAGATAGATGATGGACAGAGACAGACAAATGATACATACATAGATAATAGTTGGATGGATAGACGGATAAATAGATATGGATGGACAGATAGATACACTGATAAATGACTAAGTGGATGGATGGATAGATGATAGATAAATAAACGATATACAGATAGATGATGGATGGACAGATGACAAACGCTACATACATAGATAGATAGATGATGGATAAACGATAGATAGATAGATGTTCCTGGTGTCCCTTCTAAGGACGCAGTCTTGCGGGATTAGGACTCCACCCTTGTGACCTCCTTCACCTTAATTACCTTCAGATAAGAGTCATGCTGGGGGTGGGGCTTCAACATAGGCACTTGGGGACACAATTCAGTCCACAGCAGGGTGACTGGCTCTTTTTTTTTTAAGTAGGAAAGTATCAGGTGGTCGTGGGGCACAGGCCCGTCTAGCACATCCACCCTCAGGCCGGCCGCAGTGTGGATGAGTCACCAGATGCCAAGAGTTTCCTTTCAATCCGGCCCCGCCGGGAAGTCCTTCTTCACATCCACCCCAAGGCCCTCCTGCTGTAGCCCCCGTGTCACTTCCCTGTGAGGCCTGGGTCGCTGGTCGACATCTGCAGACGCTGATCTTGGCCCGTGCCCATCCCCACCTGCCCTCCCGCCCGGCTACTCCCCTCGCTGAGAACTTCAAACTCCTGTTCTCGGGGTTTGCAGATGCGCCCCTGTGTGCAGATGTGCAAACACGCACCAAGATACACGTACACACACAGACACATACGCATATACAAACACATCGACACACAGATACATACATGTATAGAGACAGACACACAGAGACACTGAGACACACACAGACACACAGACACACCAGTATATATACACACACAGACACAGAAACACACAGAAACATGGATATAAGACACATACAGACACACAGAGAATACACACAGATATACAGATACACAGATACAAACATATTCAGACACAGGAACATGGATACAGACACACAAAGACAGAGCTACACACAGACACACGGATACGTACATATACATGTACATAGACACAGAAACACACAGAAATGTGCATATATACACATACATACACAGAGACACAGATACATACCCACAGACCCAGAAACACACAAACAGAAATGTACACACTCAGACATACAGAAACACAGAGGAAGATGGATACACACACACACACACACACACACACACACACGTATACCGACACACACACATACACACACACACACACACACCCGCTCTGCATACGAGATAAATAAGGTCACCCAAATGCTGACGCCCGGCGGACACGAAGCCACGCTAACCTGGCACAAAGTGGATCCGCTCTGTCTGTCGTCCGCCATGCTGAAAGCCCCCAGAGAGCTCAGTGACCTCTGGGAGGTCAAACACCGTCACCTGCAGACGCGGGTACTCCTGGGCGAGCTCGCGGGCCAGGATGCCCGTGCAGCCTGCGGGAAGCAAAGGCAGACTCTGGACCCTCCTGGCATGTGTGAAGCCCTTGGAGTGTCTCCAGAGTTCAGCTCTGGCAAAACCAAAACGATGCTCTCAGATGCGGCCTGAGCTTGTGCCCTGAAATGAGGTCAGCCAGTGGGGAGATCACTGGTGTCTCAAAGTCAGGGCCTCGTGGGCGGGTGCTGGCCCAGAGCAGGTGAGTGGGGTGGGCACAGACTCGTGGGGAATCCTGGCAGCAAAGCTCTAGGGAGCTGTACTCTTCCCTGCCCCTTTCTGCTGCGGGAATGCCGACGCAATGGCTGGTGCCACAGCAGCCACTCTGGACCACCAGGAGGACAGGCGAGCAGAGGGTGGGGAAACGCAAGCTGGCAGCTCAGGAGCCCTCCTGGACACCAATCCCACTACACCCCTTGGGCAGGGCAACTACTCCTCCTCCGTCCACTGTCCTGGGGAAAGGATTGGTTGGGATGGGGTGGAGGGTGTGTGTGGCATAATTAGACCTGACGCAATGGCAGCAGACGGGCTCCACAGGCCCTCCCCTACTTGGCAGCCACCAGGAAGGGTCCCATAACCTCTACGGGGGTCCTGGGCCATCCCCGGGACCTCCCAGCACTTGGGAATATCAGCTCAAGCCCCCGCACCCACCCTGGATATATTTAGGTCCTCAGATGGTTTGTAGAGATAAACCCATTCTGCAAGTCTCATTAGCAGGTAAGGTGTCCTAGATTTAATACAAAAGAAAAGCACGTAGCCCTCTGCACCCGACTCCTGGGGGGGGGGGGGTGAGTGTACCTCCCAGGTCGCAGGCAGAGGCGAATCGGGACAGGTCGAAGGCCGTGGCCACGTGGTGGGCGGTCAGTTTGCTGAGGCTGTGCTTGGCCCTCATGAACTGCAGCGTCAGCTCCCTGCTCTGGTGGTGGAAGCAGGTCTGAGGAGACCCACCCGGAGCGCAGGCCGTCCTGCACCCGGGATGAGGTTCCACCCGGCATTCGTGTGGGTGGGGAGCTCAGCAGGGATCATGGAGAGGGGTCTGGGGTAGAGGAGGGTGGGAGGGGCCTGGGTAGAGCAGGGTGGGAGGGGTCTGGGTAGAGGAGGGTGGGAGGGGCCTGGGGTAGAGCAGGGTGGGAGGGGTCTGGGGTAGAGGAGGGGTGGTTTGGGTCCGGGGTAGAGGAGGGTGGGAGGGGTCCGGGGTAGAGCAGGGTGGGAGGGGTCCGGGGTAGAGGAGGGTGGGAGGGGTCTGGGATAGAGGAGGGTGGGAGGGGCCTGGGTAGAGCAGGGTGGGAGGGGTCCGGGATAGAGGAGGGTGGGAGGGGCCTGGGGTAGAGGAGGGGTGGTTTGGGTCTGGGGTAGAGGAGGGTGGGAGGGGTCCGGGGTAGAGGAGGGTGGGAGGGGTCCGGGGTAGAGCAGGGTGGGAGGGGCCTGGGGTAGAGGAGGGCGGGGAGGGTCCGGCGTAGAGGAGAGGAGGGCGAGAGGGGTCTGGGTAGAGCAGGGTGGGAGGGGCCTGGGTAGAGGAGGGTGGGAGGGGGCACTGGGTCTGAACTGTGCCCACCTAGGCGGTGAGGCTGGAGCGTTGCCAGGAGGGCAGCTCCACTGCACCCTGACACAGCACTCTCTGGGTCTGATTTCCAGTTTGCAGGGGGTCTCCTCCTGGGAGACTGCCGACTCCCCACTCGGGTCTCACTGGACCAAACCAGGAGGACTTAGGGGGTAACGACCCCCTGCCCCCTCAGCTGTCACCTCACTGAGGATGATCTGATCTGACCGTTTACAGAGACCAGGGCTCCCCGCCCAGCTCCCCGATGGGGTCCACGTGTGCTCGGGCCCCACCCGGGTGGGAGGGAATGAGTCCCTGGGGCAGAGAAGGAGGCCGGCAGGACAGCGTGCAGGGGACCCGCCTGGGCCTGACACTCTTAGGGCTCCTGAGGGTGGTCAGGAGGCGAGGGATGGGCAGGGAGTCAGCTGAAATCCCAAGGGGCGGGGGGTGCAGACCGGGGCCCGAGGGGGCCGGACTCGTTGCCTGAGGCCACGATGGTGCTGCTGCCATTTCACCCAGATTTCGGGCCTGGGGACCTCAGCATCTCCCAGGACACTGTCCTCTATGACCCCTCGAGGCCCTCCAAGACCACCCAAGATCTTCCAAGACCCCCCGAGACCCTCCAAGACCCTCCGAGACCCCCCAGACCACCCAAGACCCTCAGATTATCACCCAAGACCCTCCAAGACCCTCTGAGACTCCTTCCCTCCCACACAACGGTGAACAGGGGTCGTGGGTGCCAGGGGGCGGGGGAAGGGCTGGGAAGCCCTTTGCACACCCTGCGCTGAGCTAAGAACCAGGAGTCTGTGCAATGCAACTCCACGTAGGAAACACGGTGCCTTGAGTCAAGGCAGCCCCTTCTTAGAAAAGCCCTCTTTTCAGGAGCTGTGACCAGCCAGCCGCACCCTCCCTGCCACGGCGGCCTCCCGCAGGGATTCCCACGTCGGCCAGAATCTGAGATGTTTCCGCGCCCACTGGTCCTTTCGCAGCACAGACGGGGCGTGAAAAGGAACACGGGGGTTACAGTACCTGGGACAGGCGTTCCTCCTCCATCGCCCCCAGAGCCCCGCGGGTCTGGTCTGCCCCCTCCCGCACGGCCAGGCCCAGGCGTGTGAAGACGCCCCAGACGTGGGCGTCATGGTACTCGGCCACGCCCTGGAGAGAGTGTTCGCCGTCTGACACTAGGTGCAGGGTCGCCACCTCCGTGTTGCTGTAACCTGAAAGGACGGGGCGTCGTGTGACGGCTCAGCTGACCGCGGGGCGAGCCACCACCCAGCGTCATCGGGATGTCTATCTGACTAAGTGCCAAGCGCACGGACGCCCAGAGGCGGCCCAGAGAACGACGCAAGGGTGTTGCTCTTCCTCGAGGTGACCCTCCAAGCCCCTGGGATGGTCACTTGGCCGGGCTACAGTCCCCAGTGAGATGTCCCCGTCGGGGAGAGGGCGCGGTTTGGTCATGTGCTTCGCACCTGCACGTCAGCAGACTTCGGGTAAAGGAGGTGACCCTATGTAACGTGGGTGGGTCTCATCCCATCAGCTGACGGCCTTGAGAGCAGAGAAGCACCGAGCGGCCAGCCGCAGGGGTTCAGACGCGCCGGAGCCCAAAGGCACGGACCCATCTGTCCATATCCCGCGGGGTCTGCCTCTCCGGAGCCCTGAGGGGTACGGGGCGGCCCGCTCTCTTCCCACTTCCTGGCGGGCTGTCCATCCGGCCCGGCCCCCAAGGGCCCTTCCGGGACACCCCTACCTGCAGAATTGGAGGCTGCAGGCAGAGGGGACGGTGGCTGAGACCCCCTGTACCTCCACAGCCCCACGTAACACCGTCTGTCGTCGGACGGACAGAACAGCATGGTGTCTACGGTTTTCCTTTTCTGAACTTTTAAAAAGTTTATTGAAACTAACTGTCCATTTGACATTTTCTTTTTTAATTAATTAATTAATTATATTTACGTTTGGCTGCGTTGGGTCTTCGTTGCTGCACGCAGGCTTTCTCTAGTTGTGGCAAGCGGGGGCTGCTCTTCATTGTGGTGCGCGGGCTTCTCATTGCGGTGGCTTCTCTTGTTGCGGAGCACGGGCTCTAGGCGCACGGGCTTCAGTAGTTGTGGCTCGCGGGCTCTAGAGCGCAGGCTCAGTAGCTGTGGCACATGGGCTTAGTTGCTCCGCGGCATGTGGGATCTTCCCGGACCAGGGCTCGAACCCGTGTCCCCTGCATCGGCAGGCGGATTCTTAACCACTGCGCCACCAGGGAAGCCCCATTTGGCACTTTACATATTGTCTTTGTTTGTTTGTTTTAGAAACTGGATTTTTACTGCTGCTTAACTTTCTTTTTTTCCTTTTTGTGGCGGTACCACACGGCACGCGGGATCTTAGTTAGCGGTGGAACCCAGGCCCCCTGCAGTGGAAGCGTGGAGCCTTAACCACTGAACTGCCAGGGAAGTCCTCACACGTTTTTTTTTAAAGACTATTATCTTTAATTATATAAATATATATTTTAAAAAAACTTTTTATTTTATATTGGAGTATAGTTGGTGAGCGATGTTGTGTTGGTTTGAGGTGCACTCAGAGTGATTCAGTTGCACGTAGACACGTATCTGTGCTTTTTCAAATTCTTTTCCCATTTAGGTTGTCACAGACGCTGAGCAGTGTTCCCTAATGACCGAGAGCTCTGAGTTCTGAGGCCTGGGGTCCTCTGACGGGCAGCACCCACCCCGCCCGCCCCACCCCAGGCCCCGTGCAGAGGCACAGGAGTGGCTGGCAGGGCTCAGCTGAGGACCCTGCAGGGCGTCTGCCAGGTAGCAGGGACTGGAAGTCCGGACCTTGGACCCTTTCTCCACATTTGGTCATTATTTTCAGTTGAGGAGAGGGGATTCCCTGGTGGCACAGAGGTTAAGAATCTGCCTGCCAATGCAGAGGACACGGGTTCAAGCCCTGGTCTGGGAAGATCCCACATGCCGCAGAGCAACTAAGCCCGTGCGCCACAACTGCTGAGCCCACGTGCCACAATTACTGAGCCTGTGCTCTAGAGCCCGCGAGCCACTACTGAGCCCGTGAACCACAACTACTGAAGCCCGTGCGCCTAGAGCCTGTGCTCCACACCAAGAGAAGCCACCGCAATGAGAAGCCCGCGCACCACAATGAAGAGTAGCCCCTGCTCGCCACAACTAGAGAAAGCCCGCATGCAGCAACAAAGACCCAACGCAGCCAAACGTAATAAATAAATATATATTTTTAAAAATGGAGGAGAACATTACTAAGATGCTCTGGCTGGGGGGATGTTCGGCATCCTGCGACCCAAATCTTTAGCGTGTACTTGTCCGCCTCTCGTATGAGGGGTGGCTCTGGGGGGCTTCTGCCAGCACCCTGCTTCCCTGCTCAACACAGAAGGGATGCTGTGTCTCCTGCTCTGCGGTCTTCTGAGCCCCTGCCTCTCTCCATCTGCTCAAGGACCATCCGTAGCACCCTCTGCTCTGAGAACACCCTCGAGAGCTCTGTGCACCCAGCAAACCCACACTGTCACCCTTCATCCGTCCAATTACCACATATGCCGTCTACTTCGTTTATCTGTCTTTCTATCTATGTATCTACCTATCCATCTATTACCTACCAGTCACCTACATGTATCTCTCTCATCTAGTAATCATCTGTCTTCAACATCACCTATTCATCCATCTACCACCCACCTATTCATTTATCATCTATCACCTGTGCATGTATACATGATCTATATACCGATCATTTATCTTTTTATCATCCCTCTGTTCATCTATCATTTATCCATCCACCCATCTATTATCTATTCACCCATCCCTCCATCTATCATGTATTTTCTATCATCTATCTCTATCTCTATCTCTCATTGATCTATGCATCCATCATATCTATTCTATTATCTATCTAATCCATCATATCTATTCTATTATCTATCTAATCCATCATATCTATTCTATTATCTATCTAATCCATCATATCTATTCTATTATCTATCTAATCCGTCATATCTATTCTATTATCTATCTAATCCGTCATATCTATTCTATTATCTATCTAATCCGTCATATCTATTCTATTATCTTTCTATCATCTACCTGTTCATCCATCTACTTATCTATTTACATACCTAAGTATCCACCTATCAAACTATCTATCTACCTACGCATCTACGACCTATCAATCATCTACCTGTATCTCTCCCACCTATTAATCATCTATATCCATCATCATGTATCCATCTATGTATCTATTTATTTACTTATCATCTAGCATTTGTGTATGTATCTATGCATCTATATCTATTATCTATCTTTTTATCATCTGTCTATTCATCTATTATTTACCCATCCACCCATCTATTTATCTATCATTTGTCTATCCACCCATCTATTATCTATCATCTCTATTATCAATTTATATCTATTGATCTATCAATCTACTACCTATTTATCCACCCACCCATCCATCCATCATCTATTTATCTATCATCTATCCATCTACGTATCCTATTATCTACCCATCCATCCATTTATTTATCCATCCACCTGTCATCTATTTATGTATCACCTATCAACCGAGCTATCTTTCTATCCTCTACCTCTTCATCCATCTATCTGCTTATCTATCTACATACCTATGTACCCACCTATCAACCAAACAATCATCTATCCGTCATTCATCCACCCACCCATCTATTACCTACTTGTCCATTCACCCATCCACGTATCATCTGTTCATCTATCATCTAGCTATCCATCCACGTACCTATCTATCATCTCTATTATCAATCGATATCTATCTATCCATCCATCCACCTCATCTGTCTGCCTATCTAAACAAATAAGTAAGAATAAACTGCTATCTATGCTGTGCACACATGCAAACCCTATGGGCTGTTTCTCTCGAGAACCCTGGCTGATACAGGCCCTCTGAGCCCATAAAGAAGCCTGTCTCCTAACACACCACACAAGCACACGCACACACGCACACGCACGCACGCGCACACACATGCGCACACGCACGCGCACACCACACGCACACGCGCGCACACACGCACATGCGCGCGCGCACACGCACGCACACACACGCGCGCGCGCGTTTCCTCCTTCCATCCATCCTCCGCTCCTGACCCTCTGGGGCATTCTTGGGGCACAGGGATGACGCATGGTCTGTCCTCCCTGCCTCGGCTCAGAAGCCACTGCCACCTGGTGACTTGGTCTCGCAGGCACAGTTGCTGGGAAGACACCCAGGAAGCCCCTCACCTCTGCACGTCTTCTCCAGTAAACCCAGGGCCACGCACACATCCAGCAGCTGCTCAGTCCTGCCCGTGCAGGTGCTGAGTTTGCGGGCGACATCCACGGCCTGCAGGGGGCCTTGGTCTTTTAACACATCGAACAGTTTGAGCTTGCAAGCCGTGAACAGGACCTGTCCGTGAAGAACAGTTACAGTTAGACGTACAACGTGACTCATCAATTGCTCTTTATTCCCAGGGACTCCAAAGAGGGACGGCAGGATGGTCAAAAACATCGAGCTCATCAAGGGAAACTTCTGCAGAGGCGAGTGGGTTTAGGCTCCAGGTTGTACAAGGTTTGCTCCAGGTAAGACCAAGTCGATGAACACCAAGCAGAGAAACTGTCCCAGCGGAGAAAGACCAAAGCGCTGCTGTCAGGGGCTGTGTGGTGTCCCCCCAAGGTTCCTATGTTGATGCCCCAAGTCCCAGGACCTCAGGATGAGACCACGTGGAGACGGGGCCTCTGCGCAGGGCACGGACGCTCCACGCTGCTCAGGACACACCCTCACGTGACACCGTAAACCTCCCTGGAGCTCTCACCTCGTCGTAACGCGAACACCTCCAGGGACGAGTAAAGGGGCACTTCGGGAAAGGGCCCTACCTGAGCTGCGTCCAGAACTACCATGACTGACCTTGGGCGGGGGTGGGTGACACTTGCTCCAAGACCCCCAGCAGACCCCGGCTTGGTCAGCCATTGGGAGACCTTTGTAAGGAGACCCGTGTCACACGAGGGTGGATGGACAGATGGGGAGGTATGTAGATAGGTGACAGATACAGACAGGTGATAGATAGGTAAATGGGTGGATGGAGGGATAGACAGGTAGGCAGGTGATAATAATAGACATGTAGATGATATATACAGATAGCCAGAGATGATAAATAAATGGGTGGATACATAGATAGGAATAAAAATAGACACAGAAGATAGATACAGATAGACGTGACAGATAAGCAGGTGGAGAGACAGATGACAGATAAATAGATAAACAGATAGAGACACAGACGATAGATACAGATAGACGTGACAGATAAGCAGGTGGAGAGACAGGTGACAGATAAATAGATAAACAGAGATAGAGACACAGACGATAGATACAGATAGACGTGACAGATAAGCAGGTGGAGAGACAGGTGACAGATAAATAGATAAACAGATAGAGACACAGACGATAGATACAGATAGACGTGACAGATAAGCAGGTGGAGAGACAGGTGACAGATAAATAGATAAACAGATAGAGACACAGACGACAGATACAGATAGATATGACAGATAAGCAGGTGGATAGACAGATGACAGATAAATAGATAAACAGAGATAGAGACACAGACGATAGATACAGATAGACGTGACAGATAAGCAGGTGGATAGACAGATGACAGATAAATAGATAAACAGATAGAGACACAGACGATAGATACAGATAGATGTGACAGATAAGCAGGTGGATAGACAGATGACAGATAAATAGATAAACAGATAGAGACACAGACGATAGATACAGATAGATGTGACAGATAAGCAGGTGGATAGACAGATGACAGATAAATAGATAAACAGATAGAGACACAGACGATAGATACAGATAGATGTGACAGATAAGCAGGTGGAGAGACAGGTGACAGATAAATAGATAAACAGATAGAGACAGACAAATGATAGGAAAATGGATGGATGAACAATGGAGAGAAGACAGATGATAACAGATATAGAGAGACAATAGATATAAATTATACACAGATAAGTAGAGGGATGGATAGACAGATGATAGTTATATAGATAGATAACCACAGGTATGCATACATTGATGATGTAGATAGATAAATATAGATAACAGATAGAAACAGATAGGTAAATGATAGCTAGATTAATGGTGGATACAGAGAAGACAGATAGTGATATATATATATAATGATGTGTATAGATAGATGATAGATATAAACACAGATACATAGCTGGAGAGATGATTGATAGATTGGTGGAGAGATAAATGATAGGTAGGGAGACAGATGTATGAATGGATGGACAGAAGGTAGACAGATGATAGTAACAACAGACACAGGTAAACAATAGACATACATAGACGACGGATATAGATTATACCTAGATCAGAGGATGGAGGGACAGATGACAGGTACACAGAGAGACGATAATGACAGTATATATAGCCTGATGATATAGACGACAGACAAATGAAATGGATAGACGGATGGATGGACAGATGCTAGAGCGACAGACCGTGGAAGCACAGCACAGCTCCACCGAGCGCCAGCCTGACGGGCTGCAGCAGCGCTGTCTGCACCAGCATCTCCAGGTGGATCAGAGAATCTGACCTATAACGCAGCATAACCACCTTCTGTCCTAGGCACACAGGTCCCCTCTCCTGAGGAGGAGGTGACAGGAAGGTGGCCGGGGTGGAGGGGGGGAAGGTCAGGCCCCCAGTCCTTCCCCAGCCAGTGTCCTGTCTCTCCACGAGCCACTGAGGCTACCCCTGAGGGGCCCTAGCGCGAGCAAGGCCGCCCCCTGCTCCAACCCCCAGGAGCCCAGAGCTGCAGGAGAGGGTCTGGTGGGGAAGGGGGTGGGCCAGGCCACGTGTCACAGCTGGGCGGGTGCACAAGTGCGTCCGCAAGAGCCAGAGAGGTGGTGGAGGCCAGCTGGATGGGCCGCTGCCCAACCCACTTCCCATCGGGCCCCGGGCCTGGGGCTTCCCTGAAGCACCTGCACACAGCTGCCTTGCACGTGGGCACAGGGCAACCTGTGGTCAAAGGTACCTGGTGGTTCCAGGAAGCATCGAGCTGGCCCAGCACTGCCCCCTCCCCTGCCCAGGACACCCTCTGGCTGGGACGGCTGCCCAGGATCCTGAGGCCACAGGACGATGAGGACACACACACTGACCTGGCCTGCCCTGCAGGCAGCTGGTGTCCTGGGGGCCACCATCCACCTGCTGCCCGGCCAGCAGGGCTGCAGGGTCCCAGAGGCGGCCGCACGGCCGGCATTCCAGTCCCACCTCCCTGGACTGGGGACATAATGTGGCCCCTCGCTGGGGTCACGTGAGGCCTGCTTACCTTCAAACACCCGCACAGACCCCGCCCTGCCCCCTCCAGGCACAGACCACAGTTATGGGCTCAACGGTGGCCCCAAAAGGATATGTGCATGCCCTGACCCCCAAAATAAGGGAATGAGGCCTTATGTGGAAACAGGGTCTCTGCAGATGTGAGGAAGTGAAAGGTCTGAGATGAGGTCCTCCTGGAGGAGGGTGGCCCTACATCCAATGGCAGACACAGAAGGGGAGAGACACAGACACAGAGGAGAAGCCCCAGGAAGACAGAGGCAGAGACGGGAGGGACGCGGCCACAAGCCCAGGGACGCCTGGAGCCCCCAGAAGCTGGAAGAGGCGGGAAGGACCCTCCCCTGGAGCCTCTGGAGGGAGCGCAGCCCTGGGACACCTTGAGCTGTGGTCCCCGGCATGGGCGAGGATGGATGCCTGCGGTTTTGGGCTCCCCTGTGTTGGGGTCATGTGGTCATGAACCACACAAGTACCTTGGATGCTTTGAAGCCGTCCATCAGCTCCAGGAGGCCTGTGGGGAACGGGGGCCGGCTGTCCGCCCCGTTAAGGGCTGCATCCAGCGCGCACGGAGCCTGTGACCGGTCTCCATCCGCCTGCTCGCCACCACGGCCGCCCTTGGCGCTCTGACCTGGGTCTGAGCCACCTGCCTCCGAGTCACTCAGGTTCTCGAAGGTGTCGACGGTGGGGATGGAGTCGCGCCTGACCCGCCGCAGGTCCTCGGGGCGGGGCGGGTAGTACAGCCGTGCCAGCTCCTTGCAGAAGTGGTTCAGGGGGAAGCCCACGACGTTGAGGAAGTCCCCATGCACGTACTCCACCAGCATCCCACCCAGCGCCTGGATCCCGTAGCCGCCAGCCTTGTCCCTGGGGCAGGGAACCACAGCGGGGAGGGAAGGAAGGTAGAGAAGATGGCAGCGACGTTGACCTTCCTGGGGTCAGCAGACCTGCAGCCAGGACCCCTGCAGGGGAACCCACCAACCTTGGACCCGGGTGGCTGTGCACTGGGGTGTCCGGGCCCAGATCCCAGTGACCCCTCGGTCCCGCCCCTGGGACGTGATGAGGGGCACCTGGCGGCCACTCAGGAAGCTGCCCCCCACCCCAGGCCTGGCGCATGGCCACCAGCAGGCTCTCTGAGGGGAGGGGGATTGCTGTCAAGGACCCAGGCCCCCGGCCGTACTCTCCTGCCACCTGCATCCCCGTCCCTCGGACGTCCATTCGTGTGGGTCCTCGGCCCAGGTCTTCCCCGGGCGCCACTGCTGAGACCTCCTTACGGGGGAAGAGGGGCCCGTGAAGCCCCTCCCTCCGCCCTGACTCCCCCGCCTCTCCCGCTGTGCCAGACACGGGTCCACAAAGCGACGGGGGCGGTGATCTGGGCGCCCCCCCCCCGGCAGTGAGCCCACCCCCATGGTCCTCACGCCTGCGCTCACCCCCCAACCCTCGCCCGGGCCCTTTCCTGGGGGAGAGGGGACGGGGGAGCTGGCATGCCCTCTGGTTCGGCCTCTTGGTCCCGCTGCAGCTGCAGCGGTGAACGGCCTGACCCTGCCCGTCGTTTTGGTGTGTCGTCCTGATCAGACACCCCGATACCCAGCAGCTCCGCTCTTGACAGCCGTCACCACCCAGAGCCCGGCGCCCTGCGGAATCCTAACCCACAACGCGACGGTGTCAGGAGGTGGGACCTCGGGGAGGGGATGAGGTCATGAGAGTGCAGCCCCCGTGGATGGGATTAGTGTCCTCCTAAAAGAGACCCCAGGGAGCTCCCTGGCCCCTTCCTCCAGGCGAGGACACAGCGAGGAGTCACCATCTATGAACCAGGAAGCAGCCTCACCAGACGCTAAATCTGGCCCCGCCAGGATCTCAGACCTGCAGCCTCCAGGACGGTGAGAAATAAGTCTCTTGTTTACAAGCTCCCTGCCTGTAGCGCTTTCTTAGGACCCCAAGCAGACTAGGATGCCCCACATCTGAGGCTCCTGTGAGGACTCATCACAGAAGATGGTGAGAACAGGGCTGGGCGCACAGCACTCCCTTACTACCCTGCAAAGGGGGCTCCCACGCCCGCCAGAAGGACAGGCCGGTCGGGGAGTTCCTTTGCTGGGGCTGCTTCCACAAGATCAATACCCCAGGGAGACTCTTCTCCCCTGCCTTTACCTTGAGCAGGCCTGAGACCGGCTTTAACCAGCAGAACACACGCTCGGACCCTCGGTCTCAGGAGCCCAGGGCTTCTGCGCTCACCTCCCCACGGCTGTCGGTGCCCGGCCCCTCGCGAGCACCCTGAGTGAGCCGCTTCCTGAAGATACATGGGGAGGCTGGTCCCCGGGGCACCGTCAGACCCCTGGCGAGGCCACCAGCCACCAGCTGGCGCCGAGCCCAGCCCCGGCGGGGGTGGGGAGTGAAGCCAGCGAGGCTGCAGGACGAGCTGAGCCTCCGTGACCTTGAGAAGACAGCTGCCCGGACGGACCCGGCGCGCTTTGGGGCGGTCAGTGACATTGGGGTCATGGTGACCTCTGCCCTCCAGGGACCAGCCCCGGCTGCCCCACCATCATGGGAGCGGGCGTGGCGCCCTGGGAGGGCCGGCTGCGCTGTAGGAGCATCCACGGGACGGGGACCCCTAGGAAGGCATGCTTCCAGCACCTTCCAGGCACCGGGGCACCGGGCTCGTCAGGAGCCCTGGCCCCCAACACAGGCTGAGCCGCGCGCCCAGTGTATCCGCCGCCCACAGTGGGGACTCGGCACCGCAGCTCCCAATAGAGGCTCACATGGGCTCTCCGCTGTTGATGTACTCCCACAGCAGCTCCTCTGACAGCTCTGAGAACTTCACCGTGGTCTCCTCGTAGAACTCCGAGACCTCCGTGTCCAGCCGGCCGTCTGCAAGGAAGGACCCCGCAGTGAGGGTATGTGGCCGGCGCCAGGCCCCCGCGTCCCCAGGTTCTAGCCGCTGCCTTTGGGGGGAGTTGGCCTGAGCTTTGCGTGGGATTCACACACGGTCGTTAACGGTTCCTTTTAGGCAAGGGCAAAGAGAAAGAATAAAACAGAAAAGAGGGCAACAGAATTGGCAAAAGCAGGAGAAAAAGCTGCAGCCTGCAGAGCTGGATGACACGGACCTCTGGTGTCTGTGCTAAGTCGTGGGGCAGAGTTACCACAGGGTGATGCTGCAGTCTACACGAGGCTTTCGGCTGTGGGGCTGGAAAAGCCCCAGGCACACAGTACAGTGGCTGTGCATGGCGGCCAGTTGTGAGGGCTCTCCACACCAGCCATCCTGGCGTGAACGGTGCCCCCCAAACGTCACACCCTCTGAAAACCTCAGAACCGGACCTTATTAGGAAACAGGGTCTCTGCAGATGTGATGGAACAAAGGGTCTGAGATGAGGTCCTCCTGGAGGAGGGTGGCCCTATATCCAATGACAGCGTCCTTCTAAGAGACAGAAGAGGAGAGACACAGACACAGAGAAGAAGACCCGTGAAGACGGAGGCAGAGATGGGAGGGAGGCGGCCACGAGTCCAGGGATGCCTGGAGCCCCCAGAAGCTGGAAGAGGCAGGAAGGACCCTCCCCTGGAGCCTCTGGAGGGAGCGCGGCCCTGGGACACCTTGACCTCAGGCGTCTGGTGTCCAGGATGGGGGAGGATGGATGCCTGTGGTCTCAAGCCCCAGGTAAAGGAACCACACTGTCCAGCAAGTGCTTTCTCCCCAAAGAGCACAGGTTAAAGTCCAGGACAGACCAAGAAGGTAAGAGTAACCCAATCACTAATTAGCAGACAGGTGCGTGGTCACCCACCTGTGGAATGTGCTCGGGGAGCCCAAGAGCTCAAAGTCAGCCTCAGGGTCCTTCCTGGACCTAAAATATCTTTTAAGCAGCTTTAAAAATTGTGCATTAAAAAAAAAAAAAAAAAAAAGCCCGTTGGGACTTCGCTGGCGGTCCAGTGGTTAGGACTCTGTGCCTCCACTGCAGTGGGTACAGGTTTGATCCCCGGTCGGAGAACTAAGACCCCACAAGCCACAGGGCTCGGCCAAAACACACACAGAGAAAACCCTCGCCTCCACCTTCCAGACCAAAAACCTCAGAGAAAGCGTCTGGGCCGGTCGCATGGGACGGGCTTTTAGGACGGCCCCCGCCCCCCAGCACCGTCTCCATCGGGCGCTCAGGGTGCACCCCAGGATTTCCCCGTGGGACCCTGACGTTCCCAGGCAGGACGGGAAGGCAGGGTCACGGGGAGCAAAGACAGAGCCGCCCCCGCGGACCCCAGGCTCCCTTCACGACGCCCGACTCCGGGGGTGGGGGTGGGGACGGGGACGGAGGTGGCCGTGGTACCTTTGCTGCAGCAGTGGACGATGGCCACGCCCGTGAACACACTGTGCTCCTTCCCGTTCAGCCTGCAAGACACGACGGGGCCCAGCAGGCGACCGTGTGGGGTGTCCGAGACAGCGCCATCCCTGCCACCACCGGGCGCGAGCCCCTGGTCCACCTGCCGGCCCTGGCCACGCGGCCTCCGGGGAAACCTTCCCGCAGCAAGCGCGCAGGTCCAGGCGAGAGGGCGCTCGGTGCCCTCGGAGTGGGGGCTGGGGGATGGCCGGGCCGTCTCACGGGATGCGAGGACGGAGCACCTGGGCCACGCCGGGAGGACCCAGGTCCTGGCAGCTCTCAGTGGCTCTTTCTCGGGTCCCTTCACTCTCTTGGGCGCAGACACGCGGGGGTGCTGAGCCAGGAAGACACCCTGAAGGTGGGCAGTGGTGTGGCCCCCGCTCCCGCCCGGGGGCAGGGTTCCGGGACGCTGAGAGGGACAGGGCCTGCTTCCCATGGCGGGAGCTCGGGGGCACTGGGCTCCAGGGGGAGTCAGGATGAGGAAAGTGAGGAGGGGCAGACACGGGGCTCCCGGACGAGCCCGTTAGGGCGAAGCCAGCGCAGCGGACGTTCGAGGCACCGGCCCATCCTCGGACCTGGACCTGGAGGGGCTGCCGGTGGGAGACGGGGGAGGTGATGCACGGACACCCACAGCCCACCCCGAGGAAGCCCGGCCCCTCCACCGGGCCCAGGCTCTGTCGGATGCAGGGCTACTTCCCCGTAGGACGGCCAAGGCCCACCCACCTTGACAGCATGCGGTAGGCGTCCTGCTTGTCCACAGGCTTCTCCAGGATCATCGCTCCCACCGCCTGCAAGAGAAACGGGAGGGAAAGCGTCCTTTTCCGCTCCCTGGGCTGGTCTGTGCAAACGGCACTGTCCACTGTTTAGATTCACATATATTTTTTTTTTAAAGCAGGAGAGATGTGTATAACATGAATTTCACCATTTTGAAATGAAGTGTGTGGTACATTTCCAGGGCTGGGCGAGGACCGCTGTTGAGTTCCAGAACTTTTTCATCATCTGGAACACTCGATCCCCGTGAGCTGTCACTCCCCACCTCCCTCCCCAGCCCCTGACACCCCAACCCGCTCTCTGTCTCTGGGGATTTGCCCGTTCTGGACGTTTCCTGTCAATGGCATCACACACTGTGTGTCCTTCTGGGTCTGCTTCTCTCACTGAGCATCGTGTGTTCAAGGTCCATCCACGCTGTAGCCTGTGTCAGGGCTTCACTCCTTTTCACGGCTGAGTCATATTCTGCTGTGTGGATGGACCCCATCCGTCCATCAAAGGGGGGATGTCTGGGCTGTTCACACCTTTTGGCTGTTGCGAATAATGCTATGAACATTCACGTACAAATATTTGTCTGGACACCTGTTTTCAATTCTTTGGGGCATGTACCTAAGCGTAGATGTCTTAGCTGGGGCTGCCCGAGAGCAGTACAGACGGGGCAGCTTAAACAGCAGACATTATTTCTCCTAGTCCTGGAGGCTGGAATCTGAGATCCAGGTGTCAGCAGGGCTGGTTCCTCTTGAGGCCTCTCTCCTGGGCGTGTAGACGTCAGTCTCCTCCCTGTGTCCTCAAAGGGTCATCCCTCTGTGTGTGTCTGTGTCCTGATCTCCCCTTCTTATAAGGACCCCAGTCCTGTGGGATCAGAACCCACCCTAGTGACCTCATTTTACCTTCATCCCCTCTTTAAAGACCCCATCTCCAAATACAGTCATGTTCTGAGGTCCTGGGCACTAGGACTTCAATATAGGAATCGGGTTGGGGGACACAGTTCAGCCCATAACACAACTGCTGGGTCATATTGTAATTCTTCGACTAACATTTTGAAGAACCTGCACCGTTCACTCTTTTACTTCCATGCAGCCTTAACCATGAACCAGAAACGATGTCTGATTCTCACCTGCACACAGGTAGGTCCCATCCACCTGGGCTGCACAGAAGCAAATGCCACGTTGAGGGCAAGGCAGACCCCGGGATCACCCCATCTGGCATTTTCCAACCCTGGCCTCTTTACAGTTGATTTACAATATTGTGTAAGTTTCAGGTATACAGCAAAGGGGTTCAGTCATATGTACACATATATATATATATGTACATACATGTATTTCAGATCCGTTTCCATTACAGGTTACTGCAAGATATTGAGTACAGTTCCCTGCTCTACACAGTAACTCCAGACTCTTTCAAACAGGTGGTCCCTCGCCTGGAGACCTCATTGGTCTGGGCCAATGAGGCCCAGCATCCCTGGGAGATGCCTGTCATCAGGCCAGCGAGGGTCCCAGACGGAGGGCTGTCACCAGCATGGCAGAGCTACTGTACCAATCACTGTGACCTCCCACCAAAAAGTCCAACCCTCAGTGGCCAAAACCCCTATCTTAGCGAGAACCGTTTCCCTCCAAAACATACGCCGGGGTCCTGATGCCCGGCCCTGTGAACAGGACATTATTTGGTAATAGGGTCTTTACAGATGTAAGAAAATTTAAGATGAGGTCGTACTGCAGTAGGTGGGCCCTAATCCATGATGACTGGTGTCCTTATAAGAAGAAGGAAACTGGGACACAGAGGAGAAGGCACGTGAAGACGGAGGCAGAGATGGGAGGGATGCGGCCACAAGCCCAGGGACACCTGGGATTTCAGGCAAACCACCAGAAGCCGGTGGGGAGGGGGGGAGAGAGAGAGAGAGAGGCCTGGGACGGATCCTCCCTTAGGTCTTCCAGAAAGAACCAGCCTTGCCGAGGCCTTGATTTCGGTTACCAAGGACATGCCCGCCACACGGAGAGCCAGAAAGCAGACTCACCACGATGGTGTCTGCTCCGATGACAACGTCAGGGGCCCGCAGGTCCTTCTGCAAGAAATCCAGACTCAGCTTTAGAAAGGACGACTCTGCACGTCTTACACGTTGTCATGCCATGACGCACATGACACGGCGTCGCTGCTTACTTGCGAATCCAGTCTCACTTTGGAAAGCAAGATTTCAGTGTCCTCGACACGCCAAGCAAGGAAGACGTGACCCCAAGACACTCACTGGAAACCTGCACACAACCTTCTGCTCTGGCTGCACTTAAATTCTAACCTTTCCACGGCCGGAAATCAGTCCATCAATGTTCATTTATTTATACCAATACTTCTTACAGCATTAACTTGAATATATGGGTCCTATATGTTAACTGCGATGAGGTATTATTATAACACATAGTAACAGGTAAGCTACTCTGCTTCTGTATCATAAATGACACTATTATATTAATTAGTATATTAGATAGTAACACACAGCAATAGAGAAGCTACATTAATTCCATATCATAAATGATACCATTACATTAATTACAAGAGTATATTATATAATAAAACCTAGTAATAGATAAGGTACATTAACTCTATAGTTAGTTCTATATCGTAAGTCATACTGTTATGTTAATTGCAATGATATATTCTATAGTAACACTCACAGTAATGCAGAGGCTGTATTGTTTCTATATCATAAATGACGTTGTTATATTAAATACCATAGTATATTATATGGTAACAGTAATAGATAAGCTACATTGTTTCTATATCGTAAATGATGCTAACGTACTAAATACCATAGTATATAGGAACAGCAGTAGATAAGCTAGGTTATTTCTGTACCATAAATGATGCTGTTATATTAAATATCACAATATATTATATAGTAACACTTAGTAACAGATAAACTACATTAATTCTATATCATAAACGATGCTATTATATTAGTTACAATAGCATATGACATGGTAACACCTAGTAATAGATCAGGTAGATCAATTCTTTATCGTAAATGATACTATGATGGGAATTGCAATAGTATGTTACATCCTAGCAAAGTAGGAGGTAAGCTATGTTCTCTAAGTGATACTATCACATAAATTAACAGCAGTGCACAACACGAGGACCCTCAGCCGCAGAGATGCTAGACTAACGGCACTTATTGATAACACGTATGTTTAAAACCTGAAGATGCCCTCCTAGCAGGAGACCCAGGAAGAAGCAGAAGCAGGAGCCCTCGCCTGGTGCATCCTGCCGGCCACCTCCAGGGCCTTCTGCTTGGCTGTTTCCACCGCGTATGCGTACGGAGTAGCGAATGAGGCCTTATGCAGCTTCTCCTTGAACCTGGAAGGGACCACCTCGAACCTGAGGCCCTGCAACAGGACAGAAGGGGTCAGGAGGGTTTATGGGAGGAACCTGAGGATGCTGACGGATGTGCAGGCTCTGCAGGAACTGGCCTTTCCCCGCGCAGCCCACCTTCCCTGACTATCTGGTCTAGACACTGGGTGCTGACCCAGCGCCAGCCCCCGGCCGCAGGGGGTGCGGGACTTGCAGAGGACCCGGGGGCGCTGGCGGGAAGACCTCTGCACACGCAGAGGCCAGCAGGGCTGTATTGATTGCGATGCTGGGGCCCGCAGCCCCGAGGGGTCAAAGGGCTCCCAGAGAGTCCCAAAGGCTTTGCCTCCACAGAGGTCAAACTACTGAAATGACACCGCCTGCAGGAAATGCCACAAAAATGCCACTAACGAGGGCTGCGCGAGGGTGAACATGGCTGCTTTAACTTGGTCCCCTAACACGTGTGACCAGGCAGCCCTTGTGGAAGACAGGTCATGGACACAGCGACATCCAGAGTGGGATGGGGGACAGGACTGCGGGTCTTACCCACAGAGGATAAAACTCCCATCCCCACGGGGAACCCCGTGGAGCACCCAGCTGGCTCTTACCTTCCCTGCATCCCAGCGCTCTCCCCTCCATCACGGGCCTCCCGCACCCCCAGGTCCCCCTGGACCACACTGTGAGCCCCCCTTGGCTCTGTACAACCCCAGCTGGCACCCCTCACTCTGCACCCACCGCTCCTCTCCTCGCCCATGTCCTGCCAGGGCCCCCTCCACTCCCCTCTCCCCTACCCTCCCACGCCACACAGCACAGCACCCACCCATCCTCCCCCGGAGGTACAGGCAGCACCCCTTACCCGGCACCTACCCCTACCCCAGCCCACTCCCCCCCCGCCAGGCAGGGCCTCCCCACCAAGACCAAGCCTCCGCTGGAGCCTCTGTCCGCTCCCTCCCGGCTCCTGGACAGACACGGCTCAGGCCCACAGACCTGGCCTTGGCCTGAAGGCCCACAGACCCCGGCCGGCAGGGCACCAGGTCTCCAGGCCCTGGCTGGAAGACGCTGGCCCCCAGATCAGGTAGACTCCTCCTTCCCCCCGGCCCACAGGCCTGGACCACGGTCACTAGGGTCCTGCCCCCTGGTTCCCTCAAGGCCCCAGCCTTGCAGAGACCCCAGACCCCCAGTCACTAGGCCCCAGCCCTGCAGACTCTGGACCTCAGACCCTGTCATGAGGCCCCAGCATGAAGCCCCGGCCTGCACACACCCCCACACACTAGGCCCCCCCAGTCACTAGGCCCCGGCCCTGCAGACCAACCGACCCCCGTGCCTCCGCCCCCCACTAAGCCCAGGTCACTAGGACCCTCGGTCACCTGTCTCCAGCCACTAGACCCTGCCCCCCCCATCACTGGACACTCCCAGTTACTAGGCCCCGGCCCTGCAGACACCACCCCGCCCCCAGCTAAGTCCTGGTCACTAGCCCCCGGGCCACTAGGCCCCTGGTGACTAGGCCCGGGTCACTAGGCCCGCCCCAGACCCCGGCCCTGCAGACCCCGGCCCAGGCCAGGCGCAGGCCGCTCACCGCGTTGCTGAGGATCTCCTGGCGGCGCGGGGAGGCGCTGGCCAACACCACGCGCTTGTGCTGCAGCTTCCCGATCACCGGGCACAGCACCATGGTGCCGCCGCGACCCGACCCAAGCTCGACTCCGCGCCTAGAACCGCACGCCCCAGGCCGCGCACCCAGCGACAGGCGCCTACCACCGCGGCCCAGGCCCCGCCCCGGCTCCGCCCCAACCAAGCCCCGCCCCGCCACGAAGCCCCACCCAGGGCCCGCCCCCCACCACCACGGAGGAAGAGGCTCCGGACCGCTTCCGTGCCGGCCCCGAACGAAGCCCCGCCCCACCCACGAAGCCCCGCCCCCACGCTTGCCCCGTCCCCGCCCTGCGGCCGGCGACGCGAGCTGGGCGCGGGCTGGGGGCCTGGGGCGAGGGCGGTCGCCAGGTCCTCAGAACCCGGAGACCAAGGGGCACCTTGGGAGCACTAAGAGGGCGATGGGGGAAAATAAAGGAGTGTCCGTGTGAATCGGTGGAGGCGTCCCCGCGGGTCCTGTGGGGGACGGAGATGAGGGGTCCCCGGGGCGCGGTGGGGGGCGGAGATGGGGTCGACGGGGCGCAGTGGGCGTGCGGCACTTCTCAGCCTCAGCGCTAGTGCTGTTTGGGGGCAGGTCATTCATTTTTGTGGGGCAGCCCTGGGCGATTGCAGGGTATTTAGCAGTATGTCTGGTTTCTGTCCACTAGATGGCAGTAGCTGCCCTCCAAGTTGGGGACAACCGACCGTCTGCGCATGTCCTAGCCACTGGGGGACCGAATCGCCCCTCGTTGTGTGCCAGGTCTATAGATAGATAGATGATACATAGATAGAGTAGATAGATAGATAGATAGATAGATAGATAGATAGATAGATAGATAGATAGATAGAGATAGATGATGGATAGATAAGGTGAATAGATGATTGATAGATACAATGGATGGATGGGCAGTTAGATGGATGGATGGCCACAGATACATACATCGTAGATAGATAAATAGATGTTAGATAAATGCTAGATGGATAAATGCTAGAGATAGATTATTTATTAATATAGAGACAAATAGATATGACGGATGGATGGGTGGATGGATGGATACATAGATAGATACACAGATAATTAATAGACAGATGACAGATAGAGTCATTCTAGTCAGAATTCTCAGCCTCACACTACTGACATTGGGGGCTGGTGACTCTGATACGGGGCGTCCTATGCACTGTGGGCTGTGGAGCAGCATCCCTGGTGTCCCCCCACCAGGTGCCAGGAGCACCCCTCGCCACCACGGTGACAACCAAAATGACCCCTGACTAATACATCGCACATATATATAAACTAATACATACCTATGTGTACGTAGATGTACATGTGCCTGTATATATATATGGTATATCATGGTATGTGGTATATATCAACATGACATCCTAATGTATGTTTTTTTTTAAATTTTATTTATTTATTTGGCTGTGTTGGGTCTTCGTTTCCGTGCGAGGGCTTTCTCTAGTTGCGGCGAGCGGGGGCCACTCTTCATCGCGGTGCACGGGCCTCTCACTGCTGTGGCCTCTCCCGTTGCGGAGCACAGGCTCCAGACGCACAGGCTCAGTAGTTCTGGCTCACAGGCCTAGTTGCTCCACGGCATGTGGGATCCTCCCAGACCAGGGCTCGAACCCGCCTCCCCTGCATTGGCAGGCAGATTCTCAACCACTGCGCCACCAGGGAAGCCCCCTAATGTATGTTTTGATAGCATCGTAATGTCCTATTTTTTCCCCCTTAACCTTCTGTGCTGGGTGATCCAGGACAAGGCATCAGATGGTCGTGCAAACCAGGTCCCTGTGCACCAAGCCCCCCAGATCCCCACCCTAACACCCTCTTGGTTAACCCATCAGAGTCTGACCACCCACCAGGAAGCCCCTCCACAGTGAGTTCTGATTCACCGTGTGGACTCACCCTGCCCCAAACTTTACCCATTTGGGGGGAGTCATTTCCTGATTGGTTGAACTTTACGTTTCCCTCCAATGTCTGGAGTTAGAAATCATTCTTCTTTTTCTTCTTCTTCTTTCTAATTCTAGGCATTTCAAGGAAATGTACAAGTTCAACCAGTCAGGAAGCATCTTTATCACTGAGTCATCTTTCCCCCGACAGTGACAATGAATATTTAGCTCGAAAGGTCAGGGTGGAGGCATAAATACTTGTTTTCAAATTGCACAGCAGAAAAGGTGTCAAACTGCTCGTCCTCCAGCCGAGCTTGAGGCCCCCTTACTGGTTCTCCTCTGTCGATGCTGGTGTCACTGAGTTTTATCTGGATGAAGACATCAGAGAAGGTATTGCAAAGGCAAACTGGAAAAACATTTAATGAAGGATCACTGTCCGATGGGGTCAATCCCCCCCGAAACCTCCAGAACCAGCCCCGAAGGCTCCCGTTCAGTTCACTGCACAAGCCGAACATCTTGCTTACAAAAATAGACGGTTTATTCTGAGGAAGTTCGAGGTGTACAGGGCGCTTGTCAGTATAGTACTGAGGTTCCTCAGCCACCTCCCCCATCCTTCCCCGTCACGTTAACCCCCAACATCCCCGCCATAACGAAGAACCGACACTGGTCCGTTTCCGAGGAGGGATCAGGGTTGGAATCTCGCCCGTGTTCCCCGTGCTCTTCTGGGATCCAGTCTGCGATCCTCTCATTTTCCTTAGATGTTCCAGCTTCCATCTTTCTCAGGATTGTGGACAAGGAGGGGAGCAGGCTGACGGATGTCTTGATGGTTTTGACTTACGCTGTAGGAAGGTCTTGGTGACAGACAAAATCAACAAGGTGACGAGGAAGGCAAGAAAGGAACGGTGGTTGGCACGGGACACACTGTAAACTAGGGATTTAGCCAGGGATGTCCGGCAGGGGTTACCAGCCAAAGCTGGGTCCCCACGGGTGTGGGATGGGACTCTGAGGCAGGTGCTGGGTTCGACTCCCTGCTGGCTAACTCACTGGCTCCGGGCCACCGTTGTGGCCTTTATCGGTGAGTCCCACAGCAGTAATCTCATCCCACTTAGGAACCCGCCCTGCACGTTTATTTACATCCACTCCTACCCTAGAGGTATTTTAACAACACTAAGGAATCTCATTGGCATTACAGAACCGTATAGGTTTCCAAAGACAGATCAGACGCTGGAAGAAAAAATAAATCAACGTCTCCGTGCAAGAGTTTCCAACAAACCACCTGTTTTAAGCATGGATATTTTAAAACAGGCTCAAGTAAAGAGACTGACATAATGAAACCCCGTGTTCCCTTCACCCAGGCTCAAGCATTATGAGCTATCGGCATTCTGGCAGCTTTCGTTCATCCAGTCCCCAAATACGCGGCACAAATGCACACACGCGCGTGCACACACAGAGACGTGGGTGCATGCACGTGTACACGTGTGTGTGAAGTGTGCATATATGGGTGTGCACGCAGGTATATATATGCATGCTTGTATCTGCTGTCGTATTTTAGAGCAAGCATCAACCATCGTAGCACTCCGCCCAGGACCATTTTCATTTACACCTTCAGCATTTTAGGATCTCCTTCAACAAAGCCAAAGCCCCATCATCCCCCCCAACCAATCCTGGGTTCCACCCGTGCCCCGTTCGTGTTCTGCTGGCCCGGTTCACGCCAGGAGCCCAGAACACCATGATTCTGCCATCCTTGAAATTCCAGGGAGCCTGGTGGGAGGGTCATGGGACGGCTCGGCCGTGAGATGGGAGGGTCTTGGGCAGGCAGGGGTCTCAGGAGTCCGAGGGAGAAACCTGTCCGCCCAGCACACGGGGAGAAGTCAGGGATATGGGTCTCTGCGTTTTTCCTCCCACACCCTCCCAAGAGCTGAATCACAGAATCACATCTTGTTTTTTGCTCATGTCTATGTACATGCGAATGTGTTATCCTCTTACGGGAGGCTTAAGAGGGCAACAGATTGAAGGAGTGTGTGGGGAGAACACACACACACACACACACCATTATTAAAAGGCCGAAAGAGGGGCAAATCCCGCCCTGGGATTTCAGGTGATCTGATGGACCTCTCGGACAGGCTGACAGTCACCTGAAGTTCTGGATGGAAATTCCCAGCAGTTCGAAAGACCCTGTCGGACCTCCCGAACTTCGGTGGAACTGGGGGCCCCTAGAAGGCAGAAGTCATGGGGGCGTCGACAGCCCTGGATGGCGGAGTGGCCGCCAACCAAATAAGGGCTCGCACAGCCCTCTGTGACCCAAAGGCTGGAGGCACGTGACAGCCACTGGGGGAGGGTATTACTACCTAGACTGGCTTCCTCTGAATTCAAACTGTGACGCCTAATCACAAAGCAGCAGAAAAACGTCCTGTGAGGGTGGTTTGAGGTTTTTCACACTTTTGTAGCATCAGACGCTGGAGGCCCACGCCCAGACGTGGGTGCCACTGTCTCTCCGGCTCAGGGTTTCCGCCCCCAGACTGTTGCTCCCTTGACCTGCCTTTCTAGGGTTCGCCTTTGGGACAGTGGGGAAGAGTGGGGGGACAGCACGCCATGCACGGACCATCCAGGTCCCGGACACGTGCCCTTTTCTCGTCCCTTGCACCCATGGGCTCAAGTCCTTCCCCAGGGGCACGTCCGGCTGTCCCTCTGAGGCTCCCGAGGGTGGCTCGCGGCTCCCTGTAAACACAGACGCTGGCTCGGACACCGTGCTCTGTGGAGATGCCCCAGCTGCGTGGCCTGGGGCGGAGGACGGTGAAGGGGCCCTCCAGCCTGCACCTCCAAGCCGAGGGACTGGATTCCACAAAGCAGGTCCCACCCTGGGAGGCAGCACCAGGCATGGGCCCTCCTGCAGCCACCCAAGCAGAAGCCAGAGGCTCAGCCTCAGAATTTCAGAGTGTGTGTGTCTCCTGGGGCAGCCGTGACAAGTTCCCGTAAACTGCAGGCTAAAACCCCGGACAGACTGCACCCTCCCCCAGCCCGGAGACCAGACGGCTGAGGGCAGCCGTAACAAGTTCCCGTAAACTGCAGGCTAAAACCCCGGACAGACCTGCATCTTCCCCCATCCTGGAGACCAGACGTCTGAGGTCAGGGCGTCCCAGGGCCGCGCCCCCTCCAGAGGCTCCAGGGGAGGGTCCTTCCTGCCTCTTCCAGCTTCTGGGGGCTCTGGGCTTCCCTGGGCTTGTGGCCGCATCCCTCCTGTCTCTGCCTCTGTCTTCCCGGTTCTTCTCCTGTGTGTCTGGGTCTCTCCTCTTCTGCCCCTTAGAAGGACCCTCTCATTGGATGTAGGGCCACCCTGATCCCATAGGTCACACTTTGCGGTTCCTAGCGGACATGGACTTTGGCGAGACACCGTTCACCCCAGCGTACATATGTCTGCTTCTCTTCCAATGTGACCAGCTGCTTCCAGAACATCAGCTCACAACCCCCATCCGCATCTCTGACCCACGGAGGGGACGTCACCTGCCCCACAGCCAAGCCACCCTGGAGGTCCCTGAGCCCCCGCCTGCCAGCCCCTCCAAGGTCTCACCTTATAGGCTGCAGGGCTGTTTTCCTTTCCCAAGAGGGCCCTGAGCTCAGTCCTGTGCATCTCCTCGTGATGTGCAAAGCACCCCAAAGTTTGTTCTTTCAGGCAAATCCCGGCCTCCCGGGAACCTGCTGGTTTAGCATCCTGGGCAGTCCGGGGACTGGGCCCCTTATCTTCCCAAAGCAGCCCAGGTAGTGGGGCTGGCACAGGTGTGTCCCAGATGCTGAGCAGACCTGCTACAGGCTCGTGTGGTCAGTGCTCTCCCCTGGTCCTCCAAGGATCCCACGGGTCAGGCCAGGAGCCTCTCCAGACCCCCAGGACGACTTGCCGTGGCCCGGGGTTCTCAGCTCGGAGGCGGAGCCAGAGAACGGGCCGGAGGGGCCCCCTGAGGCAAGCTGAACCCCGAGGCGGGTCAGGGAGGTGCAGCTGTAGCTGCGAACACTCAGAAACTTGTCATCCGCCCAGAGACCCTTGGTCCACACCTCCGGGACGGACGACCTTCCGGTCTGGGGGCTGTGGCTTGGGAATATTTAAGGAGAACCTGATCCCTGTCGGGGAGCCCCCGTGTTTGCTTGGCTCCGGGGGGTGGGGGGAACCAGGTGATGTCGGGGGAACCAGGTGATGTCGCAGGGACCCATGGGCCCCCAGAGCACGGGGCCCGAGGTGGCCTGTCCACGGGCACGCGGCCAAATCCCAGTGCCCGGAGGGACCGCGGGTGGATTGTCGCAGGGCGGGGGAAGGACCGCGCCGCCCTCTCCCGGCTGCCCCGCCCCCACCCCCGAGGGGCACCCGGCTCAGAAGACGCTCTCCTGCCGCTTGACGCTGGGCCGGCCGGCGGCGTCCAGACCCTCCACGGAGCGCACGGACAGCGTGCGTCCGGAGGCGAGGCTCTCGAGGTGCCCCTCGGGGCTGCCGGTGGGCAGGGGCCTGTAGCCCAAGTAGTGCCGCATGTGGAGCTGGAACTCGCGGGACGCGAAGTAGTAGACGAAGGGGTCCAGGCAGTTGTTGAGGCAGCTGAGGCAGAGCGTGAGCTTGTACACGTGGTAGTAGCTGCGGCCGAAGAAGAGCCGACTGACCACGTGCACCAGCAGCACGAAGTTGTTGGGCGCGAAGCAGGTGACGAAGGCCAGAAGCACCACGGCCGCCAGGCACACGGCGCGGGACCTCCGGGCCTCCCCGTGGCGGTCGGCCGAGCGCAGCAGCGTGAGGATGGTGGCCGTGTAGCAGGCCACGGTGACCACGAAGGGAACGAGGAAGAGCACGACGAACAGGGTGAGGAGGAACACCGCCCACATGGCCACGCTGGGCAGCATGCTGGACTTGAGCACGTCGAAGCACGTGACGATGCCCAGCACCTCCACGGCGTAGGTGAGGTCCGTGCGGGCCAGCGGCGACAGGGCGGCCAGCAGGAGAAGCCACGTGCCGGCGCAGGCAGCCACGGCGTAGCGGCGGCAGCGCCAGCGGGCGGAGGCCAGCGGGTACACGACGCCCAGGAAGCGGTCCACGCTGATGCAGGTCATGGTGAGGATGGAGGAGTACATGTTCGCGTAGAAGGCCACGGTCACCACGTTGCACAGCAGCTCGCCGAACACCCAGTGGTTGCCGTTGCAGTGGTAGTAGATCTGGAAGGGCAGCACGCAGGCCAGCATCAGGTCCGTGACGCTCAGGTTGATCATGAAAATGACCGAGGGTGTCTTGGGTCCGATGTGGCGGCACAGCACCCACAGGGAGAACAAGTTGCCAGGGATACTTATCAGGGCCACCAGTGAGTACACCACCGGCAGGACCACCGCGATGGCCGGGTCGCGCAGCATCAGGAGGGTGGCGTTGTCCGGACGCGTCACGTTCATGTCCATCCTGGAGCCGGGGGTCGGGGGGCCGATCTGGAAGAGAAAAGGGGCGCCAGGGGTGAGAGGGGCGGACAACGGGGTCTGCCCGCACAGGGACGGAGAGATGGGAGGGTCCCCGGCGCCCGAGGGGCGGGGAGCTCCCGGTTCCTCCTCTGCTGGCCCTCCCTCCCTTCTGGTCCCTCTTCCCACCCTCCACCTGTATCCCAGACCCAATAGATGCTAAATCCTCAAGGGCTGCATCACCCACAAAAGCTACAAGGAACCATATGAAAACACCCACCACCAGCTGCCAGGCTCCTGACCCAGCATGGGGGTCACAAACCTGCCCCTCCATCCTGCACCGGGTGGTGGGGGGGAAAGAGACCCCACACCAGGACGTGGAGACCCTGTGTCCTGTCCCTGCAGGCAGCAGGTGTGGGCTCAAGTCTGCTGGGGCCAGAGGACACAGGACTCTTCCTGTAACTGCCCACAGCCCAGCTGCACCTGGGTCACTGCACTCCTGCCCCTCCCCTGGCAACTTGCTTCCTTCCTGTGACTTGGAAGCATGGGGAGCGTGCTGTGAGGCACGGTGCGGAGGCTTCAATGCTGGGGCCATGAGGATGCAGGGCGGTGAGGCCGAGGTACAAGGTTACAAAGTTACCAAGGGAATGACTCTGTTTCCAACCTGCAAAGTAGCTTCCCTCGGATGCTCTGAGCCCCGATTTCTTCACTGGCACACAGTGAAGTCAGGGTCCCCCCACCCCAGGGCTGTGCTGGGTATCGCAGGCTGCCCTCCCCGACCACACAGGTGTGCTGTGCTGCTGGCATCGTGGTCCCAGCAGGATAGTAACTGTCACCCTGTGCCTGGCCTCCTGCCTTTGGCCCATAACCGCTCATCACCCCAACACCGCAGCCCCACTCCCTTCCAAGTTCGGGACCCCAATCCCAGAACACCCGTTGTGGCTGCTCCTTTGGGGCGGGGGTGGTGGTGGATGTTGGGGCCCCTGAGACATCATCCCCACGTCTTCCCTCCCTCCCTCCCTCCCCGGTGATGTCACAATAATCCTCTTATTGTGACATCACCGGTAGCACCAGCAGGACATGAAGATAGAAAAGGGGCTTGGAGGTGTGCTGGTGACACGTTCCCGAACTGCAAAGGGGAGTGGATCCCCTGCCCGGCTCCAGCCCTGATGGGGGGTCCTGGGGGTTCCCCCCGCCAGACCACACAGAGCATCCTCTGCTCCTCCCCAATGATCCCACAGAGGAGCCTCCCCCGGGCTGCTCCCAGCCGAGGGATCCGGGGACCACGGTTGAAGGGAGCGGTGTCTGTCTTGCAAGCACCTGCTTCCAGGTGCCACGTCCCCGCCATCCCCGCCGGACGTGGTTTTGGAACCCCAGCGGCCTCCTTGCCTCCTGGGAAGTGCACAGCAATACAGGAGCCCATGGAGAGGCCCAGGTACCTCGTGCGGCTGGCAGCCCATTCCCTGCAAACCATGGGGAAGACGGAACGGCTGTCGGGCGGGTGTGTGGCATCTTTGTTCTTGTCTTGACCCCCCCCCCCCCGTGAGCTCCCAGGGCTTTTCCCAAGCATAGGACGGGCTCTTTGTGGGCAAAGGAGGATGCGATCAGAATATGTGTCACAGGAGTGGGGGAAACTGCCCATCAGGTCACGGTCTTAGGAGCAGACGCTGAGGTTTCCCGGAGAAGAAGGAATTCTGAGTCCAGACAGCAGGGTCAGCTGGTGCCTGGGTCTCTAGCCCCGCCCCCTGCCCTGCGGATTTCAGACTCACCAGCCCCACAATCAGTGTGAGCCAATTCCTTGAGATAAATATCTTTCTGTATATATTGTATTCTACATTTGTAGGTATGTATATGTGCAAATATAGGCTTGTGTGTGTGTATACACGTGTACACTTATGTGTATATATATCCTCTTGCATATAGTTGTATGTATGGGTGTGTATATACGTGTGTGTGTATATACACACGTATCTGGTTGCATATATATCATATTGCATGTATACACACGTGTATATACACGTACACACCCTACTGCCTGCATATAGTGGGTTGGCCAAAAAGTCCGTTCGGGTTTTTCTGTACGGTCTTATGGGAAAACCGAAACAAACTTTTTGGCCAACCCAATATATGTGTGTGTGTGTGTGTGTGTGTGTGTGTGTGTGTGTGTGTGTGTATACACACACAGAGATATATCCTATGGCATATCCATGCATGTGTGTGTATATATATACACATGTATATACAATTGCACGCATGTGCATGTGTATTCAATTGCACAAGTATGTGTATACAATTTATGTGTATATATGTAGACATAAATATGTATATAACTGCAGTAGGGTATATATGCCATAGGTTATACATGTGTGTGTGTATATGCACGTCATAGGATGTCTATGTATAGATATACATACACATCTGTGCAGTAGTACATGTGTACACATACATGCAATTGAATATACACGTGTATAGATACATACTTCTATAGCTCTCCATCCTTTGGTTTCTGTTCCTCCGGAGAGCCCTGATGATACAGAGCCAATGGTCCTGAGGGCCCTCCTGGGGCTGGGGGACCATGACGAGATGCTCGTTACTTTTATGTTGACCCTCCTGTTAAGAGACAGTGGGTTTGCATTTCCAGACCCTTCCATAGAGCGCTCGGGATAACAGAGGTGGGAGGTCCCTGCCCACGGCGGCACCTCCCACCAGGTCCTCACGCCGCGCTTTCTCAGAAACGTTAAATCCAAAACCAGCTGGGAACAAGTGGCTGGGTCTCCTGCCCACGTTCATGGCGTGAAAGCCCCTGTTCTTTGCCTGGAGCCGCTGGGGAGCACCAAGCCTGCCCTTCAGAGCTCACGGAGCAGAGTCTGGAGCCAGAGCCCCAGAGCCCGGCCGGGCAGCCATGCCGATGCCAGGTCCCAACACGCCGGGTCCTTCCTGCAAATATGGGCATAACTGAGGTGTGGGCAGATGCCCTGGATGCCCTCCGGAGCCAGTGGGCTCTGAGCTGCTGGCACCTGAGCCTCGCACTCCTGAACTTCTGTTTTTCCCGCTGATCTGCCCCCCGCCCCGTGACAGAGAAGTCCACCCAGCTGTCCGCACACCCAACTCCTGACTGCCGGCCCCTCAGACCCGCAGAGAGGGAGGGCCCGGGCCTGGGCCCGGCGGGGACAAGGGATCCCTGGGGCTGCCTACACCCCGCCTTCTGGGCACAGCGGGTCCCCGTTTCACTTTCTTTCTAATTTCTTATGTAAATGCAAACCAAAGGCGGCGCACTGTTCACTTCTGCTGGTTTTCAAAGTCTGGGTGACGGCTTTGCTGCCCTATCGACCTGGAGGACACCGGAGTTCTCTTTCTTCGAATGCCGGACAAAAGAGCTTTAACACTTAAAAGTAGGAAAAACAGCAACAAAAACACCCCAACAAAACACACAAACAAACACAAAAGGAAGAAAGAGAAGCGTGGTGTGTGCGTTTTCTCACTTTCAAAGATGGCACTCAAGTTGGGCCACCTGACCTGGAGTCCACGGGGTGGGGACAGCTGGTGGGGGTCAAGGACGTGGCTTAAGGATGCTGTAAGGGACCGTTAGGTGTGCTGTTGTGCTGAGGATCTGCCCAGGATGCCATGTTCCTGTAAGGGGCCGTCTGCAAGCCAGGAAGAGGTCCTCACCACAACGTGACCCCGTTGGCACCTTGATCCCAGACATCCGGCCTCCGGGACTAGGAGAAGTAAATGTCTGTTGTTTAAGCTGCCCCGTCTGCAATATTCTGTGATAGCTGCCCGAACTGACCCAGACAGACATTATACTGATGGCCTCAGCCCGTGGCTGCATGCGAGCTGTGGTGGTGACACGGTGGTGGCCACAGGTGTGTATTCCCTGCACCGCACCTCACAGGACCCCGCATCTGGCTCTTAGGTCTCCCTGATGGGTTCACCTGGGTTTTGACTCGCTCCACTTGAATCCAGAGTTTCCTTCTGGCTGGGGTCACCTGGAGAAGCCCTTTGCCCCCGAGGGTTTGGGACTCGGAAACCGGAGCTGCAAGCTTGTGCAAACAGCACGTCGTGTAAAAGTTGGCCGGGTCTTAGCCAGCCTGGGGGTCTTTCCCTGGAGCCCAGCGTACACCCCACGAGAGGAAACTCTGCCATCGGCTTGGGGTTTCGAGGTCTGTGTTTCTCACCGTACCTCTTACTTCTCTTCTCGAGATCCCGCCGGGGATGACCACGTTGCTATTTTGCCGTTGGCCGAGGCTGTCCCTTCTGCATTTGACCGCGAGTGTGTACGATGCCGGGGCTCCTGAAATCAGGGCGTGGGGCTCAGCCGGGCACAGGACCCTAAAACACCCACGGCTCCCATCCGCACTGCAGTTTGACTTGTCCCGACATGGTCACAGGGGCGTCCATCCCTGGATGTCTGTTAGCGGGAAACGTGGTCCTTGAGCCACCGGCGAGGCCAGGACCCAGCCTTCGACTCTGATCTGATTGCAACTCCCCTTTCAAGCCTTCCTGCCCTGGTCTTTCTTCCTCTGCAGGAGCCGTGCCACCTGTGGTGCGTGTGTGCACAGCGAGCTTCCGCAAACCCACTTAAAAATGGCCGGGGTTTCGCTTTGAGTGGGAAGCGCTCTGCTCTGCTGGCTCGCGGCCAGGTGCCATCCTATGGTCATTGCGGGGGGTGGGTACGGGCCCCTCCTCACAGCCACCCACCTCCATCCATCCTCGGCTTCAGGAGGAAAAGGGAGCCGTACTTCTTGGGATCCCCGTGGGTGCTGCAGCGGGACCCATGGAAGGGAGAGATGCCGATAATTTACAGAAGACCGGGGGGGGGGCGGGGGGGGCGGGGGTGGTGACCTGGGAGGCTGCTGTGTGTCCCCGGGGGATGGGGGGGGTGGTCTGAGAAGATCGACGAGGGACAGAGCTTCAGACAGAGAACCCATCCCCCTCGAGTGGAATTCCGAGGGCGGGGCGGCATTTGGGAGGCCTTTTTCCATTTCTGCTCAAACAGTTATGAATGCCACCCCCACCCCCCAGGGGTTTTGATCTGTCCTAACCTCCAGGTGGGAGCTTCAAAAGAGTGTGAATTTGCATAACACGCGGCTGCCCTGCATGGGTTGCAGAAAACCCATGTGGATGTCAGGAGGCTCCGGCCACCCTCTGCAGCCCTGTAGCTGCTGCCTTCCCCCCGCCGTGGGCCCCCCCGTGCTTTCACCTGTACCATCTCAGGGGAGGGCAGGCAGCCCCCTTGGGGCTCCGGAAGCCCAGCCTGCCGCCGGCTGCAGAGATCACGGCTGATTAACAAAGAAATCACCTCTAACAGATGCCGGCTTCTCTGAAACCCACGGCGTTTGTGGTTTGGACCTGGAGGAGGTCTGGGCGGTGACAGGATGGAAATTTTGTGAAACGAGCAACGAACAGCCACTGGTGGCCGCCAGATGCTCCCCAGGCGCTGGGCGAGCAGAGGTGGCTCTTGCAAAAGGCACCGGACACAGGGCTGCCCGAAGCAGGCGGCCTGGAGGCGGCGGGTGGGAAGTTCTGGCTTGTTCTCTGCAGGAAACCGCAGGCTGTTCTGAGACACAGACTCAGCTGCGTCTCAGGTGTCCAGGGCTCCCGTGCATCCCCCTGCAGGCCCCTCGCCCCCCGTCTTGGTCTCTTTTTTCTTAATAGTCTTATTGAGCTGTAAGTTATAGATCATCAAGTTCCCCCATTTACAATGGGCACTTCAGGGCTTCCCTGGTGGCGCAGTGGTTAAGAACCCGCCTGCCAACGCAGGGAACATGGGTTCGAGCCGCGGTCCGGGAAGATCCCACATGCTGCAGGGCAACTAAGCCCGTGCGCCACAACTACCGAGCCTGCGCTCTAGAGCCCGCGAGCCACAACTACTGAGCCCGCGCGCCTAGAGCCCGTGCTCCGCAACAAGAGAAGCCACCGCAATGAGAAGCCCGCGCACTGCAACAAAGAGTAGCCCCTGCTCGCCGCAACTAGAGAAAGCCTGTGCGCAGCAAGGAAGACCCAACACAGCCAAAAATAAGTAAATAAAATAAAAATTTTTAAAAAATGCACACTGCAGCAGTTTTTCATAGATTTGCAGATGTGCACCCACCCCCATCACGTGATCCCAGAGCATTTTCATTGTCTCGAAAAGAAACCTTGCACACCACGGCCATCACCCCACACTCCCCTGCCCCAGCGCACATGGATACAGGTTTACAAATTAAGTTCAAATTCACGTGTCGCACGAGTGACCACGTTTAAAGTGGACCGTTTGGTGGCACGGAGCACATTCACATGGTTTTGGGACCATCGCCTCTATCTGTTTCTAGAAAGTGTTTATTATCCCGAAAGGAGACCCCATCTCCATTAAGAGTCTCTCCCTATCTCCCTCCCCCAGCCCTTAATCTGCCTTCTGTGTCTGTGGATTTGCCTGTTCTGGACGTTTCCTATCAACGGAATCACACACTGTGTGTCTTTCTGTGTCTGCTTCTCTCACTGAGCATCGTGTGTTCAAGGTCCATCCATGTGGCAGCCTGTGTCAGGGCTTCACTCCTTTTCACGGCTGAGTCCTATTCTACTGTGTGCATGGGCCCCGTGCTGTGTATCCATCCATCCACCCGTCCATCCATCCATCCATGGACACTTGGGTTTCCACTTTTTGTTTGTTGTGAACCAAACTGCTTATCGGTCACCTGGGACCACTCCCGACGTGAAGTTTGGAGATGCTGAGTACAGTGGTCCTTCCATCTCTGTTGAGGTGGGTCTTACTCAGGTGGGGAGGTGAAAAGCACCCCTGAGTCAAAGGGATGAGTGCCGTTTGGGGACCGCCCCCCCATATCCTTTCAACCATCACAGCCAGTGTTTCCCGAGTGCGGGGGCTAAACTCACAGTGGCGGGGACTGGAGGGTCTGGACCCTGGGAAGCCGCGACCCGGCCCTGTGCAGCGTGGACTAGGTTTCCTTCTGGGTTTCTTGGGGTTGTGGTGCTCTGCTACGGGAGCCTCAGCCCCGAAGCGTTCAAGGGCCACGGCTTCGGAGAGCTGGTAATGTCGGAGCCTCCAAGTGGATGGCGCCTCGTGGTACGTAGAATATTCACTCCTGAGATGCACATGGGCTGAGCAGCCCTGCCCGGTTGATCGCTGCAGGGACCACTGGTTCCTCTCGTACCCGGGACAGCTCCCGCCCCACAGATTTTGTTCAACAGACTCAGGATGACGGAGCCACGCTGCACTAACAGCTGAGCGATGTGGGAAGTGCTGGGAAAACGAGTGGCGTGGGGTCTCCCCACCCAAACACTCAAGTGTCCTCCTGTGTCACATCGGGGATAGAGACTCATCCTCTGAGGGTTGCCAGGGTACCAAGTGACCCAGGGATGGTGAAGCATGTCATAAACTGGGGTGTGCCCATAAATATTAACTAGGTCAGTAACTGGGGGTGTCCTGGGTTGTCCTAACGAATGCCCGCAAGCTGGGGGCTTTGCAATAACAGGCATCCGTCCTCCCCCATCCTGGACACCAGACGTCTGAGCTCAAGGTGCCCCAGGGCCGCGCTCCCTCCAGAGGCTCCAGGGGAGGCTCCTTCCCGCCTCTTCCAGCTTCTGGGGGCTCCAGGCATCCCTGGGCTTGTGGCCGCATCCCTCCCGTCTCTGCCTCTGTCTTCATGGGGCTTCTGCTCTGTGTCTGTGTCTCTCACCTTCTGTCTCTTAGAAGGACCCTGTCATTGGATGTAGGGCCACCCTCCTCCAGGAGGACCTCATCTCAGACCCTTCACTTCATCACATCTGCAAAGACCCTGTTTCCAAATAATACCCCTTCCCGAGGTTCTGGGTGGTCGTGAATCTTGGGGGACACCATTCAATTCACCACACCCTCCCACTGGGCAAGAGCCCGATAAACAGCTCAGCTCATAACAGGGGAGTTTCTCCAGGAATTTGATCATGACATCTGATGCACTTGTCCTTCCAGAATCCTTACATAGGTGCCAATAACCAGTACTAATCAGTAGGCTTTTAAAGAATAGCTCAGGGTCACCGACTGCCTGACACACTTGTGGAAGGACCCTGTCGTGGGATGCAGGGCCACCCCAGTTCCAGGAGAACCTCATTGCAGATCCTTCATTTCATCACATCTGCAAAGACCCTGTTTCCAAACAAATCACACTCATAGGCTCTGGAGGCCAGGACGTGGAGATGTTTTTTGCAGACCCCCACTCAGCCAACTTCAGGCATCAAGGAGATTATGTCTAAGAGCTCTTTGACCTCAGTGCATCCCAGGGTGAGGGTTCCAGTTTTAGCCACATCCCCTCCAGCACCAAGGCTGAGGCCTTGGTTTTTGGAGAGAAGACCCCCTCCGCCCACCCCGGGCACCCATGCTGCAGAGGTGGAGGGAACACAAGGCTGGTCTGGGAATCTAACCATCACGCCCAGGAAGTCTGGCCGTTCCCTCAAGGGTCGGGACGCCAGGAGGCTGTGCGCCCTCACCACCAGCCTCGTGTGGAAGACCCCCTTCTTGCCAGCGACCCCAGGACCTGGCTGATGCTTCTGGAGCTGCCCGGCAGAGGAAGCTGCATTGGGTTTTCTGGTCGACCATGGGCAACTCACAGAAGACATAGGAAACTCTGTGGTTGTTGCGGGTGAACTCCGTCTCCCCCCAAGTTCATAGGTTGAAGTCCTAACTCCCTGTAGGTCAGCATGTGACTTTAGTTCCAAGGAGGGTCTTTGCAGATGTAATTAGTTAGATTTAGCTGAGATCTCACTGGAGCAGGGTGGGACCTGAGTCCACTATGACCGGTGTCCTTAAAGGGGACATTTGGACACAAACACACAAAGGAGGGAGACAGCCAGGTGGGAATGGATGCAGAGACGGAGGTGATGTTTCTGTAATCCAAAAAATGCCAAGGGTGGCCAGGAAGCATCAGAAGTTGGGAGAGAGGCGTGGAATAGAGTCTCCCCGACAGCTTCCAGGAGGAGCCAACCCTGCAGACGCCTTGACTTCGGACTTCAGGTCTCCGGAAAGGAGAGACGCTGAATCTGTGTTGTTGAAGCCCCCCAGCAGCCCCAGAGAAAAATGCACAAGGGAAAAGAGAAAGGATTGAGCCGACAGACTTCAGAAAGCCAAAACAATGATCCTGCAAAATAGAAGAGAGGGAGGGACCTCAAAGAAAAGATGGAGCCTGAAAGGATGAGATCGTAGGAAACAGAGAGACACGAAGACACAGCCGACAGCCTCAGGGGTGACATCGCTAGCGGGGAGGAGGGATAGAAATAGCGAAAGATGTAAAAACTTCATGGCAAGCAACATCAACATATATTGATGTGACCTCTCCCCCTTTTTTGGCCAACACTCTCAGGGGGAGGGCATATAAATGAGCTTTGCTGAAGCCCAGGATGAATGGAAGCTCCAGCCAGCGTGGAGCTGCGCCCGAGGACTAAAGAAATACTCCAGGCTCTCCTGGTCAGGTCTCCTGCCCACAGTGGGTGAGCTTCCCCCCAGCACCCCTTATTCCAGAGACCCACAGGGCTGGGGGACACCCCCCAGGACCCAGACACAGCATCCCGTCCAGCCCTGGTGGGGACAGGGGTACAGGTGTATGTTTGTAGGCAGAGTCACACTGGCTTCAAGGAGAATTCAGCTTTGGGCCAACTTACTGGCATGGCCAGTAAGACATGGTCCCGTGGTCCCCATTCACACACTGAAACTTGTTGGAGCAAGAGTCTTTGTTGACAGGTCATCTCGATATATGAGGGGTCCTGAGGGGGGCAGAGATAGTGGACGGACCCCAGGGGTTCTCACCCAGTCAACATTGTCATCCCCGCCAGGGGACACGCAGCAATGTCTGAGGACATTTCTGGTTGTCACAGCTGAGAGAGGGGGAGCTCCTGGCACCTGGCGGGTGGAGACCAGGGATGCTGCTTCACACCCCACAATGCCCAGGACGCCCCACATCAGAGAGTCATCCAGCCCCGATGTCAGTAGTGCTGAGGCTGAGAAACGCTGACTTGCATGAGAGACTCTCTATCCATCTACCTGCGTACCTATGTATCTATATATCTACGTATCTATCTGTCTATTTACCTATCACTTATCTATGATCCCTCCAGCTATCCATCTATCATCT